>NC_135309.1:138935545-139279712 GCF_048772815.1 Callospermophilus lateralis
TTTGTTTTATGGAGAAAATAATACAAAAAATATGGATGCTTAACTGCTAATTATGTCTCTTTACAATTTCACTTTGTTTTAAAGATAACTATTGCATAGAGCATTTGATATTTTTATTCAAATAGAAATTCCTTGTCTTTAAACAGAATTAAAAAAGAATGAATATGTTGATAAATATTGCCAGAGTTTTTAAAATTCTGGCTTCATTTTCAATACGGATGCTTATGAAAGTTAAGTCATGTATTATACTACCAACATACTCTTATGATATTTTCAAAACAAAAGCACAAAGTAAAATAAGATAAGCTGTGATACATAGTGATTTATTGGTATTTCATGGATGTGTAATCTCATAAAATCTGGCAAATATACAACTCCTTCCTTTGAATGGAGTGCTATTTTCTGAAGTTACTATAGCAAGTTACCATAAAATGTGGAGCTTAACACAACAAAAATGTATTCACTGACGGTTTTAAAAATGAAAATTCTCAAATTGGAGTCTCCATAAGTCAATATTATTCTCCAAAGGCAGTCTCTAGAACAGATTTTTTAAAAATTTGTACTTATTTTCTTCTTTATGTGAAAATGTTTGGCATTCTTTGATTTTCAGCTACATAGCCCCAATTTAGCCACTGTGATTACATGCTATGTTTTTTGCTTATCTATGTCTCTCTCCTATTCTTATAATAATGCCAATCATTTTGGTTTATTTTTTATTTTTAATTTGTTTTAATTAATTGTGCATGACAATAGAATGCATTTATGCACTTTGATATATCATACATAGATGGGATAATAATTTTTAATGGCAATTATTTTGAATTAAGAATTTGCCATAATCCGGAAAATCCCACCTTCATTATTTACTTCTACAATGATCCTAGTTCCAAAGATGATCATATGGTGAAGTATTGAGGATTAGGAATTCATTACATTATCCGGGATACAAGTACACCCATGACAACTGGTCTACTAATAAAACCTTGCAAATTTATAGCTTGTAATTATCATGGACATCTTCAGAACATTAAAAGTATAAAGTGGAATTTCTGATTTCATATGTTGGTAAGAATACAATGCTTTTAGAAAATTTTAGTAATGACATGAAATTGCATGCTGGATGAAATAGAACAGGAATTACTCTTGGAACACTTTCTTATTTTCCACACTTTATGTGGTCTTTTCTGGTCCTCAAACTTACCCTGTCAATTCAGCCTTTTCTGAATACTCCTCCTGTGCAAAGTAACATACAATTTTTTTGAATTGCTTGTCAAAACAAAAAGCTCATAGTAGGGACTGATTTCCTTTTCATAAATGAATTTTAAAAAGTCTTTCCTAAAGGGACAACTAGTTCATTTGTGTGCTGAGATAAGAGGGTGAAAAATAACATTTGTGTCTATAGATGGGAAGGGATATATATATATATATCCCTTCCAATTTTTATATATATATATAAAACATATATATATGTTAATGAGGAAAATTAAATCTATGTATATCTCTATGCATCAACTATATGAGGAGTGCTTATATGTTTCATATGTGTGTGTATATGTGTGTGTGTGTGTGTGTTTGTGTGTGTGTGTATATATATATATGAAGAGAGAGAGACAATATGAGCAAATTACTGTAAGACACTAAAATTATCGTTCCAGGGAAAAAATAGTTTAAAAGGTAAAAAACAGTACAAGTTACTGAGGATTCTGAGTCAAAATATCTAAAATGGGGGTAACACACTCGCCTGGCATGCACGGGATGCTGGCTTCGATCCTCAGCACCACATAAAATAAAGATGTTGTGTCCACTGAAAACTAAAAACTAAATATTAAAAAAATTCTCTCTCTCTCTCTCTCTCTCTCTCTCTCTCTCTCTCTCTCTCTGTCTCTCTCTCTCTCTTTCTCTTAAAAATATCTAAAATTGACAACATAGAGGAATCATTAAAGGGATTTTTAAAAGTTAAAATGCTATTTGAATGTAAAATTGAAGACAGGTGGAGCAGTTTTTTTTTTTTTTTTTTAAGAGAAGGCAATCTTGGTTATAAAGATGTTAAATTTTACCTAATTGCTTTCTAAGAAAGACTAGATGCCATACTTGTTTCAATCTATGTGACTAAGCTTTGTGATTATACAGTACGCATCAACTGCAATCAGTCATCACAACTTTAATGAGAGCCCTAGCCCAGAAAACAAGTAGTTTTTCACAGGATGATGCAAACTAAAATAGAAAAAGTGCAAACTATACAAAGCAATCATCTTTGAAATGAAGAATTTTGCAAAACATCAGTAGGTGCGAATCATGCATGATGATATGGAATCACATTGAAATAATAAATTATCTTCTACACAGAAAAAATAATGATTTTTGTATTGATAAATTTTCTGCATATTTTGTTTTTGAAACAGATTTTCACTGAAACATTTTCATAATTATGTACTGACATCATTTCAGTAAAGGAGAGATCTTCTGATATGATGTCATATTTGGAGAATTTTTTTAAAATATCAATTCCTGGGTTTTACCAAAGGTATTTTAATATAATAAGCCAGAGATTGTCAATGTTAGATTGTATATTAATTTATGATTTATTATTTACACATATTAATTCACAAATTCCCTTTGGTTTTATTGTTATGGTATGAATAATTGCATGTGACAGAACAGGTTAGTATCAACTGTCACAACAAGTATCACTGATTTTTTTTTTTTTTTTTTGCATACTAAAACAATATTTATTTTTTACATCAAGTTTTAAAGTGAGTCTAGGCAAACCTTGAGTCAACTGTCTTCCAAGGAGCATGGCATACCAAGAGGCATTGATTTGTGTGCCCTTCCATCTTAATATGAAGTTCCAGGGTCATTGAGACAGTAAAGTTGTGAAAATTTTAAAGAATTGGTTTTCAATTTCTCATACAGTGCCTCCATACATATTCTGTTTATCAGAGAATTGGCATGCTCTTATCAATGCATGAAATACCAATACGTGCAACTTGCATGTAACTGATGTACTTTCATTCATGCACATTTTTTGAGTTTATAGTTTCAGATAGTTTTTCTGGTTGATTTTTTTGATTGTTCTCTTTAAGAAAATGACTAATACAGAATTCAAGCTGTCTTTCACTTTTCTTTCATATCACTTACTTTTACTCTATTATTAGGTTTAGTATCTCTGATTCAAGGTTATATTTTTCTTTGTAAGATATGATTCTCGGTTTTGATTGCAAAGTTTTGTAAGGTTATTTTTTCAGTTTTATGATTTTTTATTGTCAAAAATTTCTATCAACAACAACAACAAAAATCTGTGTTTTGCAATTACTGACATATTCCTGTATTTTTTTTGTTTTATTTTGCTTTTTTTTTTTTTTTTGACATCATGTACCTTACTTTATTAGTTCCCCTTCCTATTGGTTTTACATTCGTTCAGGTAATTTATGTTTTGGAGGAGAGAGAGCTATTGATTGATATTATCTTTTCTCTTTCCTCAGCTGCTGGAAACTGGCTTTTTAAAAGATACTTACTATCCTCTCTTTTATTTCATTCAGAACATCATATACATCCAAGGTATATTGTCTCTTCTGTAGCCGATTCTTTCCTAGTAGCACAACTTTAACAAGCTGCCACTTGTGATCCCATACATTTATATGTTGTTAGTTCATTGCCAGGTCTAGGTTTTCAATGAACTACCAATTCCCAGTTTGTGTTCAGTATGTTTGTACCATTCACAATCTCTGAGCCTGACTCTGTGTGTTTCATCTAAGTCCCCTCCTGCTGGTTCTCCCTGGTCATGGTGACTTTTCAACTTTCCCTTTTGTGCCATCTGTATGCACAAGGTTAGAGCAGACAGAATTTTGGTGCAAACTCAGTTAAGATTTACCCCCACTATCTTTTAAGAAATATCTTGGGACATATTATGTCAACGGATGATTTAAACTAGAGAAAAATTACAAGAATTATATAGAAGCACTAAGGTCCTACATAGTTGTGTTTCATACAACATTTGGTCCTGAGCTTCACAAACTAGAAACACAAAGTATATATGAAATATCATAGTGAAAATAGTCTCTAGAGCAACTCATTTTTATATCATCTATGTCATAGGATGTATTTATAGTATGGTAGAGATAATATTTTTAAAGTGTCTACCACAAAGTTGACAATGATGGAATGCTAATTGTAGTTTATAATTAGCTGTTATTCATTGTTGGTGTATATTTCTTGCTTAGTGATTAGTCAAGAGTTTTATTGTAAAGGGTTGTTGAATTTTGTCAAATATTTTTGTCACTGTCCATTTAAATAATCATGTGGTAGTTTTTTTCACTTATTTTGTTAATATCATGCAATATGACTTTTTATTTGCACAGACTGAGCTGGCCTCTCATACCTAAGATAGACCTCATTTGATAATAGTGAATGATTTTTAATGTGTTATTTAATTCAGTTTACTGTTTCTCTTAATTTTAGACTAAAAATTCTCCTGTATGATAGTTTAATATATCTTGTAGATGTACTAATATCTATTAATCCTGGAGAAAACATTTCAACTGAAAATGAGTTTCAGAATAGCTTTATTACTTTTTTTATATTGATATACTAATGTCCAGGAAATTATAGTAGTTTTAAATTAAGATGTAATTATTTCACCCTTTTATTGTATAATTTCAATAAGTGATTGAAAATATTTCAATGCATATGTTCCCGAGGCAGATTATTTCACTCTCTGGTTTTATTTAATTGGCTGATTTTTAGTTCCTTGTTTTCAAATAAAAGTGTATAATTAAAAAATGTGAATATAGAATGTTACAATTTATCCCATCATGAAATAATTACTAGAAATATTAAATTTAGATTTATTCATCTAAAATTGTGAAAACACCACAGAGAAGTAAATTAAATAGATTTTATTTACAAAATATACTCTGGAACCTCAGTAACTATATTTATATGAACTAAAGGGAATGGAAGCATGAAAACATTCTGGCTTATTCTCTCACAATCACCAGTACGGACTGACTGATAACTATGCTTTCATTTCAGAATGTTGATCTTACTTGATTAATGGGCAGCATGTTGGAACTGGTTTCTTTGTGTGTTTGTTTATGTATTTTTACTTTGTTGTGCAACTTTATTTTAATAGGAAAGAAGGATCAAATTATTTCAGATCTCAACTAAACATAAAAGAGTTTTCAGTGCTGGGAGCAATTAAAAGAACTCCTCTCTTCCTCTGTTCTGTCATCCCACACATCGAAGAGCCTTTGAAATAAAAGAATAAAACTCCTCACACATAATTAGACAGTACAAACTGATAAAAGAATCATAAAATGTATGCTAACAAAACTCATGATCATCAATCTATAATTTACTCCATCACTACTGAGTTGTAAATGTACTGAATTAGTCAAATCATTCCATAATTCCATGCAGTTATTGTGGGACAAAGATGTTGTCAAACCCATATCAACCCATCTCAAGCTTTTAAAATGTGCTTACCTAAGTTTGATTAGTTCAGACACAAAATAAATAAATTAAAAGGAAAAGAAGAAAAGGAGTCTTAGTTCTTTACTAGAATATTCCTGAAATTATTAATAAAAAATGTTTAAACCAGATTTCATACACAGTAAATTTCTAGAACAAAGTTTTAGTATAGTAACGTTATTAAATTATTGATTGAACTTCACTGTAAAGGAGATAATTTTTAATAGTAATAAAGTTATGGTTATTGGTTAGTCCATCACATTGTAAACACTCTGAATCCAATCCAGGAAAACCCTTTTTTTTTTTAAATGGAGAACCAACCAAAGCTAGAAAGTGGGGTACACATTACTCTTTTGTTGTGAGTTTATGTAAAAGAAGAAACTAAATTTTGCAAAAATTTTTTTTCATGTGAAAATATATAAAGCTTCTATAGGTTTATACATAATATGTAACATATCTTTATTGTGTTGCTTTCTCTGTGTGTCTGTAAGTACATCTCCACATGACATATATTCCTACTTTAGAATGTGTATATGTTTATGTATTTGTGTACATGAAGTCTTAATCCATGTTACTTGTTCTAAAAAATTTCATGCAACAAAACATCCCTAAAATGGCTGTTTAAAGTAGGCAATATTTATTGCCATCAATCTATCGATAGGTTCACTCTTGACTACACTAGATTAGGGTCAGGCAGGAGGCCTTCACTAGATTGCTCACTCTAGTGGAGTTGGATGGTGTTCTGTAACCTGTGCCGTTCAGCCTCCTTCTGGGTTAGGAAAACTGGCCTCAACTTGCTTTTTCTCATGGAAACAGCAGATGCACAAAAGGGAACTGGTAAAATATAAGGTGGAGGCTCAGATATAGCCTGGCATCACTCTGCCTTATTCTCATGACAAAAAGTGTCATGTCATAGAGTTCAAAGCATCAAGCAGAAATGAAAATTACTGCATCAGTAAGTGTGAGATACTTTAAAGTAAAAAAATACAGATAACAGATTCACATGGGTGGATCATTGAGATACATATCGTAGTTTGATAAATTTTAAATAACCGTTCTCCAGTATTATGATATACAGACACAAAAATCCAAGTTCCTTTAATCCCTAGGCTTCATCAGCTTTTTTTTTTCTTCATTTTAACCACATGTGATAATCCAATCATAATTTCCAAATCTGAAGATAGACAAACTGATATCAATGACTCTGATTAAAAATTCATTCTAATTATTTTTTTAAAAGCTTCAGAGACTGAAACACAATTGCTTAGGAGAAAAAAAATAAAACAAAAAAACAAATTTGACATCTAGCTGTTTACAATAAGAATGATTAAAAGCTATCAAATTATATACTTTGACCAGTTGGAGGACCTGGAGGGAACAGCTTTCATAAAAATTAGCATCAGCAGATTGATACTTTTAGTAAAATTTAATATCCAATGTAGGAGTTAGGAATCAGCCAGCCTGTGTTTGAACTTCAGCCGTAATTGTTAATAAAAGACGTACCTTAGGAGAATTCCTTAAGCTGTCTGGATTTCCTCCTGTGTTAATGAGAATAATAATAATGTCTACA
Organism: Callospermophilus lateralis; assembly: GCF_048772815.1. NCBI lineage: Eukaryota > Metazoa > Chordata > Mammalia > Rodentia > Sciuridae > Callospermophilus > Callospermophilus lateralis. Next base: position 138,942,585 of record NC_135309.1, read on the forward strand.
TATTAAAGACTCTTTTGGATGACATGATATGCTTGTATGATATTTATTAGAGTGCATGAAAAGAAATGAGAATAAAATAAGCTAATTATTATTGTTGTTATTGTTACTCATGAAGCACATTTTAAAACTAAGCATATTATTGGGAAGAAAAGCTAAAATTTTAATAGAGTTGACTACTGTTTAATGGTATTTACCTTTTAATCTACTATATTTTTATTTTCTAAAAATAGCAACTTCTAGTTAATTAAACTTCTATTGCTACTTTATTAATGTTTCAAATGATACTTTTACTGCCAGAGTTCTGGCTAAGAACATCTGAGTCATTGATACTATCTAGGGCTTTTTTAATACATATCATAGGGGATTATATGGCACTGAGAGGAAAAAGGCATCCCAAAATGGGTGAGTAGAGATGCAGTGACAAAATAATCAGCCAGCCTGATTCTGAGAGGGGCGGGGGGCGGGGGATAAGGAGGGAGACTGATGTGAGACACTGTTTAAGATCTAGTTCCTCTTGGGGACTACCTCTACTTCAATTATCTCCATGTTGAGAGAGAAAAAAAAGAAGAAGAAGAAGAAGAAGAAGGAGAAGACGAAGGAGAAGAAGGAGAAGAAGAAGAAGAAGAAGAAGAAGAAGAAGAAGAAGAGGAAGAAGAAGAAGGAGGAGGAGGAGGAGGAGGAGGAGGAGGAGGAGGAGGAGGAGAAGGAGGAGAAGGAGGAGGAGGAGGAGGAGAAGGAGAAGAAAAAGAAGAAGAAAAAATTTCTCTTCACCTAAGATTAAACTGAGTTTCAATTCCTTGAAATCCAAAAATTGAAGCTCAAATACAGATCATTACTTGAAAGTAAATTTCATGGAAATTTATACATTAAAGTTTTTGAGACTAAGTGGAGAGCTGGGAGACTATAATAGTTTGCTATGGATTGCCTTAATAAAGTACTCCAGAGGAAACATTGAAACAACTGAAATTTATTGTCTCACAGTTCTGGAGGATAGAACTGAAAAATCAAATTTTTATCAGGGATTTTTCCTCCTGTAAATGTGAGGAAAACATCTAATTCAGACATCTCCACCTTACTTGTAGGTGGCCACACTCTCCCTGTGTGCCTTTACATGGTAGGCTGTCTTCAAATCTCCTCTGTAAAAACCGAAGTTTTGAGTCAGAGCCAAACCTAATGATGTCAGTTTAGATCACTACTTCTGTAGGACCCTATCTCCAAATCAGGTCTCATTCTGTCACACTAGTGTTTGTGACCTAAATATATTTTAGGATGTCAAATTAAATCCATAATTAAGATGGATGGTTTTATTTATTGTCATCAGTAATAATCATTTTTTTTTGTCACACATATGAGGTTCTGGTGTACCACACATACTTCTCTCTAGTCAATCAGGAATAAGCAGAGTGGTATGTGGTGGCATATTCCTATAATTTCAAAGGCTTCTGAGACTGAGGCAGGAGGACTGCAAGTTCAAAGTCATCCTCGGCAACTTAGCAAGGACCTAGGCAACTTAGCAAGACTGTGTCTCAAAATAAAAAAATAAAAACAGCCTATCTCCAGGATATACAAAAACTCAAAAAAATTAACACCAAAAAACCAAAAAAACCTAATCAATAAATAGTCAAGGTGTCCTTCAACAGATGAATGGATAAAGAAAATGTGGTATATATACACAATGGAATATTAATCAGCCATAAAGAAGAATAAAATTATGACATTTGCCAATAAATAAATGGAAATGGAAAATATCATCCTAAGTGAAATAAGCCAATCTCCCAAAACCAAAGGCCAAATGTTCTGATATGTGAATGCTAACCCACAACAAGGCAGGGTGGGGAGGGGAAGAATAGAAGTCCCTTGGATTAGACAAAGGTGAATGAATGGAAGAGAAGGGGAGGGGAATAGGAAAGACAGTAGAATTAATTGAATATAAATTTCCTATCTTTGTATTTGAATGCACGACCAGTGTAATTCTACATCATGTACAACAACAAGAATAGGATCCTGATTAGAATTTTATATTCCATGTGTATATAATATGCCAAAATACACTTATTGTCAACTATATCTAAAAAGAATAAATAAGGTAAAAATATTTTTTTAAAAAAAAAAAGAAAGAAAGAAAACAAACTGAAAATGTGGCTTACTGATTAAGTACCCCTGACTTTAATACCTGGTACCAAAAATAAATAAATAAATAAATACATAAATAAATAAATAAATAAATAAAATTTTAAAGGATGTGCATAGATGTCACATAGCAAAGGCTATGGTTTGGCCAGATTTGTGTTATTATCAAAGGACAAATCTGTCTCACGGAGTTGTACCCACTCGTACCATAGGACTGAATAAAACCATGAAACACCACGGCCAAGGTGAAGACAAGAGCATTACAGGAATGGAGTTCAAGAAACAAAAGTGCCAGACGTTAGCAGATTCATTTAGGTATTGTTTACAGAAAATTAAGAGTATTTTATGGAACCACACTCAAATTAGTGAGCCGCAGGGGAAATAAAATGGTGGAAGTGACAGCAACTGTTAGAGTCTCTAAACAAGTCTGGATGGCCCCTGGCAAAATGCCAGAGGGAGTGGTTTGTAAAGTAACAAAAGGGAGCCATTAAGTGTGGAGATTTCTGATTGGTTGACTGCTGTATCTAGTTTATGCTAATTAAGATAAGCTGTGCAAAATGTATAAATACCTCTTAACAGAGGTATTTATTCATTCATTTATTCATTCAGCATTCCTGCTGCATCAACGTACACAAGTCATTCGTCACCCCCCCCCTCCCACAGATGGTGACCCGTTAAGGGGAGCCCCGCGACACTCGGGGCTAAGTGACGAAAAAAGCTGCCCGTCCATAGATAGGACGGGAGCAATCTGCTCATTCCTAGGCAGATAGGGCGAGAGGAAAAATGGCCATTTTGAGAAAATGGAGAAGATTGATGCAGTATGTTTGTGTCTTGTTTTGTCTTGAAATGTTGTATTGTCTTTGTGATGAAAATATGGAAGGGGTGAGAAGTAAATTGATAAGGGGAAAAGGCACCCCAGTGGAACCAAGAATAGTTAGGGCATGTGTTGATAAAAGCCCAGAAACTCTAGTCAGAAAGAAAAAGAAAGTTCAGAAGAAGAAGGATTATCAGAAAAAAAGTTGTAGCAAAAGGCTATTACTGAATACTTTTCGATACCGGAGGGTACGTGAATCGACAAAGCGGCTGCCACCTGCCCAAGTCGATCATGGCGCAGCAAGAATTTTCCAAGTGGCAGTTGCGGGCTCTTCCCCACCCCCCTGCCCGGGGGAGCAGATCGCCACTGTGAGCCCAAATCTAGACCCGACCTGGAGGCACAGTCTTGAAGGCTTTTGCTCCCTGTGCTCTGAAGCAGTTTGAGTCTGGGACTCTCCCCAGGGCCATCTGGGGCTGTCCGGGATGCTACAGCTGGCAGAAGATGCTACTGGCGTCCCTGAAGTTTGATCATTTCCAATGTCAGTAACTACAATGGTTCTCCCACACCTGGAAGCTAATGAGTAATGAGCACTATTAAGGCTTATTTCAAATGTAAAAAAAACCTTGAAATAATGTACTAAATTGTTCAGAAGGTTGTTTTCTTAGTGAAATGCTACAGGATTTTCTTTAGCCATCCGGAGTTCCTGCCTTCGTCCCTGTGCGGTGAAAACAAAGGTGAAAGAATTTATAGTGTTGCTGAGAACCGGAGGAAACTTCGGCTGAGAACCCGACGAGACTTCGGAGCTGTTGCTGTTTCTGCTGCTACAACTTAAGCTAGCTGCCTGCAGAACTTACCTGGACTGTGATTTACCTGGACTGTGAGTTAATCTATTGAGACACTGCTTAATCTGGACTGAGACAACAAACTATAATCTACAACAAATTGTAACTCAGTATCTTTGCTAACGGTGTCATTGCTGGTATAATTTTTCCAAGGGCTTCTTGCATGGAGCCATCAATTAGCTTGGAATTGTAACATTTTGTATCCTCCCTTTCTGTTTCTAGCAGGTTATTTATGGTGTTTGTGTAAAAACCACCATGGTTGTTATTTAAATTAAACAAAAGGGGGATATGTTAGAGTCTGTAAACAAGTCTGGATGGTGCCTGGCAAAATGCCAGAGGGAGTGGTTTGTAAAGTAACAAAAGCGAGCCATTAAGTGTGGAGATTCCTGATTGGTTGACTGCTGTATCTAGTTTATGCTAATTAAGATAAGCTGTGCAAAATGTATAAATACCTCTGTTATCCTACAATAAACGGCTTCCATTCCTGCTGCATCAATGTACACAAGTCATTCGTCACCCCCCGACAAGCAACAATGAGTGTTAACCTGTGAACATATCTTATAATATGAGATTTGAAGCCAGATGTCTTCATGGAGAAGGTAGGAAGAATACCTTGAAATTGAGATTCAAATCTCAGGAAAACACTCAGGCTTATTGCTGTGAGACCTATAAGAGTAGAACAGGGAGGTCAGTAATAGAAGCCATGTCCTCAGGTCAGATCTGTGTTTCCGTCACAAACATAATTTGAAAAGAACTATATGCAAAGTTTATATCAAAATGCAAGATAACTCCGGGGAAAGGGTCTCAGGTACCAGGATGGCAGGAGAAGACAAAATAAGTGAGGTTACAATTCTTTAAAGGAGATTGGATTTTGGAAAGAAAAAAGAAACAGAGTCTGGGGAGCCCGGTGGTTACTACAACCACAGTGAAGGTTGTATTCCGTATGATCACAGAGAATTCAGGGTACGATAGTTGGTGAGGTCCTGGTTCTTGGCAGTATTTACTTGAGGTCCTCTCTCAACTTATTCATGAGAGTTTTATGTAAGACTGGCCCAGCCTTATTTCTAGGGATCACTTTCAATGCAGAACTCTAACAGTAAGGGATCACATTACATGAAGTCATTTTCTTTCTGAAAATGAGGGTGGGCTGATTGAGCTTGGAATTCAGGGATGAATACACTTGACTCCCCTATGTAACTTTTTTTTTCCAATATTATTTTTGTTTTCCTTGTCAAAAAAAAATGAATTTGAAAGAAAACATCATCTGGTGTTTGTTTAATTTTATTTATTCATGTGGGAAGAAATAACCCATTAAAGCCAACCTCAGAGGTATGTGCAAGTGAATGAAGTCTGTGTAATGTGATGTGTTCTCTCATTACTTGTAACCAAGGGATTAGAAAACCCGTCTTTATCTCTTCCAGCTACTTGGCATCACAGACTGTCATCTTGGCTATGTCTTCTAACACTTATAATTGAGCACATAGGAGCAATACGCTTGCTTGTTCTTTTCTTCCTGAGGATGGTTCAGCATGGAGGAAAATTTGATTTAAAAATAAGATATGTACCTTTAGATATTGATCAATTGAAGCAAAGAAAGTAATGTCTTGTTTTGTAACAAGCTTGGAGACTAACATAGACAGGAAGGGGAAAATATATTTGCCAATATCAAGCATGGTGTGTGTGTGTGTGTGTGTGTGTGTGTGTGTGTGTGTGTGTGTATGATTGTGTTATAGAGCTTGGTTACTGAATCTTTATAGAAATAGTTTTTGTGAAAAAAAGGATATATAACACACAACAAATTCCTTTATCTTAAGTGTTGCAGAAGCTGTAAGTATATTTTATTAGCTTTTTTGTCAGACTCATTTTCAAGGAATATGGAGCCATTCATGCTGACAGTGGAAACCTGAGCCAGAAGAAATAGCTGCTTTGTGATATATTCTTTTTATCTAGAACTCAGAATATAGTAGATGATTAATCTTTGGTTGTCTTACTTAGTATGACAGTCAGTTACATCTCTGCTGCTTCACACAGGCACACATGAAAACTCACGTATGTTTATAGACACAATTGCATATCACCACAGTAATTTATCATAAAGACAGTTGAACAATCTCAAGATTTGCTGATTTTTACTCAAGTGATTTTAGTTGCAATATATAAAGAGGAAAATGAACATGAACCACTTAAATATGTGCCTCTGCTGTTCTTATTAGCAAGTGTTGCTTTTCTCAGCTTAAATACATCATTTATATTGCAAATTTTCTCACTGAAGAATATTTTAAAATATGGTTTCACTTTTCAACTAATACATTTTATTTTTAGAACACTTTGAGATTTGCTGAACTTTTAATTGATAATAGAAAGTTCCCAGGCTGGGGTTGTGGCCCAGCAGTAGAGAGCTGGCCTAGCACGTGCATGGCCCTTGGTTCCATACTCAACACCACATATAAATAATAAAATAAAGATATTGTTAAAACAAACAAAAAAAGAAAGTTCCCATATTTTCTCTACCTCAACACAGTTTCTCCTGCTATTAACTTATAATATGAATATGATACATTTTTCACAGTATTAATTATTAATCTCTATAGTTGCTGTAGTTTGAAAATTTGTCCCTCCAATGAACTGCTTCCTCCAGACACACCTCACCTGCTTCCAGTTACCACTCAGTTAATTCCCTCAGGCATTGATTCACTGATTATGTTAAAGCTATAACCCAACTATTTCTCTTCCAAACCTTCTTGCATTGTCTCACACGTGAGCTTTTGGAGACACCTCATATTCAAACCATATCACAATACATATATGAAACAATGAATACTAATTAGTTTTCAAAGGTCCCAATCCAGCATTATTGTCTCAGCTATGTCAGTAATAAAATCAGATACTAAAATTTTGAGAAGTTGCTTCAGCAGCATATGTACTATACAATACTATTTAATTTGCACACTAAACTGATAATTGTATTTGATCTTTTTCAGTCATGTTCATATTGGAGATTGAGCTGCTAGTGTTTATCACTTCTCAAACTTACATTAATCAACACAATTAGTTGACATGCCTCTTTTCATTCAAATCTTCTTTTAACAAATGGAAAAAGTTTATCACTAAGTTTCTCAATAATTTGAAAGAGCTCTTTGAAATCATTCCATGTATTAATATGATTACATATATTTGTAAAACCTGCCCTTGTATTATCTTCCTTGTCTTTAATATTAGTTTATCTTCTGCAATTTTTCACTTTATTTGGTTTGCTAACAAGGTACAAAACTTAAAAATCTTTAAAAGATGGTAATTTGAGGTTTTAATGAAGGGCACTATTATTTTAATCTTCACTCATTATTATTGTCTATTTTGTTATTTCTTTTCTTCTACTTTATCATATTAACTTTGCCAATCTTTAGCTTAACACTTTATGCTTATAATATAAATTCTACTCAACTTTTCTTAAATGAATCTCCCTGAACTCTACTCTCACTATCTCTGGTCATTCTTATCTTTCACTCTTTTCCAACTTTCCTGTAAATTTCTAAAAGCTCTGAATTTCTTCTAGTGCCTGAAAATATTTCTATTTGACCCTCTCCTGTGCTCATTCTATTTCCTGAAAGCATCTGCTTTTCACACCTCCTTCCTATTCTCCAGGTCATCCTAAGGGTTTCTCAGTGTTCAAGCCTATTAAGTCCACCTCCTGTGAATGTCTATAAATTCTTTATGCTCTTATTTTGTAAAGGTTTGTAGTTGCTTGAAGTTTGATTTCCATGGCACAGTAACTCCTTTTGAATGTCACCATATCTACAGTATATTTTTTTACACTTGATAAGCAAATTTCCACAAAAGTTTATTGAAGTAAATAGCTTTTAGGTATACTGTGAAAATGTTAAAGATATATACAGTTGGGTTGGTGATGAAGCTCAATGACAGAGCATCTGCCTAGCATGTGTAAGGTCCTGGTTTTGATCTCAGCACCACATGGGAAAAATATAGACACATAGATTGATATGGATGTGGATATAGAAATATGCACAGTTGACCAAAACTACATTGTGTGTTTGGATTTAAGATAAGTCTAGTTATTTAGGCATTCTTATTCCTATATTTATTTACCTTCACATTGGTGAATTTTGAGACTTTGCCCATTATTTATTCAAATGAATAGAGAAATATTCTCTAACTCTTTGAATTGTGAAATAAGACTGAGAAGAGGAGAGATAAATAAACTCATTTTAAATAATATAATATTTACAGGGAGAAAAGCATTAGTTTTGCTATGGCTCCACTAGCATGTTTAACTGAATTTATTTCTGAATTTTTTTGAGTTTTATTGAAACCTAGGACAATATTTGCTTCTTTTTAAAAAATATTTTATATATATATATATATATATATATATATATATATATATATATATATTAGCTGTAGGTGGACATAATGTCTTTATTTTACTTTATGTGGTGCTGAGGATCATTGCCTCATGCAAGCTAGGTGAGTGCTCTACCTCTGAGCCACAACCCCAACCTCAATATTTGTTTCTGATACTATGTAGTACAATAAGTGGCCCCTTTTCTGTGCCTAAATAAGTGTGTCAATTTGTATACTGTTTTAGCATCAGAGCAGAGTGAAGAGTAAAACACCACTGTGGAATACTGCCAAATTCCTATTCAGAGAAATATAATAAATACTTTTTTATGTATTAGCTAGACATTTAAATAAAGAAAAACAAAAAACCTGAATAGTTGACTGAAAAAAGTAAAAAAAAGAGGAAAATGTTAAATTGAAGAAGGAGCCATTAATATAATAAGTCTGAACTAAACAAAATAGAACTTAATCAAAAATGGAAAATTCTTACATATTTTCTTCAATTTATTCAAAAAGAATTTCTTAATCAAGCATTCAAATGAAAACACACTAGTCAAATTATGGCCAGCTAAAAATTATTCTAAAATGCCTCCAGGAATAAAATAATAATAAAATATTTTTACACTAATAAAGAAACAAACACAAATAAATCTGAGAGATAATACAGTGTAATGAGAAGTGAACTGAATTAGACTTCTTGAAAGGAAAAAATCATCATAGAAGGCACAGAAACTGTAACTTCAGTGTTTTTATAAAACAAACTTTATCTCTACTTCAAACCTTTTCTGTTTGTTACCAAATATAAGAGAAATTAATGATAATATAATATTTTAAAAATCTTTAAATATATATATATATTCTCTGAAATTATTCAGAGAGGATCTATGGCAATTTATTTATATATATATATATATATAAATATATTTATATATATATATAAAGAAAAATAGGAGAATGTCACTGGAAATATTTATATACTGACTTACCACAAACACGTACAGACACACACACACACACACATACAAATGAACAACCCTACTTGTTCATTCTAAATTGTTAAGGGAATATATTCTGAAGCCCAGACAGATTGAAGTTTCATCTTTAAATACCAACAAATTGCAGTGGCATTGAGTCATTTAACTACTATATATCCATTATACTCAGCTGTAAAGTGACAATAAAAGTGATCATGTCAATTTACTTAATGTAATTTTGTTGATCATCTTTACACTGCTGTGGTCAAAATCACCTGACAAGAAAATCTTAGAGGAGGGAAAGTTCCAGAAGTCTAGTCTGTTGTGGGCTAACTCCATTGCTCTGGGCTTGACTAAGGCAGAATACCTTTTTTTTTTTTCCCCCTGCTACCTATCATTGAATTCAGGGCACTGCTGAGCCACATTTCCAGTCTTTTAATTTTTTTTTTTTTTAATTTTGAGACAGGTCGATCTAAGTTGCTTAAGGCCTTACTGAATTGCTGAGTCTGTGATTCTCCTGCTTCAGCCTCCTGAGCCACTGTGCCCAGATGAAGAAGCACATTTGGGGGAAAGGGCTCATCAGTGGAAAACCATTCCTTTCATGGCAGTGTCAGGAAGTGGAAATTGAGGGAGGTGAGGGTGGTAGGGAATGGGAGGATGTTGGTCACCTTCCAAAGAGCGCCATCAAGGATCCACCCAGCCAGACACATTCACCTGCCAATAATTACCACCCTGTTAGTCCTTTCAAACTAGGATAAATTGATGAGATTATATTTCACATAATCTGATCATTTCACCTCTAAACTTTGCTACATTGCCTAGGGTAAGCTTTGTTGGGGAACCACTCATAAACAAACTATAACAGTTATAATATTTTTTTTAAGAAAAACAAATGAGTTAATATGTTCTAGGTACTTAGAAGAGTTCTTGGAATGTAAGAAGCTCTATCTATGCATTTTCATAGTATCTATATTGCTGTATAATTAATTTATGTAATGATGTAAAATTTCCAACAGTTGGGATTTAAATCTCCATATGATAGCAAATGGAATTTGGGTATATGAAAGGAGGAATACAGAGCAGTAAAGAAAGATAAAGTTATTGTGTTTTTGTAAAGACGAAAACACAACATTGCATCATTGATTTTAGAAGAAAAGAAATTAAAATTCAAGAATTAAATTTTACAAGTGATCACTAGAAATCAAAACAAAATGTTGGGGCTGGGAAATCATGGCCAACAGACAAAGTTAGGGGAATAAAAAAATATGAAATAAAAATATTTGTTCAATTCAAATAAGCCCATAAATCTATGAAAGGCATTTGAAAGTAAATTAAAAATAAGGAATAATGTAGACCTATCCAAGTATATCAGTAAACATGATAAATATGAAAGAATTAAATTATATGATTAAGGGGCTGGGGTTGTGGCTCGGCAGTAGAGTGCTTGCCTAGCACATGCAAGGTGCTGCCTTCAATCCTCAGCACCACATGAAAAAAAATAAATAAATAAAATAAAGGTATTGTGTCCAAATACAACTAAAGATAAATATTTTTTTTAAAAATCATCTAATTAAAGGCAGATAATCCTAAAAACATCATTGAATTGTCAAAAAATGTATTAACAGAATAAGTGGCAAAAACTAACAAGAAATAATACTTGAATTATTCTAAACTATAAATATAATTTAGATATATATATAATATATAATATATATATATTTAATATATATAATTAAAATGATGTAATATGATTTGAAATAAATGATAAATCGAAATTAAGCAGTGTATTTTTCATTTGGAAAGTTAAAATATAATTTGATTAAGACTTATTTTAAAGAGGAAACTTAAATACATACTATAAATTATTCAGATACATTAACCTAATAGGATCCAATGAAGCCATGCTGACCTAAATAAAAGAATTCTTTAAAATAATAATATTTATTTGAGAATAGAAGAGCATTGTGATGGGAATACTTCAGCCCTAGAAAACTATTAGCATACTCACAAGGTTGAAGCAAGGGGAAGTTTTTTAAGGCAAAAATGAGGAATGTTACGTAAAATATTTTGAAACAGTGATTCATTGGTAAGAAGATTTAATAACAAAAGTGATACAAGTTCAAGGTTACACAGAGTGTTTCTGGGCAAATATCCTTGCAGAAGTGTTTTTTATATAAGGCTGTGGTGACTTTTCAATCCAGAATGTGGTTCTGGCAAAGAATTGTGATAGTTACTATCAAACAATTTCATGTGAGAATAGTTCCTTCCTAACTTTCCCTTTCCAGGCTTTACTTCTTAATTGATTGATTTACTTACTGATTTTAATTTTTTTTTTTAAATTGAAGTATGTGACTCCATTTTTATTCTGACAGCTTTCACAGCCCTTTTAGGAGAAAAATACATAAAATCAAATTTTTATTTAGAATGAATTTGAAAAGTGATTCAATGAAGTAATTAATTTAATGAATGATAGATTACAATAATGTACCACATTCTTTCAAAAAGCTGGAGGAAAGATTTTTTAATGTTTTCACCATAAAAAAAATAATGTGTTCAGAAACACAGAAATGTTTAAAATGGTAAGTATTACACAATATATATACGAATATCAGCACCCTATAAATATGTGCAAGTTTAGTTTTCAATGTATCAGTTGAGAATAAATTCAATTTGATTTTTTGAATGTGTAATAAACTGAATATCATAATAATTTCTAAGTATGAAATCATAAAATAAAATGAGATATGATGAACATTAAGTAGTAAATGTTAATTTCTGGTTTTAAATAATAGTCACATAAAAGCTATTAAAATAGTGAAACTTTACCATGTTAAATATGGAAGCAAAAAAGCAGAAAACATGGCTATGAATGACTATATGCTATTAGAAGAAATTAAAAAAATAAGTACATGTAATGATTAGTATATATAGACCATTTTAAATATTTAAAATATTTCAAAACATTTGTAAAAATATACTGACTGAATTGCCTAGAAAGTATAGATACAAAATTTCATTTAGTGCTAAGTAAAAAATAATGAATTAAAATTGTAATGAAAGAAAAAAATCTACTACCAGACCGGTCTGAGAAGATTCTACATGAAAGTTCTACTGTACATTTCTTTAAACATTTCACAATAACATAGCATTTAAAGTTACCATCAGACTATTATAATTCTGAAAATAATACTTAATAAGATCTTCAGGTATTTTCAAAGTTTAATAATAGATTTCACTCAGCTGTACACACTTTTTTCAATTTATTTTACATTTCTGAATAAAATGTTTCTTAAAAATTTAATTAAATGTGTCAAATCAAATTTAACTAAATTTAATTATAAGATTATGTGAAATATTTAGCATTTAATATTTTTATTAAGGTACTAGCTTACATTAACATATTAGTTAGGAAAGAAATAAGTAAACACTCAAAACTAATACATATTTAAACACCTTGGACAATAATTTTACAAGGTCTATTAGAGATTATTGTGCTTTATATTTCAACTGACAGGACACATATCTACTTCTGTTTCTAAAATGCTTCAAAATGCATACATATTTTCACCAAATGATAATAGCTGGAAAACTTTTCATTAACTAAAGGTGTGGAAGCAAATGTAAATTAAAAATGTATCCTCCCCAATTCCACAAAGAAGTTCAGTGACAAAACAATAAAAAGGCATCTTCTTATATTCTGCAACAGCTTCTCTTTTCTATGCACAAGCCAAGATAATAGTTCCTTAGTTTACACAAATTATACCTCTTAAAATAAACCTTTTGCCCTGCATAACACACAAGCATACTTCATTGTATTATGTCTTGCTTCATCATGCATTACAGGTATAAAATATTTTGCAACATGAAGGTTTGTGGTAACCCTGCATTTGTGGCAAATTATAGTGCCATTTTTACAACAGTTCAGATGATCATTATCATTTTCTCAAAATAAAGTTTGACAGACATTTAGGATTCTAATAATAACATTCTGTCCCTCATTTCCAAATGTTATGTCCATCTCACAATGCAAAATTCTTTCAGTCTATCTCCAAGAATTCCTAAAGTCTGACATGTCATAGCATTGTTGATAAGCCTAAGTTTACAGTATTATCTGAGATTTAAGGCAAACTCTTCGCTGTGAGATTCTTTCTGGAAAAATCAAAACACATATTACCCACTTCAAATATAAAATATTGAGGTAGGCACAGGGTCAACATTCCCATTCCCCAAACCAGGAATTAGAAAGTAGCAAGGAGGATTCAGACAAACAGAATAGTACAATCCAGCAGGACAGACATAAAGCCTGCAGCTCCCTGTCCAGCTCTGATGCACATACAGGCAGAATGTGAGCTACAAGGGCTTGGGAAGACATGCCCCTACTGCTTTGCTGGCTGCAGCCCACATGACCACTCCCTTGGGCTGATTCTGACAGTGGCTTTCCTCGTCAGGTGCTCTACATTTCTTTCATCTCTAATTTTCTGGGGTTTCCATTGAAGCTTTACCTTCACTCTTACAGATCCACACATCTTTGTGTAGAGTATTGCTAATTAATAGGGACTCGGAGTCTGTAACACAGCATTTGCCTTCTAGGATTTTCTATGAAATCTGCACAGAAGCTGTCTTGACTCCATAACACTTGCATTCTGCATGCCTATAAAACCAGAATCATGTATATGCAAGGACTGCTGCTGGGTCCCTGGAACCATGAATGCAGTGATCTCTGAATGTCTGGATGGCTAAACGCAGAGAAATGGATCCAGGGTTACAATTCCCTATGTACTCTTCAGCAAACAAGGCAGCCCAAGGCTCTTTTCTCAAAGGGAATACTTTGTAGTGACAGTGGATGGGTTCTTGCTAATACTTGAAACACCCTCAAAACATTTTTGTTATTTTTCCAAAGTACTTGGCTTCTTTATAATAACATTAATCTATTTAGAACCCACATTTTCTTGACCACATTTTTAAATATGCTGATATTCTGGCCAAAGTTTAAGTTTTCAGATCTTTCTACTATGCTTTTTTCCCCCTGATTCTCCCCATAAATCTGATTAAAAGCAGCCAGAAATACACACAAAATTTCCTGAACACTGATCTGTTTTGAAATCTCTTACACAAGATTAATTAGTCTATCATCTTTAAATTCAGTCTCCTGAATGGAAAAAAAAAGTACTACTTTTTTTTTTTTTTTTTTTGCCAGAATGTAAGAAGAATGGCCACCACTCAAATTCCCAATGTCCTAACTTCATCTAAAACCCTCATTACAGAATTTTCTGGCCTCATTCTTATCATAATTCTGGTCCTCTGAACCCTACCACAATCACCCATTAAGCTTTTCTTACAGCCTTTTAGGTGAATCTAAACTTTTCCAAACTGTCTTACAAAAAAAAAAAAAAATTTCAAAAGCTTCAGAACGATATCTTCAGATTTAAGCACAGCAACAACCTAATTTGTTGGCACCAATTGTCTGTGTCATTCAACTTTCTGTCACTATTACAAAATACTGGAGATAATAAAATTAGAATTTTGCCTCCTTAATTTAGGAGCTCTCAATCCATGATCAGTTGGCTATGATGTTTTGAGCCTGTGGTGAGACAGAACATCATGGCTGGGAGTTTGTGCAAGAGCAGATCTTCTCACCTCATGGTGACAGGGAAGCACAGAAAAAGAGGCAGAGGCTGAGTTCCCTACATCTCTGTCAAGGTCATGCCCCAGTAACCTAACATCCACTACTGTGCCCCAACTCCTAAGGGTTCCACTCAGTTCCATAATGCCACAGGCTCATTGTGGGAAGTTTAAGATCTAAACCATAAAAACATTAATCAGAAGTATGATTTAGTTACTGAATTCTGATAGCTCTCAAAAAATTAACTTAAGAAACAACTTAGCGTTTTTCACAGCCTATGTATGCTCATTGGTATTCATGGTGTGGCTTAGAAAGACATTAGCATGTTAAACATTTTAACTTAAATCATGTAAGGCATCATTGTGGAAATAGAGACTGAATATCAGGGGTTTTTCTGATTTCAATTTATTAATTTTAAATGATGTGTAATATAGCAGTCTAAGAATTTGTACTAAGATAATTTCATTTGTCGGAACACTCAAAATGGAGGACTTTTATTATTATTAGCATTTTATAGATGCTTTTTAACTCCAATGCTTTATCAAAAATTTCCCTGGTGGCTACTGGTTAAGGACATACTTAAACCCAAGCAGTCTGGGTTCAACTCATTTAATCCGTCATCTTTGTTAAATTCTTCTAGGGTTGATTCTTCAAGTCTTTACAATTTTTAAGTTTAAGTGTGCATTATTCTAACATTTATGAGGAGAAGTCAGCATAACACCTTGTCATTTCAAGGCAACTCAAAAATAATAGCAAATGAAGGAAGTATGGGAACGAACACATGTCTGAGGAAGTGTTATGGCAGAGTTTGGCTTCCTGGGCTGGACCTGAGATCACTTAAAGTCATTTCAAAGATCAATTGGAAACATTCTGAAAATGTCACCAGAAAGACTGCTTGTATGTCTTTTTTAGTTAAAAATCCAATCTTGTGTGCTGGGTTGTGGCTCACAGTGCCTAGCACATGCGAGGTCCTGGGTTTGATCCTTAACAACATGTAAAAATAAATAAATACGATAAAGGTATTGTGTCCAACTATAACTAAAAAAATAAATATTTTTAAAAATCCAATCTTGTTGCTGGTAATGTGACTAAGATAATAGGATGACATTTTCAGGAGTAGAAATTTGATTCTGTATGAACAACTGTACACATAAGGAGGTAACACATTTAGACAGAGGCTCGTGTTTTGAGGTCTTTAATCCCATTTTTTAACTGTTAGCCCTCATAACCTATCCCACTTTGACCTGGGATATATCTGATATTTTTAGTCAGAAAATACATTGGATGTGTTAAGAAAGTTAAAAAAAATAGTGTATAACTGATGCAAAACTGGGCTGTTTTCTGTAATTAAGTAGAAAACAGAAAATGAGAAAAATAATATCAACATCAAATAAAGTCGAGCTGTTCAAGAAACGCATAGATGGAAGCAAGATTACTGTGGTAAGTGATGTCACATAAGGCACCAAACTCTGTGCCAGCACAAATGTCACTCAAAAGTCTCTTCTTATATGTCCTTTATTGATAGGATGATTAACAATAGTCATTTAAGATAATTCTTTAGGCACTTCTTCTTTCCTTTACGTGGCTTTACATTTATTCTAACTACTTAAAAGTCATAAAACCACATTTTAGTCAATTCTCTAATTCAGGCTGATCTTTTCTCCAACTAATGTGAATCAGTGGAGTTTATTTTATTAGCTCTCTATTATATGCTCACTTATTAATATATGTACACTTTTAAATTCTAGCTAGAGAATTATGTTAACCTTCTGGCAATGAATAGGTGATTATTTCCAGTGTCATTTGCTATTTCATAGAGAGAAATAATGCCCCTTATACAAGTGGATACAGTTGCTCACTGTGATTTAGGAGCAAAAAGAAATCTCAGCCTCTACTAGGAAATAAAACACAAAGCCTCTCATTCATATTTAATTGTTCTTAGCACTCATAAGTATAAAAGACTTGAGTATCAAGTACAGTACTTGTATTAGAGGATCAAGTACAGTACTTGTATTAGAGGATGAACATTTATGTTTCTGAAACTAATTCACTTTCTATTGTGAAGTTATCATCTTAATAAATTGAAAATATTAACCCAACATATTTATACTGATGCTCTGAAGAGGCCATGTGAAGATATGGGAACTTTTCATGAGTAGTTATATGATACTGAGAAATGTCATGTTTATTTCTTAAATTAATCCAAGTTATGAATCCATTACAAAAGGGAGGAAAGAAATATTTTTTATCAAGATTATTCATAAACATATCTCCAGTACTTGCTTATAACACCAGGAATATTGTGAGTATGGGGTCATACTTGATGATGCCATAAGGGAAAGGGATGCAGAGAAGGGAAGATAAAGACAGGGAACTATAGTATCTATTCTGTGGATGATTTTATGTTCATAAACGAGTTAATAAAGAACTATTTGGAGAAATGCCTCAAATTATATTTAAATACCAGCTCATCACTTAGGAAAAATATTGAAATTTAACTGCATTGTATTTTTTTTATAAGACTGCACTCTATTTATTCTGGCTATAAAAATAAATGTTTCAAATTTGTATAGAAACTATAAATTTATATATTAAACATACTGGTGTTATACATGAAAGAAAACAGGAGGACAGTGAGTTCAAAGCCAGCCTCAGCAATGGCAAGGCACTAAGCAACTCATTGAGACCCAGTCTCTAAATAAAATACAAAATAGGGATGGTGATGTGACTTAGTGGCTTAGTGAGTTCAAGCCCCAGTACCAAAAAAAAAAAAAAAAAAGTCTCGGTTTCTTTATATAAATCTGGGACAACTTGCCTGAAAAGACTTTTTTTTTTTGAACAATTCTGTCAATCATGAAACTGAATAATATTAAGGGCCCTTGAGCATACAAAAAAAAGTTCACATCTGGTGGACTATACATAACAATGTCTATATATATAACAATATATAAAATGATGAATTTATAAAGGCAGAAAATCAGTTCTTCAGTCCTAAATTTGCCTGTAAATAACCATGCATGTACCTAGACATGCATAATTTCATATGTTCATATTACATACTTTCAAATTGCTACAGTTATTTTGAGATTTAAAATGCAGTTATTCATTAGAAACTGTTTGAAAAGAATCCATTTAAACTAAATGTTGATGATTACCCTTTTAGTCAGATTTTTCACTGCTGTGACCAAAAGACTTGAAAAGAAAAATTTTAAGAAGGAAAAATTTATTTTAGGGCTCATGGTTTCAGAGGTCTCAGTCCATAGATAGCTATTTCCTTTCCTCAGAGCTTGAAGTGAGGCAGAACAACATGGTGGAAAACTGTAACAAAGAAAGTGGGTCAGGACCATCAAACACAAACTATATGCCCCAAAGGCAAATGCCCCAGAGGTCTACCTCCAACAGCCATATTAATTGACTGATTGGGTTAAAACTCTCTTAACCCATTCATTTCACCTGTAAACCTTCTTGCATTGTCTCATGCATAAGATTTTGAGTTACATCACAATTACCTTATATAAGAATTCTGATATTTCAGTTGTTCTAATTTCCCACACTGTCAATTCCAAAAAGATAGAAAATATATAACATATATTGAGAAAATCCAACAAATTTTTGGAGTATTATAATTATAATTAATAGTGAGATTCACTATGCCATCTTTGTACATGAACATAACATTGGGCTCAACAAAAACTTCAGTCAGTTGCAGAATATAATTAATTTTTAAATTTTTTTTATTCTAGTTTGTTATATATGACAGCAGAATTCATTGCAATTTATATTACACATATAGAGCACAATTTTTTATATCTCTGCTTGTATACAAAGTATATTAACACACTCGTGTCTTCATACATGTAATTAGGGTAATGAGATTAATCTTATTCCATCATCTTTTCTACACCATGCAGGGATCCCTCCCTTCCACTTCCACCCCTTTACCCTATATAAAGTTCATCTAATCTTCACATGTTCCTTCTCCCAACCCCAATATGAATCAACCTCCTTATATCAGAGAAGACATTTGGCATTTAGTTTTTTGGGGATTGGCTAACTTCACTTAGCATTGTTTTCCAACTCTATCAATTTACCTGAAAATGTCATGATTTATTATTTTTATTACTGAGTAATATTCCATTGTGTATATATACCACATTATTTTTATCCATTCATCTACTGAAGGGCATGTAGCTTGTTTCTAGTTTAGTTATTGTGAATTGTGCTGCTATAAGCATTAATGTAGCTGTGTCCCTATAGTATGTTGTTTTTAGGCCCTTTGGGTATAGACCAAGGAGTGGGATAGTGGGTCAAATGGTGCTTTCATTACCAGCTTGTCAAGGAATCTTTGTACTTTTTTACATATTAGCTGCACCAATTTGCAGTCCCACCAGCAATGTATGAGTGTGCATTTTTCCCCACATACTTTCCAACATTTGTTGTTTTTTGTGTTCTCAAAAGCTGGCATTCTTACTGGAGTGAGATGAAATCTTAGATTGGTTTTGATTTGAATTTCTTTAATTGCTAGAGATGTTGAACATTTTTTTCATATATATTTGTTGATTGCATATCATCTTCTGAGAAGAATCTGTTCAGTTCCTTGGCCCACTTATTGATTGGGTGGTGATTATTATTATTATTATTATTAGTGTTTAGCTTTTTGAGTTCTTTTTATACCCTAGAAATTAGAGCTCTACCTGCTGTGCAAGTGGTAAAAATTTGCTCCCAAGTTGTAGGCTCACTATTCACCTCACTGATTATTTCTTTTGCTGAGAAGAGGATTTTAGTTTGAATCCATCCCATTTATTGATTCTTTTATTTAATCTTTATTTTATTTATTTATCTTTATGTGGTGCTGAGGATCAAAGCCAGAACCTCATATGTGCTAGGCAAGCACTCAACCACTGAACCACAACTCTATACCTAATTCTTGACTTTAATTCTTGTGCTATAGGAGTCTTATTAAGGAAGTTGGGGCCTAATATGACATGATGAAGATTTGGGCCTACCATTTCTTCTATTAGACATAGGATCTCTGGTTTAATTCTATTTTCATTGTAATGTGCCTTTGTGTGGATCTGTTGAGATTTTGTACATTTGGCATCTTGTAAGCCTCTTGAATTTGGTTTTCCAATTCATTCATTGAAATATGGTTTCAAAAAATTTATGACATTATTTCATTGAATAGATTTCTCCTTCCTTTGGCTTAAAACTCTATGCCTTCTTCTGCCCAATACATTTAAATTTGGTCTTTTTTATGTTATCCCATATTTCTTGAACATTTTTTTCATGTTTTCTTACCATTTTTACTGAGTGGTGTACATTCTTTTCAAGATTATACATTTTATCTTCATTATCTGAAGTCCTGTCTAATCTTTTGCTGATATTTTCAATTGAACTTTTAATTTGGTTTATTGTTTATTTTATTTCAAGGATTTCTACTTGTTTGTTTGTTTTTACAATCTCTCACTATTCAAGTAATCTTTTGATTCCTGTATTTGTTTATGTAGCTCTTTGTCAAAATGATCTTTTGCTGCCTGTATTTTCTCTCTTATATCATCATATGATTCAAAGAACATTTTAGTTATGTACATCCTGAATTCTTTCTCTGTAATTTCTTCTGTTGTGCTGGCCATGGATTCTAATAATGTGGTCTCTTGATTTGTTTGGGGCATCTTGTTCCCTTGTCTTTTCATATGGTTTGTGTGTCTTACCTTCTAGGACTATGGATCTGAGGCGTTCCCTTTTTTAACCTATGGGCTTATTAGTGCCTCTGTAGGGTTCCAATACCTCTCCTTTGAGGGGAAGGACAATGTTAACAGATCCCAATATAAACAATATACATCCTAAAAACAAATATTTGCTATTAAGACATTTGGTCACAATGTACGGAAATAATGAATTCAATTATTATCTACAATATAATCACTAGATTTGTAAACGGGTTTACAGTTTCTGACAGTAAAGAAAGATCCAGGAGTGCAGAGTAGGATGATATGCTGAGGAAGTAGGGGGTGAGGATGTGGAGTTTTCATATCTTAGGAAGTGTGAAAGAGAAATCCAAAGAGGAAAATTAGTAGCAGAAAAGAGACAAAGTAATTTTGGGTAGACAAGTGGGAAGACAGTAGAGTACATAAAACAAAGACCCATACATATTTTATAAAATTTAAAAAATGTTGAAATAGTAAAAATTGTTGGGAAAAAAAGAGTATATAACACAACTCTAATATACTATTCAGATATCCCAGTCCTCAAAATCCTAATTTATGTAAAGTACTTGCTTTCACATATGTTGGGGATTTGGGGGCAGGAGAATTGAGAGGGAGAAGAAAAAAGAAATCTTGAAGAAAGAAACAGGGATTGTTTTGATTGAAGAACAGTATCTTACCTGCTTCCCTTCTCATCCAATAGGTGGGGACATCTCTTGTTAGCTGGTATCTCCGCTCTCAGGATGGTGAATGTAACCAGGGTGGGAGGGTTTGTCCTGTTTGGAGGGCACCTGGAAGTGGGGTGTGGGACCCTCCATTCCATGAAGGGAGACTGCACCTCAAGGATCTCTTTTGGGGCCCACTCATGTGATGCAAGCACCTGGTCTTATCCCCTTATCTCATCTGAAGACCTCCCAATTCCTGTTCTCTGCATTAATCTCTACCTGTATCACCCTCCCTCTTACTACTTCCTAACCAGCTTTCTGGGGCTCTTGAGCATGGCGCTTTGTGCATGCTGGGCACCTGCCCTGCTGAGAGCTGTTTTGTGTTGGGCACTCACCATGCCCTGTTGGTGGCTGCTAGGGAGAGGGGGGAGTTAGAAACTGGGTAACTGGACAGTCAGAATTCCAAACTGGGAGTTGCCCCCACTAAAGATGGTGGTGAAGGTGACTCAAGATGGAGGTGGTTGCTTTCAGTGATGGGATGTCTGGTCGAGTTGAGGGACACAGATGGGTAATGGCATTGGATGATGAGTTCAGAAACAAGCTCTGTGGCATATACTGTGTGGCCTGTTGTCTGACTTCAGAGTCTGTGTGAAGTTCCCAGGTGCAAGCAAGCTAAGGTGCATAGGTGACCATCTCCACTGCTATGGAGTCCCAAGATGGAGGCAAATGTGGGAGCCCCACTTTTTGGTACCTGCTGGGTGTCCTTCATGGGAGCTGCATCTGGGATTTCTGCTCTGGTGGGTGGTTGAGAGTTCTGTATGGGTGCTGATGCTGATGGTTCTGCTCAGGCACATGGTAATCCTTCATGGTAGAGTAGTTGGGAGACCTACTCTGATGCTGAGACCTGGAGCTCTGAATGGGCATGGTGGCCATGATTCCTGCACAGGAACAGAATATTGCTTTCAGAGAAACAGTGTTCTTAACTACTTGAGTCCCAGGTCACAGAGTGACACAGAATGCTGCCTCCTTCTGGCCTACCATCTTTGATCACCATATAATTCAATTTCTAGGGAAAAACAAAAACAAAAACTTTCAGCCTTTTTTCTTTTACTTCTCCCCAACACACTTCCCCCTCCCTCTTTCGTTCTCCTGTTGTTTTTTCTTTCTCTTCTTTTTCTCCTCCTCCTCCTTCTCCTCTTCTTTTTCTTCTTCCTTCTTCTTCTGTCTCTATTTATCTGCCTCTTTTTTCTTTCTTTTTAATTAATCATTTAGTCTTCCTAGATGAACCAAGACTTTTATGTCTCTCTATGAAAGAATACGAAGAAATAATGACATAGTTTAAGGTAAATGATAAACTTGCTGAAGATAACATCATATCTCTTTACCTTAACTTGCTAAGCCTGTACGCTAATATAGAATATATGCTAAAATTACCTGAAATAATTTTTGTATTCAACAAATGTTAAGGTACAATGGAAGTAGTTTTTACATCCAAATTATGCCCAATAGTGGAAACATTTATTTACAAATAGTCACACAAACAGTCACAAAACCATCCTGCTATTTTGAGAAGCTTCATTGTCTACAATGGACACTGTTTACCCTCACACCTGCATCACACAAACAGGCAGATATAATCACATTTTCCTTAGACAAAAGAGTCGACTCTGAAGCAGTGAAACTTCATCACCTTTGTGCTGGTGTTAGAACTTCACTTTCATCTCTTGTTATGTGTCTTTTCCATCCTAAACTGGTGGGACTTTAATAGTCTTCCTAAGTAACTCTCTGTTTTCAGTCCCACTCATTTGACTGATAAAAAGATATCTCAAAGGTTGATTATGCTAATTAACAAACTTGTATTTCTGGTTTTTCCTAATAGAATTTGGAGTATTAAGTAATCAACTTCTAAAATGTTCAGCCATTAAAAAAGTACTTTACATGCTAATTAACTAAACAGAAGTTATAGATTACAGGTAGCTCCCCCAGCCAAAAGGATATTAACATATTTGGAGCAATTTTTACTTTATAAATAGTAAATTACCACGGAGAGAATCTTAAAATGCACAAATCTATTTCAAAATGTACAACAATGCATGAAACATTCTGCAAATGCATGAAAATGAACAATTATTATAATGAACACTAATTAGAATCATTACAAATTTTAAAGAATGGTTTAAAACTTGAAAGTACTCAATATTTACTTAAAATACTTAAATTTCAGTTTGATGTTGCCCTTTGTTTAATGGACAAAATACTTAAATAATTTCAGAATTTGTGAGTTGGAGACAATATCTATATCCATATTTTGGTCATGGATGAATGATATAAATATGCCTTCTAAATTACAAAGAGCAATCAAAGTGAATGTGTATTACTTTAATAAATATAACTACATATTAATATTTTAACATTGAGATATTTTCATCTAAATTTGGAAATAGAAGATGTTAGAACAAAGAGACCAGGCCAACATAAACTTCATTTCAGCTTTTATTCAGGAACAAAACTATACCTATGGGAATGGACCCACTTTCCTGGTAGAAAATAAGCCACTGAACAAAGGAAAGGACTGGGCTTATATAGGTTATCCTATATAGGTTATCTTGAGGGATGAAAGCTGTCAGTGCATGGTTTTCTTTCTCATGCTACTTTATTTTAGGGATTTTTAATTTTCCATACCTATTAGATAACTGTGAAATAGCTATAAAATAACAAAACATGATATTAAAAATATATAAGTTTATAACAAAAGAGCTCAAAAATCTTCTAACAGCAGAATGACCAACTCTTGACAGTGACAGAATGAAAGTCATCCTAGACATAAACGTTTGTGCTACATACTGATAAAAGATGAGAAAAAAGTTGAAAGCACTACAGTATAAATGCTAGACAAAAACACAAGACAAAAACACATTAAGTAGATTAACCTAAGTAGTGTGTGCATGGAGAACAGATTACACTATTGTTCAAGACTACCATCAACTATTTGTTTCAACAGCCAAAATTGAATGAGAAGTAGACATTTTCTATTCATTTAATTCTGAAGAAAATCCACAAAAGATTTACCATTTTTAGTGTTTAGCTGCAAATCATTTGGGATACAATAAACAAGGGGAGTTAAAAAATAGCATGTGTCAGAACAAAAAGATTTAAATAGGCATAGTTCCTTCCCTATGCTATCCAACTTTTTAGTTAAATGATTTCTGAAAGATGCACTAGTCCTTGCCTACCATATTGATTTCTTAGCATGAGGATTATGAAACTTTTACCCTTTGAGGTCATTTTTTTTTTTTTGCTCTATTTTAATGAAACACTTGCTTCTTGTCTCTTCCCCCCAAAATGTCTTAAATAGAAACATTTCCTGGGAACTACATGGAGATTTGCATCTCTACTTCTTTATGATACCAATTTCAATAATCTTTGCCTGAGTAAGTGAATGAGAGGTTTTGGAGCATTTTAAAATGCCAGACTGGAGAAGAGATGTGTTATATATAGCCATGTATTTTATTTTCATTTTTCTACATTACTAGATTAAATGAGGCTTGAATAGGAAGAATGGATTTATTTACCTCCACATTATTTGCTCACAGAAAATTCAAATCTTTTAACATTTTTAACGCTTTGTTATTAATGACATATAATTGCATCAAAATTAGGACTTGACATTTCGGTCAACCTCTCAAGTTATGAATTCTATTTTATAATAGAGAAACCAGGAAAACAAAATTAAAAAGATTAGTGTGTAATGAATGACTACTGTTTGAAGTATGTTAGTCTGATAATACCTTGATAGATTGCAAAACCTCCCCACTAAGTATAAGTGAGGATAAGGTAACCCGAATTAATTTCATAACTTATTCTTCATTGTCCCTCTGCAAACTGAGGAGGCATAACACCATGATTTTCCCCCAGAATGTCAATCAGTCAATGCATGAGCAAAATGTTACTTAAATTAAGTAATTTTAACATAATCTTCAAATATATTTTTACTTCATCTAATATGCTTTTATAAGGATGACAGCTAGCAGATTATTTCATGAAATTACATTAATATGAATATAACTGATTTTGTGAATTAGTCATTGGAATTTGGAACTATTTCTTGAAGAATATATTCAAATTTCAAATTTACACACAAATATAGAATACATTTAATATAAATTATAATATCTACTTAGATTAAAATATGTGATAATCATATGTAGCAAGAAAATAATAATTTTGAAGAGTTTTAGATAGTTCCAAAATGTTTTTATTACTCTTTAAGATACTTAATTTTAACAAATGTCTCTGTGTAGTTTTGGAAAAAAATTCTGCTGACATTTTACATATTTGTATCACAGTTACCTAGAAATATCTCTACTCAACAAGCACAGTTACTTGGCACCAAAGTTTGGCTTTTTTTATATACTTGCTAATTATTGTTGATTTACATATATAAAATTATGTGTAGTTGAATTAGTATGTTATTGGAAAAAAAATACTTCAAAAATTTCATTAAACAGATGCCTTAAAGACAGTTGTATAATCTGTTGAATTCTGAAACTATGATTATTAATACTTATAATTTTCAAAAAGTGTAAGATGTATAACATAGAGTAACAATTATATATAAATAGCTTAATAAAAATTTCATGTTATAAAAAACTTCAATAAATAACCACTGCTTTTAATGACTATTTAATTCAAATTTTGCTTTTTAAAATTTTTATAAATACATCAGATCACAATCAATACTGTTATTTGTGAAAATATGAAAATTTTAAAACTACAAAATAGAAAGAGTACTTTAATTATCATGTCTCACCTCTTTCCATAAGCAATTCTTATGGTAAATACCATGAAGGAACTTTGCAACAATAGAAGGAGGAGAACTTGGAGGAAAAAGATTGCTTTAGTTTTTATTTTGGTGAGTTTCACCAAGTCAATTAACCTTTTTGAATTTTGCTTCTTTATTTGTTTATTTGTTTATAATTAAATGAGGCATTTTTCTTGTAAGTTTTTTATAAACTGCTAAATTATATAAAATAGATCCATCTAATGAAAATGTAATGATACTATATATATAATTCTTAATTTTCTAGTAGTTATCTTAAAAAGTTAAAAAAAAAAAAAAACAGGAAACAACAACAGCAACAAAAACCCCAAACCAGAAAACAAAAAACTATGCTTGAATTCATTATTTGAGATCCTACATCCAATTACACCTAATTACAAAACTAATCTTGAACTTACAGTTGAGTCAATAAATTCTCTTTGTGTCAAAAAAAAAAAAAAAAAAAAAAAAAAGAAAGAAAGAAAGAAAAGAAAAGAAAAAGAAAGAAAGAATGAATGGAAGAAATAGGAAAAAAGTCACTCTGTTTTGTTTAAACCAATATTTTTAAACATTATCATTTCAATATTCTAACAATACATTCCTGATATATTTTATACCCACTTTTCACATAAAGGCTTTGAAATATAGTATGTAGTTTACAGTTCAAATTAATCTCAGTGATGATTCGTCACATTTTCAGTACCCAATGGCCACATGTAACCAGTAGTTACTGGCCTGAATAATGTCAGTATCAGTATTTAACTATAAGTTGTGTGATTAAAACAATTTTCTAAATAATAAGAAATACAGGGAGCTGGGGTTGTGGATCAGTGGTAGCACTCTCACCTTGCACGTGCGAGACCCTGGGTTCAATCCTCAGCACCACATAAAAATAAATGAATAAAATACAGGTATTGTGTCCAACTACAACTAAAAAATAAGTATTTAAAAAAAAAGAAATGCAGGTAGAGAATAACAATACTTTCCAACATTTGAAAGAAATTATTTTCTTATAAGTCTACTAGATAATATTTATATAGTATTCTTATTTTCAAAAGGATATTTTTGTGAAATATTAAAATGCTTAATACTGTGTGTGCTAAATAAAAATGATCTGTAGATACTATCTTCTAAATAATTTTCTATCCCCCCAATCCTACTAAAGTAGAATTTGTATAGTTAACTTTTTTTCTTTCTCAATTATTTTGGATTTTATTCACTTATGTTGTAAATTTGATAATTTGTGTGAAAGCTAATTATATTCATCTGCATGGTGCAAATGTTTTGTGCATAAATCCATTCTCTATAGCATTAACTATCTCTAAAAAGCAAGTTAGATCTTGCACAATATTGTCCTTCATAAAAGTTATTATCAATTTCCTTTGAATTAGGAAAGGAACTTGGGAAAGAAATCTGACCTGGAATCCTTGAATAAATGCCTGGTAACTACTAAAATTGATGCCCTGAATAAAAATCTCCTTGGTTATTTAATTTTTTTTTTAATGCCCATATTAAGAGTCTTGAAAGATTAAATTACAACTGGTTAAAAATATTTTTCCCATCATTTTACTTCAAGATCACTGATCCCTCTTAATTTGTATACAGGCAAAAGCCTATATATAAAAATGCTTGTATGTAAAAATAAATTGTTGTTTCGGGGCTGGGGATGTGGCTCAAGCGGTAGCGCGCTCGCCTGACGTGAGTGCAGCCTGGTTCCATCCTCAGCACCACATACAAACATGTTGTGTCTGCCGAAAACTAATAAACATTAAAAAATTCTCTCTTTCTCTCTAAAAAAATAAAATAAATTGTTGTTATAAATGAATTTAAAAGAAATATTTGGTAAGAGAAATGCCATCTCTGACAGTAAGTGCTCCATTTCTGTTACATGAAAGTTCCTAACATACATTTAAGGCAGATGAACCACATTTCTTCTCAATTTACATTATCTTTACAATAAGCAAGACTCACTGGGGGGTTGGAACAAGAGCTCAGTGGAGAGCACTTCCCTATCATGTCTGAGGCACAGGGTTCAGTCCTCAGCAACACATAAAAATAAATGGCTAAGGTATTGTGTCCATCTACAAATAAAAATGTTTTAAAATAAAGATTCATTAGCTTTTTTGTTTGCAAATTCACAAAGCTATTCAACCACTCATAGGTCAATGATTCCTATATATAATATTTAACATTGATATTCTAGCTCAGAGTTATAGATGTACTAAGTTCCTTGGATAAAATAAAAAGGAACATATATGCCTACGTACATTACCTTGAGGTTTCCCTGTTACAGTAACTAAAATATTATTTCCAAAGATAATTTAATATTGTTTTTCTATATGTTTAATTATAAAACTTAAGAAGAAATAAAACTGTTGCTGGGGTTATCATTTTTAGTTTTTTTAAAAATAGTTTTAAAGAGAAGGTAACATTTTGAGTTTGTTGATTCTTAACACACATTTCATTGTAGTTAAAGAAACTTCAAGTGATAAAAATAAACTGAGCAGTTATGTCATGAGTTTGAATTAATGCTGAAAAAAGCAGCAGATGAGCTTTAGGATGTTCAAGAGTATGGTCTATAGACCACCTGTTGTAAGGCAAGAATAAGGATTATGCCAAGTGAAGGACATTGCATGTATAGAAAGTTCCAAAATCCAAATGCATTATCACAAGTTTGCTATTGAGAAAGGCACCTAGACTGCACCCATTTGATGATTCTAGGAAAGAATTTGTTCCTTGTCTCCTCCAGTTCCTGGTTGCTGCTATTTTGTTTCTTCTATTCTAAAATATTCCAACATCTTTATCCCTGATCACATTGTCTTATGTTATTTGTGAGATCTCTCTCTGTCTCCTTCCTATAAAGAAACATGTGATTGTACTTTGAGAATATGGAGAAAAGCCAGTAATGATTTACACCTACCAAGATCCTTAATGCAGTATCTACAAAATCTTTTCTGGTAACATTCAGAGGTTATTGGGATTAGGAAACACATATCACTTAGCAGCCATTACTTAAACTACTATAATATTAAACAAATTTATCAATAGTTTAATGGTAAAAGAAGAAGTAAAAATTTGGGGCTTGGAATGTCGCCTGGCATACCCGGGGCGCTGGGGGATTGATCCTCACCACCTAAAAATAAAATAAAGATGTTGTGTCCACCAAAAACTAAAAAATAAATATTAAAAAATTCTCTCTCTCTCTCTCTCTTAAAAAAAAAGAGGAAGTAAAAATTAAACAATACTTTTTTTGTCTTATAAATGGATGATTAGGCAAAGACCTTTTGGCTTTTATAGTGCATTTTTATCACATAGTATTAAGTAATTTTCTATAACTTCTCATTTTACCTTAATGAAATTTACTATTAGAAAATTCTCATTTTTGATTTTAATTTTATTGCTGTATGTTGATTTTTCTTATATTTTACCTGCTACGTGATAGAATATCTTTATTATAAACATCTTCCCACTTTAGACATGATACTTAATTATATATATATATATATATATATATATATATATATATATGCATATAGTATATGTTAAATTCATGAAGGCTCATAAGTCACACTAGAATTTTGAGAAAATATCAGGAAATTGAGAAAAATAAATTAGTATGTTTCCATAGTGACATAAAAATTCCATTGTTTTTATGTTTAACAAAAGTTAAATCTATTATCACAAATACTCAAAACTATTTTAGTTAATTTTCCATTTTACTAGTTACAATTTATTTATATTCTTTCTCAAATTTGTATGGATTTTGGCAAAGATATTCTCCTGGACCAAATTCAGTGCAGGCTCCTCTGAGTCCCATTAGGCCCTGTTCTGGATCATGTCCTCCAAAAGTCAGTTTTAACAAGTATCCTGTCAAGTTTGTTTAGCCAGGATCCTCAACACTTGACTGATCAACCTGGCCTGATTATTAGGCAGCTTAGCCAAAGTCTGCCTTTATCCCTGGTTTCCGGTTAGTACATTTCCATCCACTGAATTCTAGGCTATTCCTTGTATAAATAAGTTTACTTTTATTTATTTATTTCTTTATTTGTTTATTTATTTTTTTATTTATTGGCACCAGGGATTGAACTAAGGGGCACTCAACCACTGAGTCACATCTCCAGCCCTATTTTGTACTTTATTTAGAAATATGGTCTCACTGAGTTGCTGTAGTGCCTCAATTTTGCTGAGGCTGACTTTGAACTGGCATTCTTCTTGCCTCAGCCTCCCTAGCTGCTGGAACTACAGGTGTGCTAAACTGAGCCTGTCTCATTTTTATTTTTGTTTATGCATTTGAGTCCCAATTCTGTCCAACTGCAAGACTTCACTGCAGTAATCCACATACCTACCCTGATAGCATAGAATACAGTCTACACCACTATTTTAACAAGTGTCTTAAGTAAATTTTTCCTTAACAGTTTAAATTGCATTCCAAATATGCAAATATATATGCATTACACATTTTTTATTCTCCTTAAAATTTAAAAGGCAAGGCAAAAAGCCACTAGGGACCAACTGAAATCAAGAGCCAAGGAATTACAATGTATACAGGCATGCTCACAATTTTATCTCTTGGACACATATAAAAATTTAATATGCATTTTAGAACTAAATTATTAAATTATTTAAATTAACCTATTTAAAATGAGCTTTAATTTTCAGGTTTTTATTTTTCTTTATTGGTGATTTCTGTAGAGTTGTGCGTTGTACAAGTAGCATTCTGAGATATGCATTAACACTTTTTTTTCCAATCAATAAATGGTACCTTCTCTTAATTGTTTTCATTGTAGACACAGAACCATTCCCTTCTACAAAAGTTTTGTTTTTAACTTGAACATGTTATATTTTATTAATTCACCTAGCTATAATGATTATAAGTGATGGGACTGTTCAAACTCTGTTGTTTTTTAAATTGTAGATTTTCAACATCAGATCAGTGGATTTCCCATGTTTATTTTAGCTAGGTAATTCATAGATCAGATAATATGAACTTTCTAAATATTACTGCATCCTAACATTGTATTCATTAAGATCATTCAAAGAGCTTAGGTAAAGTTTTAAACTCTACAGTGATTCTATTTTAGCAACACTGTGCACTGATATTTATAGTAGAAATATTGATAAAGTAACTCAGGCTATAGATGTCCTTATCAAAAAACACTTCCAAATTAGAGGAGTGGCTCTGAAAACTGTCTGTACAACACAACCTCAGCATGAAGAGCATAGTGCATGTGGAAAAAACTTCACAACTGACTTAAGCATGGCCAAGAAATTTCTTTTTAATTAATTTTACTTTGAAAGGTAAGAACACAAATTTATTTCTGCATGATCCATTGAAATTAGGTACTTTGTGTGTTTTATCTGTTGCCAGAGATGCATAAAAACCTGGCATATTGTTAAAAAAATGCACAGGGATTGATAGGGAATAACTAGCTTTCATTTTCTTTCCATTTTTAATTTCAGCATATCATGAAGCACCACTGTGCTTGACTATGTTTCCCAAGATGCTATATTTAGAAGCCAAATGAATAGTTAAGGATTATCTTCCAAACTATTGAGAATATGAAGAAAGATAAGTATACCTGTCCCCAGAAACCTCATTTTAGAATATTCAAATTTCTAGATCAAAATCCTGGTACCATAGAGCAAGACTGATTTTAAATTAAAGAAATAAAAAAAGCATGATTTTTGAGATTCTAAGTTTGTCAGACTCCTTCAAATTGTGGATTTGGTTAAGTTCACCACACTAGTTTTTTCCTCTTGGTACTTTTTACAATCCATTGTAAATTTTGGTTTTTACTCAAGTGTCTGTATAAAAATTTACCTGTTTGTCATACCATAATTTATAGTTACTATAATTATTACTATAATTTCTATATCATCCTTACTGATACTATCACATATTCCATGCTTTCTCTTTAATGTACATTTTAAAGTTCTTGTAATATCCCATACAGTGCAATGTATCTTAAAATTTCATGGACCCACTTGGAATCCTTCCATAATCACCAGGTTAATATATCTCAGAGTTGAAACTGAAATTCAGATTTGTCACAAAAACCACATCTCTGATTTTCCCATCAGCTAATTAATATTTGCTCATGGGTGATTTACCTCTTCATTTCTCTACTCTTTTATTATAAGACACCTTAGCTAGCACTGTCACATTTTCTTGGATTCATTGCCCAGATTCTCTCCTCTTTAGAAACAATTCACTAAAGAACAAGAGAAAAACAAACAAACAACAACAACAAAAAAAAAAACAAACCAGACCTGTAATCTTTATTTAATTTAATGCAAAGAAAGAAAGAAAAAAAAAAACAATAGGTCTATTTTCTAATCCCAGACTTAGATTATTGGTTAATTCAATAGTAGGTTATTGAAATGATCTTATTTTTCATTTTGGAAAACACATCAATATGAATAGATGAAGAGGCACAGGTGGGAAAGGATTCACAGGATGAGACAGGGAACATTTCCAACATGTCACACACAGAACTGGGCACATGGCCCATATCATCACTGTCCATTTTACGTTTTATAGCCAATCCAATTGTAATGTTTTGGTAAAGAAGCACATTTTATCAGCTCCAAGAACTATTGAACATTATCAAGGATATATGCTAGGACAACTCTAGTTTCTCATTAATACATTGATCAATTAAATATTCATTCTGTGCCTTAAAATTAATTATAAATGTCCAGAATCTCTAACATTTCAAGAATATTTAAGGTTGTATAATATAAATATACTTTTGTATTGCAACATACACATTATATTTATACATACAATATATAATTTGTATATATCACATGTATATATATATATATATATATATGCACTAAAAGTAAATTTGAAAATAATTTTAAACATCAAATTATTTAAATATAGTAATATGTACACATTTCATACACTATTTCTTAAATTCTTTTCTTATTTCTTTTTAAAAAATGTTTCCCCTTAATGGGTACAATAAATGGCATGAGAACACTGCTATTCATAATCATGTAAAAAAGAAAAAAGTAAATAAAATATATTAAAAAAAAACTACAACTACCTCTAAATATGGGTTTGGACAATTCATTAAAGATATAAAACCAGAAATAAGTTTATATATATATCTACACTTGAGTAGAATTGAAATTCTCATGAGTTAGAAGAGGGTCACTGTTATAAGATTCAGCTAAAATAATTTTTTTTCTAGTTCCAGAGGAAAAAAGGAAGGAAGAAATACATCATGATACATGTAAAAACAATAGACAAACAAAAGTATTAAGGAGACAAAAAGTAAATGGTAAAACTTTTTTTTTTCTTTTTTGTGCAGAGGGCATTTTTAACTTGCAATAAACATGTTGCATAATAAAAAAGGAGTTATGGATATTATTAAGACATCTCATCTCTGCATGCAACTTACAGCCTTCTGATTTAGCAGACTGTTTTATTACATGCGTTCTTTCATAAAGTTGATAAGGTGTTTTCTTCTTCCAGAAACTGTTTTCCAGACAGGCCTGAATTTGAGAGCTTTACCTGAAGATGTATTACTCATCTGTCATTAAGGCACAGTCACCACGATGATGTATAGTTCCAATACATCATCAGATTGCCATCACCCCTGTGATGTATTACTTACACTGAAATAGCTGTCAGGAGCAGGTTGTGGAAACTCAGCAACTTTTAAAATATTCTTTTTTAAAAAGATGATAAACACTTCTTTCTATGAAAAACTTAACAGAGAATGTAGTTTGACTCAAAATGTAATTTTACTGGCACATTCTAGAACATAATATATTGGCCCTTATGTTTTAGGTTACTCATACTTAACAGCTGAAATTTGATAAGACCAAAATTCTGAGTCTGCCTACAGAAAATGAACATTAAACCAACAATAAGTTTTTTTCTTCAGTTTAAAAAAGCATTCCAAAATATACTCATGACAATGAGGTATTGTCACTTTCAGAAAAATTTACAGTTATTTTAACAATGAAGCCATTTCTCAAAATAGATTGCAAACCCCCCTTCTATTTAGAAATTTTAAAAATAATCATTAAATGGCTTGTAGTCTGGATTTTTATTTGTTGTGATGACAAAAAAAACCATTCAAGATATAATATCTTGATTCAATATATGTTTTGGGGTAGAAAAAAATC
Source organism: Callospermophilus lateralis (assembly GCF_048772815.1). Lineage (NCBI taxonomy): Eukaryota > Metazoa > Chordata > Mammalia > Rodentia > Sciuridae > Callospermophilus > Callospermophilus lateralis. The sequence continues at coordinate 138,976,658 of NC_135309.1, forward strand.
CTTTAATTTATAGATTGGTAGATTATTTAATTGAACACTAAATTTGTGTTCAGTGGGCTTTGTTTCATCATTTCCAGCTCCAAAACTAAATTCATCCTTTTATAGTAAAGAAATTTTTAATTTCAAGAAAAATTGGAAAATTCTCTCAAGTCAAGACAAAGTGTATGGAATTATGATATGAGGATACTGGGAACCTTGACTTTTCCTCAGGGAGCTGCATGTTTCCTTATGATAAGTTGCTAGATTTCCTTCTTTCTCTTTTCAAACAAGACAAGCTATAATCTATTGATCCAACCATGATTACACACTTTTAAACTCATAAGTGAAGTGATCATCACAATTCATTTCTCAGCAGTTTCCCAAATGAATTCCAGGGGAGGAAAGTGTCACGGGTTTACTTGGCTATCCTGTTCATTCAAAGCCAGTCAGTTCATTAGATGGGCCAAGAAGTGTTGTCAAAGCAGAATACTGCTGCTTGGTGGTGTAAGTGGGGGAAATGAATGTCCTCTAAAAAGGGAATGAATACTATAACTCCAAAAAGATAAGTTTACCCGCACTGTTCTGTTGTCCCAAATAAAATGTTGCAACTCTGAAGACATTTCTAGAGGAGATCTGTTAAAATTAAGTGATAAAGTTTCATTTAGATATAATAATGCCCTCAAAACATTACTCTTAATAAAGAACTCACAAATTTCCTGGATTAAAAAAAAAGAAAGAAAAGAAAAGAAATAGAAAAATAGGGATAAGTCAAAAAACTATTCTTTATAGCCAGATATTACTTTTTGCTCAACACAGTGCCAGCCACAGCATAAGTAGTGAATATGTATCTAATAAATGGAGGAGTATACACTGGGAAATATCCCTTTAAAACACACATTGCTGTGTGATAAAATTAGCACTCCATTATAAATGAGAGCTGATATTGGCATAGCAACCACCTTTTTCAAAATTCACTTAATAGTGACTTTAATTGAGTAAGTCAATGAGCATCTGGATTTAAGATTCAAGCTGTAAAACATTCTAAGTGTATGTGTGTGTATACATATACATATATGTGTTATATATATCACATATATATATACACACACATATATATATGTATGCATTTTATATATGTATAATTCTGAGTACACACACATGCCATTTATGTTAAATAATGATACTCTTGAGATTATGGTAAAAATAATCAATTTTATGACTCAAAAAGTATGAGGAACATTTTTTTCTAGTAGAAAGCTTTCATCTCAAAACTGGTGCAAAATTGATTCATGACAGTCAGCTTCACCAAAGATAATCTTGTAGTAGTAAAAGAAAAGTAAACCTCACAATTAATAAATGCATATTTAACATCTACAAAAAAGATAACTATGTCTATATTTGAAAAGAGCTAAAGTGAATGGAAAATTTATATTTGGGAGAAATTATGTAAACTGGTTAAGCTTTAAGACAAATTACATTGATTGTGGTTGACAGTAAGAAATCCCCTAAAGTGATAGATGTAGGGGAATCGATTTGGATATATTTATTGAAAATACCTGGAGTAAAACATGGTCATTAATTACTTAAGTGCATATTTGTATTCCTGATTTTTAACTGGATAATAATTTAAAGTGCTAAACAATTGTGATTTGAATATACTTCTAATTCTGTTCTTTTTTGAACATTTTTAATGAAAATGAACTTGACATAACTTTAAACTCATTTCACATCTGAGTTACATTAATCAAAATATTAGCTTTATAAATTATTAAAAATTTTTAGTAGGAGAAGTAGTGATACATTTATCAAGTAAGAATAATTAAAATTTTATACCTAAAGAAATATTGTTATAAGGCAGTCAGTGTAGACTTCAAGAAGTACTAATAAATATATTTATAGTATCATTTCAGACTAGACATGATTATCTTGTTGTAACATGGAATACAAACAGATTCTCCAACTAGAACTAAGTATTAAATTTGAATAACTTTTAGTTGCACTCTTTTGGATATTTTCTATTAATGTTTTGGGTGTAAAAAGAGGTAATACCATGTAGATATGAGCCAAATTATGTGGAAAGGATGAGAAAAAAAGAGAAACATTTTGCTGTATAGAAAGGTTTCTCAATATGTATGTCCTAGACCAGCAGCAGCTTTATATGGGAACTTGTTAAAAATGCAAATTTCCAGGCATTTACTGAATCTGAAACCCTGGAGCAGTCTTAATAACCCATGTTAACAGAGGCTTTTGGAGTGATTCTGATGCATGCTAAAAGTGTAGAGCCACAGGTATATACAGAACATTTTCAACAAGGATTGCTGAATGATCTATAGAGGAATAAATGCCGAACTTATACCTGGCAATAAATGCAGCAATAACCCACAAACACTGCAAACCTGTAGAATTATACTAATGAGACCTAGAAGATATGAAAAACAAAGATTAGACAATACTCAGAATCTTAAGATCATTGTTTGTATAAAAATCATACTAAAAATTATATGATAAAGAAACTAGGCTTTTTATTTTAATGGAATGATATGTGCCAAATGCAGACCAAAATGTTCACCTAATTAGGCTGTGAAATATTTTATATGTTACAGAAATATTTTGAAAGTATTAATTATCAATTTGATCATACAAGAAATGTTTTGTTAAATATAGAAGAAAATCTGATATCTTGATTTTCATGATGGTAGTAGCAGTGACCTCTAAATTTACCTTTAAAAGGATAATGTTCAAGTGAACATTAGTAACATTAACTTGACAAGTTGTTTACTCTTTCATCAAAACAAAGAAATTATATCAATTGATTTTCCAATCATGGAGAATAGGAAAACCCTTTGATCATTTTGTTTCCAATTTATAAATATGGAACATAAAGTTAATTTTTTTCACATAGAAAGCCCACTTTATTACACATTTTAAAACAAATTTACTAACCAATTTTCAATAGGAATGATTCATGGATATACTATATATATTGGGGGGTGGGTAACCAAGGATTGAATTCAGGGGCACTCAACCACTCAGCCACATCCACAGCCCTTTTTTGTATTTTATTTAGGCATAGGATCTCACTGAGTTGCTTAGCACATCGCTGTTGCTGAGGCTGGCTTTGAAATCACTATCCTCCTGCATCTGCATCCATCTCACAACCCACTGAAATTACAAATGTGCACCACTGTGCCCGGCCACTTATAATTTTTTAAAAATTCTTTTATTATTTGATTTTAAGTATTAATTAACTATCATAGAATATTTAAGTTCAATAACGTGCTTTATATATTTGAGAAGCAATGCTCTTTAGTTGTAATACATGTTCTGATACCTTTCATGAGCCGCATTCGGTAAGCCCACTATAATAATGTTAATAAATTTTTTCTAAAAAATAACATTCTAAAAAATCACATAATGTTGCTATCATTGTACATTTGTTTTTATAAAATCGCATATATACATATGTATATATGTGTGTGTGTGTATGAGTATATATATATATATATATATATATATATATATTAGAATACATGTTAGAAATTAAAAATAAATATTTCAGAAAGCAGATCCTAATTGTATGAATTAGTTATATCTTACAGAACAGCATGAATTTTGGAAGGAGATACTATCCTTCCAACCATATCATCTTATACCAGTTTTTTTCTTCTAGTGTCCTTCATTTGAAAAGCATAGACCTGTGAGCATGTTTATACAACAAGAATAATACACAATCTTTGAATATTAAATCCTCTATCACTATCTTAGTCCATTTATGCTAAAGCAAAATACTACAAACTGGGTAATTCATAACAATAGGATTGTACTTCTCACTGTTCAGGAGACTGGGAATTTCAAGATCGATGAACCACAGAATTGGCATATAGTGAGAGCTGCTTCCCAGTCCAAGATAATGCTTTGATACCTCACCTTTCAAAGGGCATTCTTATGATTGGGATGTGAGATGTCCCCAAACAGCTCACGTGTGAGACAATGAAGAAGGTTTAGAGGAGAAATGATAGGGTTGTGAGAGCCTTAACCCAATCAGTGAATTAATCCTCTGATAGGAATTGATTGAGTGGTATCTGAAGGCTCTTAGGGTGTGGCTGGGACAGGTGGGGCATTTAGAGTGTGGTGTTGGGGTATATATTTTGCATCTGGTGAATGGAGTTTCTCTCTGCTTCTGATCATTATGTGTGCTGCTTCCCTCTGCCACACTCTTCTGCCATGATGTTCAGCCTCAGCTTAAGCCCCAAGGAATGGAGCCTGCTGTCTATGGATTGAGACCTCTGGAACCATGAGCCCCCAAATAATATTTTCCTCCTCTACAGTTGTCCCGGTTGGGTCACAGAGGTATAAACACTGACTAATACAGGAACGAATCTTGTGTTCTCACATGGTCTAAGGAGAAGAAAAGGAAGAGAGAGGTCCTTTCAACTTTGAGTACGATGGCAGAACCCTCATCAGTAAATAACCTTCTCAAAGCCCCTTCTCTTGATATTGTTACATGAGGTCTTTATTTTCAACATGAATTTTGGAAGGAGATACTATCCTTCTAACCATATTATCATATAGAAATTTTTTTCTTTTAGTGTCCTTCATATGAAAAGCATAGACCTGTGAGCATGTTTATACAACAAGAATTTTGATTTTACTTTGGGCATCTCCATATTGGTGATTGCAGTTAAGTTATTATATTGAGAGCCTACAATTTGTAGGAAATTTCCTCACCATTTAATTCTTTGTGTTATTAGCAAATAAAAATACCTGGAAAAAACAAAATCAGATGAAATACTTCAGATAATCTAAAACCCATTGCACTGTAATATCTTAAATGTCTTCATTTAGATATTTGAGTCTCTATTGCTTTAGCATTTGAAACTCCACTTGACAAAGAAGTTTCTTTTCTGTCCTGAAAATCTATTCGTTAAACATTTTATAGTATTATTTGAATTTATGAAGACTGATGGGAAAAAAAAAAGAGGGCTCTTCTTGACCATGTCCCAAAAGGTGGTGGAATTTGGGTTTCCACTGGGTATATCAGGCTGGCTGCAAAATAAAGGTAAAAAAGACAAAACCACAAAGAAATCCCAGGACACAAAAAGTAATATTAGAAAGCAGGGGTGGGATGGCTCTTCAATCTTAGGATTTGAGGTTCCACACTGGAAAGAGAGAGCAAGAGCCTCAGTTTGCCCCAATTATATGAGGGAAACTTCAATGATTTTAATGGAATGTTCATTGCCAAATAAGGTAGGAGGTGGGCTGTCTACCTTCCAGCAAGTTACGCCCAACTCCAGAGCGTATGAGAGGGTCTCCCTAGCCAATTGAAGACAGAGGTCACGTGCATTGTGCAACCCTTTGAGTGAGAGGAGACACAAAACAGTTTGCAATGCCAGACCTAAATCTTTCTATCTCAAGGCTGAGTGAAGATGTTCAAATAATTTCCAGGCGGCTTCCCACAGGCTCTGGTTACCCCAATTAATTCTGGATTATTAGATGTCTTCTCAGGGAAGTGAGGAAAAACAAGACACTTAAGGCTTCTGGGCTTTAACAGAAAGGTTGGACCCCCAGTCAATGTACAGAACTCCTCTCATGCTTAAACTGCTTCCCTCAAAGATGTAGTTCCTGACCCTCACTCTGCTGACAGAACATCTTAAATGGCTCTGTCTGATTGCAGCACATGCATGTTCATGGTCAGTCCTTGTGAAGTGAATAATCTTACCTGTGACATTGCTACTACTCTTTCACTGCATTGTGACTATGGTTAATTGTCATTCTTTATATTTGTATCTGAGATTCTAGTTCTGTGCACTCTTATCTATACATTCATCTTTGCATAGCAAATGCTCAACTCCTGGAGTCCTAAAATCTGTGAGAAGCATGCTTAATGATCAGAGCCTCGTGTCAGTGTATCTCCAACTAATTTCATGAGAAAATAGATAAAGGTGTACTAGAGAACTTAAATGTTACCAATGACTTACATATTCAAACAAAGACATGGTTGCAAAAATGCAATAATGCATTTTGATAAATAACTAGAAACCCAAAATGTTTATAGACAAAATAAAAAGTGAGAGGTAGAGAAATTTAAGGATGAGATGATATCAATTAAATATAAACACTTTCCTATGCCTAAGTCTTAGCACGCTATCAAAGTTAATATATCAATGACAAAGTAAATCCTTAATCATTGCGAAAGGAAAAATTCAACATTAAGCAAATATATGTGAGAGGATTGTTTTATAGGTAGCCTCCCCAATTTTGGTCATATTAAAACACATAAACAAACACAAATGTACTAAGGATAATAGCCTTGAGCAATTTCTTAAAAAATTCAGTAAAAGTAAGAATTGTGTGAAAGATCGAATAAGATAGAGTAACCATTATTCATTTTAACAGGCATAGTAGAATTAACAAAAGTGTTCTGGCAATCTGGGTGATTTTAGGATTGCAACGGATCATGATTTTCTGCTCCCTCAAAACCCATTTTATCAAATCACAATTAGTATGTGTCAAGATACACTTATTTCTATGCCTGCCAAGAGCATCTAACTGTAGAAACAGTTTAATGTGTTGAAAAGAACATATGTTATAGCTCTTAAATTAGTTAGATTTGAATATGTATACTCACAGGCTATATACAGTGTTTCCCCTCAAATAAACCCACTTTTTGATTTTATCAAATGTTATATTCAACATACTATAACCATTTAGTGACACTTAAAAATAATGCTTGAACTTTCTTGCATCATTTCTCTACTCACTCTGCATGATACTTCACTACCTCAGCATCTCCAACAAGTTCTTCAGAATTCGCTTGAGAATCATAATGCCTATGCTGTCCACCCCACAGACTGTGTAAAGAAACAAATGAACCACACCCAAGAAAAGAGAGAGACTGCAGGAGATAGAAAATTATTCAAAGACTCGGACTAAAAGGGGATCAACCAGGCAGAACACAGAGTGACAGGGAATCAGCAGTACGCAGAATAGGCGAGAAGGAACTGGTGATTTTTTAATATTATGCAATCTTATTTTTTTTCCTGCCCTACTATTCATTGAAAATACAGAGTATATTTCTCTGTTGTAAATGAAAACATAGGGTAAAGAATAATGTAGGAAAAAGATGAAGTTGTTTAAAGCAGAGAAGAAAAAAAAAAGAGCGGCTGCAAGTCAAAAAGTTATGTGTTAATTATTTTCAATGAAACTTAAAGAATGTATTTATAGTCATTAAAATTTCAAAGGATAAGAAATAGACTCTGAAGTTTAGGAGCATAGAGAGAAAATTGACAGAATGAATCATGAGGAAAGAAGAACCAGAAACTCTGGAGTACTTGTAGTCTATATTTAGATCAAACAATGGATCTACAAAGAGCAAAGGAAAATATTTATTATTTTAAAAAATACATTGTTATATATTTATAATCCACATGTAAAACCAGGTCATTGGAACTGTTTACAGGAGGAAAAGTATTATAAATGTGGCAAATACCTAGAATTCAATAAAGCATAATAATTAACATTTAAAAAGTTACAATGTTACCATGTTAATATATTTACCCTTTTGTAAACATTGCAGACAGATATGAACAAGATATAGTTCCTTCCTAATTTTAGGAAGAAATAAAATAACAGTTAAATTCAATATTATAACAGATTCAAGGAAGTTTGTTCAAAATGCTTATGCTATTAAAAATTAAAAAATCTGATAGGTGATAAAATGTTCTTAAGTCTTTAAATGATCTAATACTGGTATATTGGTTTATACTGGAAAGTAAAAGTAAGATGGATAAACTTGGGAGAGTACAGATGAAAATTTTAAAAAGCAAAGCTATTATGGTCAAAACCAGGTTAGAATGGACATGTTTTGATTTTGTGCAGAGTAATCTCTTCTCTAATTACTACCTTATTTATGTCTGATCATTAGGTTCTCCACAGAGCTGTTTCTCCTCATGTGTCCCAATTCCCATGGCCACTTTCAAATGGAACAAAGATTTCAGCAGCCATAAGATGGGTTAATGAATCCTTGTTAAAGGTTTTTGATATTGGGAATAAAGAAAACTTCAATTAATCTCTCTCACAAGGCTAATGCAGTAATGTTTTTAAAAACTGGCATAAGTTTTCAGGAGCTAAGAATTATGTCCTTTGGGGGAAAAAAATTTATAATGTAACAGAGAAAATGGGAATAAGACAGAAGTTGAGAAAAAAGAAATTCTAGATAGTATTTAAATCTCTCATTTAAGTTATTTTAAATTCCTACATTAGTTTTATTTATTTATTTATTTGACCCTTGAGATAATCTGACACATTTTTATTGATTTCTGCTTTATTTTGGAAAATATATTTCTTTGTTGATTTTATCTTAACAGTATAATCCTTATCCCTCACATCTGAGGGTCAGCGTGATTTGTAAACCCGGATTTTTGCACATTGGACCTGAATAAAATAGATGGCCAAGTTAATGCATTTCACATCACTTTCAACAGTGCCTAGAATAGGAATAAACTTGTAACCTAAACCATTACAATTAATGCTAATTATGTCTACTGGACTAGAATAGTCCTCAAGGCACACAGTGACAAAGTGGATGTCTTCCTCCTTTATTTAGATTGAAACAAACATGTATCTCATGCCTATAATTTCAGAGATTCGGGAGACTAAGACAGGAGGAATGCAAATTCAGTCAGTTTCAGACTTGTCTCAAAACGAAATTTAAAAGAGCGTGTGATTTGGTTGCTCCATCCTTAATACCACACACACACACACACACACACACACACACACAAAATTAATTAATTAATTAATTAATTAATTAAACAAAGAAGAAGAAGAAGCAAAAAAAGAAAAAGAAAAAAAGTATGTCTTTTGTAGATTTTAGAAGTCATCTGTGTCCATAAGGGAGACTAACTTAAGATGAAATTGATAAAATGGAGGAAGTGCTTAGAAGGAAAGAGGGAAGGGGAGGGAGAATATTGGTGACATTAATAAGTTGAAAAATGTGTTAGTGTACATTGGCATATGGTTTCAGAAATTTTAATCCATGGTCAGTCAGCTCCATTGCTCTGATCCTGAGTTGAGCTGAACATCATATTGGAAAGATATGACAGAGGAAAGTTTCTCAGCTCATGGCCATCAGGAAGGAGAGAGAGAGGGAAACCCATACAGGGGTCAGGGATAAGGCATAATTCCCCATACACATATTCCCAGTGACCTACGTCCTTCAACCATGGCTAACCTACCTACAGTTTCTACCACTTCCCAGTCGTCCATTCATATTATTCATCCATCAAATGGATTAATCAACTGATAAGGTTAGAGTTCTCATTATCCATTTAATTCCCAAAAGTCCATCTTCAGCTATTACAACATTGGTGACCAAGTCTTCAAGTGCATGAGATTTTGGGAGACATTTTAGATCTAAATCATAACAAATCAAAACTTAACCTAATCCTTTTTTGTGACATTTCAAGTTTGTAGATCATTGACATATTTATTATTTAAACCTGTTGAAATGAGGATTTAAATTGCATACAATATAACAAATCCTGATAAAACTAGTCTTTTTTGGATTGTATGCACTAAAGATGATAATGTCTCTGGGCATTTCATAAATATTCTACATAAGTGGATTTTGGTATCAATTTTATCAAAACTCTAGAACAGGGAAGATATTAAAAGACATAATAACAAGAAAAGTAGTGTCTTCATTGAAAACCTAGTATTCTGTTGCACTGTTGGCTCTGTGTTGCATCTCACCTACTTTCAATGTTTCCTTTTTGAGGTGGAATTATCTGTTGTTGAGTCTATGCATTATGAAATACAGACAACAGGTAAAGATCAGTACTCTCTAAATTTCACAGGGCATTTACAAAAAGCCAGTATTAATATAGAGACCACTAGACTAATTTCCCAAGAGTCCATCTGTGGGCATTGCAACATTGGTGACCAAGTCTTCAAGTACATGAGATTTTGGGATACATTTCAGATCCAAATTATAACAACAGATAAAAATTTAACCTAATCCTTTCTTGTGACATTGTGAAATACATTTGGAAAATGTGTCAACTCCATTTTTGCATCTTTCCCTCTCATTTTAATGATTTATTTAAATATCAATTTCAATCAGGCATGGTGGCGCACACCTGTAACCCCAGTGGTCTGGATGCTGAGGCAGGAGGATTGCAAGTTCAAAGCCAGCCTCACTAAAAGTGAGGTGCTAAGAAACTCAGTGAGACCCTGTCTAAATAAAGTACAAACTAGGGCTGGGGATGTGGCTCAGTGGTTGAGTGCCCCTGAGTTCAATCTCCTGTACACCAATAAATAAATAAATAAATAAATAAATAAATAAATAAATAATTCGTTTTCTTTAATATCAGTATTTTGGTCTAATCTACAATAGAGCCTTTCTCTCCCCTTTGGATTAATGAAATTATAGAGAGCATTTTTAATAAGATTTATGCCTTGATACTATGTAGTTAGTTCTTACATGATCTTAGTTGCTGATTACTATCTTCTCTCAAATAAGTTCTGGGGATTGATCAAAGAATTTTCAACATGAATGTGTGTTTTGACATTAAGATGAGCTCCCAGCCCAGAGCACAAAGAAAAAAGAAAACTTCTCACTAAAACTACACCACCTAAAAGTAAATGAGACAAACTTCCAGCAGATACACATATCCCAAATAGAAACATTGGAAAAAAGAGAAAACAGGTAATAAATTACTTCAAAATTGCATTACTCTGCAAAGACTGAATCTAAAGATATCAAAGTGGAGGAAATTATGGATAAAGAATTTTTAAAAATTGATGGTTAAAATGATCAATGAACTAAGGGCTATGTAATAAACTAGGAAAATAAAACAGATAACCCAAAAGAGCATTTCAATAAAGAGACAGAGATTGTGAAAAAAGTACCAAACAAATCTTGGAAATAAAAAATCCAATAAATCAAATTTAAAAATCAATGAAGGGTATCACCAAATGAATAAATCAAACAGAAAAAGAAAAATTGGAGACCAAAGAAACGATGGATAAGCTAACTGGACCACTCAAAATTAATAAAGGAAAAAGTAAGAAACTATGAAGAGAATGTGTGCAAGAGCTCTGTGACAACATTAAAAAGACAAACTCAATATTTATAAGTCTTGCAGAATGGCAGAAGATGTACACCAATAGCATGGAAAAATTATTCACAGAAATTGGGGCTGAGAATTACCTAAATCTCATGAAATAAATGGATATACTAGTACCAAAGACAGTTTAGAACTTCAAATACACAGGTTCAGAAAATAAATTCTCCATGATACATAGTAAAAAAAAAAATGTCAGAATTTTGAACAAAGGAAAAATTTTAAAATTTTAAATTCTGCAAGAGAAATGCAAAGCCATTTATATAGAAACACACACACACACACCCATATATATATGGGTGTGTGTTTTATATATATATATATATATATACATTTATATAAAAATACATTTATATAAAAATACATTTATATTAAAAAAACATTTATATAAAAAAGGAGAATTCTCAGCAGGAGCTCTGGAGCCCAGAAGGCATGAAATACTCTGTATTTCAATTCTGAAAGACAGTAACTGACACTTATGTTATTATATCTAGCAAAGTTATCCTTGAGAATAAAAGTCAAAATAAAACCTGTAAAGAAAATAAATAAAGGAATTTATGATGAGAAAATTTATGAGCAGAAAGTATTAAAAGAAATCTTACAAAAGTAATAAGATTCAAAATAACCAAAAAAGTATGATAAAGAATAAACTTCATTAGAAGATTGAATTAACACCTGATAAATAAAACAGTGACAGGAAGTAATACAAACCTCTACACAATAACATTGACTTTAAAGATATAATTCTTCAATTAAAATATATAGACTCTCAGACTGAACACTAAAAAATACCTCAAATATATATTGCCTCTAAGAAAAAAAAATAAGTCTCTTAAAGATATTAACAAACTGGAGTAAAAGAGTGAAAAAGGATATTTCATGAAAATAAAATCCAAAAGCAAGCAAGAGTAGCTAGTCTCATATTTGATAAAGCAGACTTCAAGGCAAAATCTAAAAAGAAAAAGAAGGTTATTTCATAATAAAAGAAACAATCCAACAAAAAGTTTATAATGGTCAATAATTATGCCCCAAATGTTGAGCTGTTTCATGAAACAGTTTTCTTCACATAAAGAAAAAGATAGGCCTCAACACAATAATAATGGAGGAGCTCAGTACACCACTGTTAAGAAGCAGAAGAAATAAGATCAACATAGACACAGAAAATTCAATCTATACTATAGATCAAATGAACTTGAAAGACATCTACAGAGTAATTCATCCAACAGCATCTGAGCACACTCTTTTCAGCAGCTCACAGAACTTTCTCCAAAGTTGATCATACAATAATAAGCAAAACATATCATGGAAAATACAAAAAGAAAAATAATAAAAATAAGTAATAAAATAATAAAAAGTAAAAGAAAAGAAATAATCTCTTGGATGTTTTCATATAATAATTAAATAAAAGAGTATGAAAAACACAACTATGTAAGTAGGATAGAGATAATAACATACACTTTTGATTAATGAATACGTCATTAAGAAAATCAGGAGGATAGTTTTTAAAAATGTCTTAGAATCAAATGTACCTCCAAATGCAACATACAAGAGTTTGTGGAATACAGTGCAGGCACTAAGAGGGAGGTTTATAGCCATGGAAACCTACCTTAAAATATCATCTCAAAGCCTCAAATAAATAAAGACATAAATACAAACATAACAAGGGTAAGCAAAGTCAGATCCAAAACTAGTAAAAGAAAAGAAATAGTAAAAATTCGAGATGAAATAGAAATAAAAATAAATAAGATCAGTAATATGAAGAGTTGGTTCTTTTAAAATTGTAAACAAATTTGACAGATCTTCAGCAAGCTTCTAAAAAAAAGAGAGAAATTCTCTAATTTAAGAAAATTAGAGATAAAATGGGTTTTTATAATAGCCAGAACTGAAATTCAGAACATAACTTGGAACTATAGTGAAAATTGTAATATATTTCTAATAAATTAGAAACTTTTCTGGAAAATGATTACATTTCTAGAAACATAGAACCTACTAAACTGAACCAAAACATAATGGAATGCCTGCATACACCAATAGTAAGTAATGAGACTGCCACAGTGATAAAAGTCTCCTTCAAAAATGTAAAAAAAAGAGCCTGTCAGATTAATAGATAAATTTTACCAGAGTACTTAAGGAGAACTGACATAAAGCACAATCAAATTATTCCATGAAATATAAAGCATGGGATTGCTTCCAAACTCATTCTATAAAGTCTGATACCAAAACCAAATAAATACACATCAAGAAAAAAACAGGGCTGGAGATGTGGCTCAAGTGGTAACGCGCTTGCCTGGCATGCGTGCGGCCCGGGTTCAATCCTCAGCATCACATACAAAACAAAGATGTTGTGTCCGCCAAATACTAAAAAATAAATATTAAAAAAATTCTCTCTCTCTCTCTCTCTCTCTCTCTCTCTCTCTCTCTCTCTCTCTCTCTCTTTCTCTCTCTAAAAAAAAGAAAAAAAACATACAAATCAATATTATTGATGAATACATGTGCAAAACATTCTTAATAAAATTCATTGCAAATCAAATTCAACAAAATAAATTAATATTTCATGAGTAAGATAGTTTCTTTCCAGGGATTAAAGGATGGTTCAACATACACAAATTGATAAATGTAATATGCCACATGAATAGAACACAAGACAAAAGTCACAGGATCATTTCAACAGATCCATATAAGACCAGTGACAGAATTCAACACCACTTCATGACAACAACTTTGAAAATAAGAAGCATGGATAGAAATTACATCAACTTAAAAACACTGTAGATGGCAAACCCAAAGTCAGCATCATACTGAATGAGGAAATAAAAAAACAACAAAACTGATAACATTTCCCCTTAAAAAAGGTACAGGAAAATGATAATCATTCTCCCCTCTCCAGAGCAATTAGGCAAGAGAAATAAAGATAATGAAACAGAAAGAGGAAAAGGGGAAATCAAATTATCCCTATCTGAAGATGATATTAGCCTATATTAAAAAGGCCCTAAAGATTCTACCACAAAACTTCTACTACTGATAAGTAATGCACACAAGTAGAATATAAAATCAACATACAATAATTCATAGCTTTTCTACATAACAATAATGAACCTGCTGAATCTCATAATTGATAAATCAGGAAAACAATTCCATTCACACTAGCTTTAATAAAATAAAATACTTGAGAAAAAAATCTAACCAAGGAGGCAAACAACAATATCAAAGAAAATTATAGAATTCTAAAAAAAAATGAAGAAGACACCAAAAAATGGAAATCCATGTTCATGAAGAGACAGAATGAATATTGATACAATGCACATTATAAAAAGTAATATAGACATTCAATTTAATTCCATCCACATCAAAATATAAATAGCATTCTTCACAAAACTAGAACAAACAAACAAAAAAAAGGAATCTTACAATTTCACATCAAAGAACCACAGACCCAGAACAGTCAGAGCAAATATGAGCAGAAAGATCAATGTTGCAGGCACCACAATATTTAATTTCAAATTATACTACAAAGTCATAGTAATTAAATAGTAAAAATAGCTTCAGTGGCATAAAAATGAATATGTAGAGTACTAGAACAGAATGGAAGACACATAGAAAAAAAATCACACAAATGCAGTCATCTAATTCTTGAAAAATGTGCCAAAAACCTATATTGGATAAAAGATATTCTCTTTAATAAATGGTGCTAGGAATATTGGATGTCTATTGTGGAAGAATGAAAGCAGATACTACCTGTCATCCTGCATAAAAATTAGTTGAAAATGGATCTCTCATCTAGGAATAAACATTGCACTGTTAAAAGAAAACACAAGGTCAATTCTCCAATATACAGGCAAAGGCAATCATTTTCTAAATAAGACATCTATAGCTCAGGGAGTAATAATAATGATGAATAAATGGAATATATCGAATTTAAAAGTGTCTTCAAAACAAAGAAACAATTAACAGCATGAAAGGATCACCTATAAAAGTAAAACATTTGGCTGCCCCTCTCATACAAGTTTAATGTCTAGAATATGTAAGAAATTATTAAAACTCAATACAAAAAAATCAATAAATGGAAAAATAACTGAGCAGACAATTCTCAAAATAGAAAATACAAATAAATTATATAAAAATATATATCAGCATCTTTAGCCATCAGAGAAATGCACATCAAAACTATACTGAGATTCTTTCAAAAAATGAAATTCATAAGATAATTCCATTTTCTGTAGCATCATACATTTAAAAAACTTTATTCTGATATATTTATCTACTATATTAGAAATTACCCATCCCTTTGTGTTGCTTCAGGCTTCAGAAATTAGTAGTAATCAGTCAATTTAATACTCACTGTATAAATATTTTGCTTACTATGTGAATGTGTCCAGATGCTTATTTGTGGTTTTGGTAAGTAAGGCAAATGCAATCCATTTTTCTAACCTCATCAGCACAACAGCATCCTAAACTTTTAAAACAGGAATTTTCTAGGAAAAGTCAAACTCACATCCCCTGCATCAGGATTCTTCTCTTCTATTTCTGGTTTGTCACTTAAAATTTATCTAATCTTTTACAAGTATATATCTCTACAAAGGAAAATTCCTGTTTGAATGAGTCTAAAAAAAGAAATGTATCTATTAAACAGACAGAAACAGTTTAATATTAATCTCAAAATAAATAAAAGATCGTTTCACTTGTCTTGATCAATAACCTGTGAACTTTTATATTTCATATTGAATACCTACTTAAAATGATGAAAGGATTGTCACTTAGAGGGCAGTTAAAAAGAGGGTTAGAAGATGATATATTCCAAACACTAAAATTTTATTTCTATATGCCATAAATGCAAAATGACTTGCAATGTGACCCTTTGGTACTTCTTTAGAATTCAGTATTTTAAATGTATAATAATTTGACATGTATTGAAAACTGTCATGCAAAGTGTATTTATTTTTATTTGTTCTGATATCTGACTATTTTTATGAATAAGTAATTATACTTTATCAGATTACCTTATGCTGAGATGTCAACTTCATCTCTGCCCTTTAAAGAAAATAATTTAAAATTTCAAGGTGTGTTTCCCTAACAGATAATGTTTTATAAGAAAAATAACCTTAGAGATGAATAGAAATTTTAGTTTATTCTCTCTTTGGGTAATACACTGTAAAGGAGTCTGCTGCTGAAATTAAATATTAAGAAATAATAAGCAGTGGTACAGTATGTCCCATCTTTCCCATTCTCCCTAGTTGATCCTGAATTACCTTAAGTTCTCTTATAATAAGTGCATGAGACCCTGAGCTTTCTCACTTAATTGGTTCCCACTGCTTGAGTGCCTTATATTCTTGGTGTTCCACTTCATCAAACTTAACTATTTCCACCCCAGGTATCTAAAATGAGATCAATATGTTAATCTGTTTTAAAAGAATATTTCTCATTGTTCTGAAGCTGCCTTAAATTAGATTTTATTTTGGTAGTATTGAATATATGTTAATCTAAAACTAGATGAGCTCTATGCTAATAATCACTATTCATTTTTTAAATGGCACTTGATTGCCAGAAATGTGAAACAACAAAATTTTAATTAACAATACTAATTTTGTAAGCAACATAAATTTCTGAATTTCATGATTGTTTCCCTTATTACATCTTTATAAATATAAAGTATAAATATATATGAATTTTCCTTGACTTTGGCATATGTATAAATTTTCATATCAGATAGTGACTGACAAATTTTCACTTGTATTTATCATGTTGATTAATGCTGCTCTGATTTTCTTTTCCTATTAACTCAAGTAATATACTCCTACTTAGTGTAACTCAGTTGTAAATAAAGACAAATTCTTTAGCAATTGGTTAAGAGATTATGATGTATATGATCTAAAATATAATTATTTGTTTTGAGACTGTGTTTAAATAAAAGTTTAAGATGAAAAAAATCATACAAGTGAGGAAAATTTTCTATGAAATCTGTCCTGTGATTACTGGTAGTCAGTGTATTCAGTCTGAGACATATTGACCTATCCCACAAGCATGTAAAGTAAATTGAAGTGCTCCAATTCTTAAACCTCTTGCCCTTCCATTGTAAATATAAAAAAAAATAGTAAGTATATTTTCATAATTGCTGTGTGGGTTGCTAAATATTTGTGGTCTCTGCAAATGATTGTGTTCACAACTATCATATATATGTATGTGTGTGTGTATGTATATACACAAGTACATACATATTCATAGATCTTTTGCTATACATTTGTGCATGCGTGCGTGAACACACACACACACACACACACACACACACACACACAAGGAATTAATTGGAAAGTTCATCCTGAAAGGCTATGATCCCTCCTGCAGAGAGGATCTTACATAGTGAATGTGTGCCTATGGTTCTCGGCACAGTGTATATCATCTCTGACATGAGGAAAACATTTGACAAATGAATGGCACTGTTATTACCACATAAAGTGAATAATCCATGTTGTTGATAAGCATTCCCCTAATAATAAAAAAATTACAAAGATTTGTCCCTCCTAGATAGACTATTACCCCAACTGAGTTAAAATTAAGAGAATACTCAGGAAGGGTAAATGTAGACTTTCAACAATGCAGTTTGAGAGAGATTTCACTTAGGAATGTATTGAATTCCCTTTAACTCACATTGGAGCACTTGTGTCTTCTCTACATGTAGTTAGCTCAGTGACTGCTTTACATTTATTTATTTGTGTGTTCTTTTAAAAAATGATGCAGTTTTCATTCCAAAGAATGCTAAAAATGTATAATTTCCCTTTATTATAGAAATGCATAGCTATACCAAATTATGGAACTTCTTTTGTCAAACTTTGCATTTTAATTGGTTGTTAATCATCTGTATGAATTAACCTTTTGTCATACATCCAAAAATGATATAATTTTATATGCAAGACTATTATATCCAAGTACTTACAAAAGATTTCTTAAGATACATGTGGTTTACAATAATATCCAATTTCTGCATTTAGAAATGATTCTTTTACAGATAATTATATTTACCATTGATATCTAATTATGATCTGACAGTAAATTTCTATGCATCATACACCTATTTAAACATCTTTTCAGAAGATTGAAATGCAACTCAAATAAATAAACATATGTGTATATATGTATGTAGGTTGATAACTTTTTATATCTAACTTTCATATATTTAAATACTAAAATACTAAAAAGAAGTTCAAGAATTAATCTTAGTCTGCAAAAATGAGGTACTCTTTTTGGCACTATCAAACAATTAAAAGTATCAAATTCTGTTCTTTGCAATTTGGAGCCAATTTGTCTGGAACAACCTTTTATCAAAACAAACAAACAAACAACAACAACAACAAAAAAAAAAAACCTGAAGCTGAGGGCCTACAGAAAAGTTGGAACTCTGGTAAAATTAGCAACTTGCAGTAGACTTTGAAAGACAGCTTCTTGGGTACACATAAGAAGAACAGTAGCGGCTCAACTCATTGTATTAATATAACCTGCTTCCAGTTTTATTGCTAGATATAAACAAAATATATTCTCTCATGAGGTTGATAAAAATCATCAGAATCTTATATTGTCATTAATTTGTCATGTAAGATGATAAAACTTTAAACTATGACAGCCAATATTTTAAAAGCTTAAAGCAACACTTCAAGAAAAAACAGAGAATAGAGTGGAACTATAAATGTTTTATTAATGTGTAAATATTTTTAAAATACAGATAATTTGACCAGAAAATAAGAAAATATCAACAGATTAATGCAAAATTCAGAAATATAAAAGATACTAAATTTAAATGAAATCCAAACTAAAAAGATTGGTTTAAGCACTCTTGAATAGACAACTAATGAATTGGAAAATTAATTAAAAGAAAAGATCAAGGGGCTGGGGATGTAGATCAGTGATGGAGCACTTGCCTTGCATGTGTGAGGTATTGGGTTCAATCCTCAGCACTACATACAAATAAATAAATTAAATAAAGGTATTATGTGCATCTACAACTAAAAAATATTTTAAAAAGAAAAAAACATAAAGAATGAATCATAAAGGGATTGAACTTAGGGTATCACAGATATAAAGTGTAATAGATGTGCCAATAACAGAATAAGAGTGAATGAAAAATTTGCAGTTTGCATGAAGGGATGATATGTAAGCCCTATGTACATACTAAACATTAAATTCATTTATATTGCTGATAATAGCCAATGTATTTTTGTAATTAATAGATATTCCATTCCAATAGTGAATGCAGCTATTCTATTAAACGTCCTCAGAAATGTCCCCATTTTGAAAACATCTGCATATAATTTTGTGGCTGATTACATTCTTTCACTCTCTTTTAAACACACACACACACACACACACTCACACAAACACACATACACAAGCAACTATGTGTAAAACATCTCAAATATGAAATATGTGTTTGGGATAGTGAATTGTGAGTTCATCCTCCTCATGGTCTCATCACCATCAAGGATAGAGTTCTGTGAATCCATTTTGATTCCCACAGCATTGCTGTGTAATGACTGACAAAATAAGGAATGAATTGGATTTTTTTGAACTTGTATACTTAATAGTGAGTTATAATGATAGATCACTGCAGTAATCTCTAATGTTACTTAAAAATACAAAGATATTCTTCTGTAAACCTGTGAATATTATCACTTGCTCAGAAGTTTCTAATATGATAAAAAGAGAGACAGAAAGAATTTCTTTGTCCAGGAAATACAACAGTTGTAATACAACAGTTGTAAACAGAGAGAATAGCACTATTCTTCACTTCTAGCAGCCCATTGGTTCTCCAGTTAACCTGAGTATTTTGCAATGAAAGTTGATTTATATATTTATAGTTTCTATGTCCTTATGATTCTACATTCAAAACACTAAATGGCCATTTCAGCTATATATACGCATGTAGTTTTGTTTCTGAAAATACTAAAATGAATGGTGAATTTTATTGCTAAAATATGAATTCTTGGCCCCATCTAGCATTTAATCTTTGATTTTACTACAAGTCACTGGATAGATCTGTTGTAAACTTCTTCACTGGAGATGGGGTAGTGTTCCTTCCAGTTCTAAGATTTTATCATCTTCAGGTAAGTTGTGTGCTGCTTTCTGCTTTTCAGCCAGTTTTTGGTATTGTTTTATATTCAGTTTGAATTCAGATGTTCAGATGAAATTGAACATTTAATTCTTCAACTCAACTACACAAAAAATAAATTATGAAAGGAAGTATGTCACATATTAAAAAATAAATAGAAAACTAAATTATTATTTTGATGACATTTTACATTTCCTGTAATTACTTATATGAGTGATAGTGCAAAATTACATAGTACATTAACTCAAGATAATCTCAGTGTACAAAAATTAGAGTTTTGTTTTGTTTTAATCTGACCACTGCTCCTCTGTGCTGAGCAAAAGATGTTGCTTGGAGACAAATTACAGCATCTGAGGCTTGATATCATCTATGATATTTTTTAAAATGAAGGAACATTATGTACAAAGTTGCTTATTACAGTGATGGCTTCCTGGGTTTTGTTTTTGTATCAAATTAGAAGCATAACTATAATCAAATCTAATAAAAATAAAAGCTAAATTTCCACAAAATGCCTACTAATATACACATGGTAGTAATGAAACATTTTTTTAAAAATTGTTTAAAATTTTGTAAAATACAAACTATCCATCAACTAAGAGATAATAATGCCTCAGTGTTCTGACTTCTGAAAATGCAAAGGAAAAACAAAGCTTGAAACCTTGTAGCTGTCAGCCAGTGTGGTTTCAGATATCAAGTTTTGAGACATGCTGCTATTTTTAACCACTAAATTAGCACAACACTTTAGTCTGGTTTTAAATTTGAGACCTATATTTGTTTTAACCTGTCCTCAAGTTGAAGTTAAATTGGAGAATATTTTAAAAAGAAGATCCATTGTTTAGTAACAGTTCCGGCAACACCACAGCTGTTGTTGAATATTAAGCCTGGAAGAGGAGGAGAAAAATAAATAAATATAATAAAAATATTACAACAATTCTGATGCATTACAACATATTTAACTTTGTAACTTAGAGTTTTCTTGTCTTGTTTTAAATATTAGCTGGCATATATTTCCCTTAAGCCTTGTGGGTTGTCTCTTTTACCTTCATGCTTTAGAGCTGTTGATTTAAAGGTGTTCAAAATGGATCCTATGAGATTTATGCCAGCAATGGTGACAAAGCCTACAAAAGAAAACATACAAAAAAGATGAAGATTTTGAAATAAGAATTTGTGCATAATTAGATCACTAAAGCAATGGACTGTGATTCGTACTCTATACAATTATTTGTTTAAGAACAATGTAAATATCATTCAGGGATAGGATGATACAACTGAAATTTTCCTGATAGACATGCAAATGTGTTTTATGGTTTGGTACACTGATCCATCTACTATTCAAAGACAACTTTTATGAGCACTAGTATGTACATACAATTTATGGAATAATGACAAAAAACTTGAATTTTCTTTGTTACCAAGTCAATTAATTATGAGATATGGGATACAAGTAATTTAATAATGATTTTAAGAAAAAATGTTATATTAGAGTTGAAATAGCTTTGTTTATTTTAAGACCATGGATGCCACAAATCATAAAAGGAAAAATGAGCCAGAGGTAGTTTATAAATCCATTATTATCATGAATAACAGAATGATAGATGATCCTAGATTTCTATCTTTGAGCACATAGATGATTGACACATTTATGGTTCTAATATGATTGCAGCAGATACTGATTCTGTGTTCTGAATCATTTCATTCTACCTATGTGCTCACCTGTAGGTATGCTATACATACTTTGGAAGGCAGTTAGTCCCAGAGTTAGCATTGCATGCCTCTGCTTTTCTTCTTCATAATCTTTTCTCAGGTAACAGAGTATCTGGTAATGAAAAAATACTACTTTGAAATATAGGGGAGGTAATGCGGTTGTTATAAGCTTCAACTAATAGGAGATCAGAGGCAGTGAATGATATCCCAGTCTTGTCATCTTAAAATGGCAATGATCAGATATGTGTTCCAAACGATTTCTCAGAATGCCCTTAAAAAATTGTGTTCACATTGCCCAACTCAATAATTTGCTCATAGACACACTTTGCTGGATTAATTCCTCTCTCTCCTTCACTCACACTTTTCTTCCCGGGAGCTTTTTGAGTTCACTTCTAAGCAAAATAGCTGCTTGCAAATGTTTATCTCAGGATCTGCTTTTGGAAGACCATAAATTAAGAGAATGTGGATAAGAAAATGTCCCTCCCTCCCTCCCTCCCTCCTTCTCTCTCCCATTAATGGACTTATAAGAGAAAGGATAAAATGGAAATCCACAAATTTTAACAGTATAATCTTTAAAAATTACTATAAAGTAGATTAGGTATAAAGAGTATATGAATTGATGGATTCTAAAATTTATACAAATGGGATTGAATCAAAATAAAAAGCTTCTGCATAGAAGAGGGAACAATTATTAAAGTAACATACAGAATAGGAGATATTATTTCAAACCATCAATCACACAAGCAATTAATATGTAGAATATAAAAGGTACATCTGATATTCAATAGCAAAACCAGCAAATAAACAATTAAAAAGTGGACAGTGGACCTAAATAGATATTTATCAAAAGAAGATAAACAAATGCCAAACAAATATGGGAAAATGCTCAAAAATTCAAGAAAATGTCAATCAAACCCACAGAGAGATATTACCTCTTGTACTCAAAATATCATTATTAAAAAGACTAAAGAAAACCAGATCTAGCTAAGGATTTATGGGGAAAAAATGTACTTATACACTGTTGGTGAAAATGTAAGTTTGTGCAACCATTATGAAAAAGAGTAGAAAAATTCCTCAAAAAGTTAAAAATAAATATACTAGACCCAAGGTGGAGGGAGGCAGCATTCTGTGTCACTCTATGACCTGGGAAGTAGTGAAAATACTGCTTCTCTGCTAGCCATATTCCTGCTCCTGTGTAGGAATCACAGCCACGGTGCCCATGCAGGCCTCAGCATCAGAGTAGGTCTCCCAACTACTCTCCCATGCAGGGACTACCTGGTACCGAAAGGAACCATTGGCACCAGCAACCCACAGAACTTTCAGCCACCCATCCAAGTGGAAATGCTGGAGGAGGCTCCCACGCAGGACACCCAGCAGTTTGCCACATGAAGGAACGCTGGCTAACACTCCTGTATGGACTCACATCTACCAAAGTGGGGCTCCCTTGGTCTCCTCTATTTGGGGACTCTGTAGCAATGGCGATACTCCCCTACATGCCTTAGCCTGCCAGCACCTTGGAACTACACACAGGCTCTAAAGTCAGAAGACAAGGCACACACTGCATACCACAAGGCTGTCTCAAGTCATCATTCAACGCCATCACTTGGCTCTCTGCACCGGATCAGACACCCCATCATGGAAAGAAACCACAGCTATCTTGGATCATCTTCATCACCTTCTTTAGCAGGATCAACTCCCCAGGTTGAAACTCTTGCTGGCCAGTTACCAAGTTTCTAACTCCTCCCTCTCCCCAGCAGCTGCTAACTGGGCACAGTGAGTGCCCAACATAAAACAGCTGTCAGCAGGGCAGGTTCACAGCATGCACAAAGCACCATACTGAAGAGCCCAGAGAGAAAGTTCCCTGGTTAGGAAGTAGTCAGGGAGAGGGTGAGTGATACAGTTTAGAGACTAACACACAGACCAGAAACTGGAAGGTATTCAGACAAGATAAGGAGATAAGACTAGGTGCTCACATCACATGAGTGGGTCCCAAAAGAGATCATTGAGGTGCAGTCTCCCTTTAGGGAGTGGATGGTCCCACACCCCACTTTCAGGTGCCCTCCAACAGGACCAACTCTCCCACCCTGGTTGCCTTCACCATCCTGAAGGGGGAGATACCAGCTGACAACAGACAATCCCCACTATTGGATGAGAAGGGAGAAGAAAAGATTCTGATCTCCAACCAGAACAATCCCTGTTTCTCCCTTCAAGATTTTTTTTCTTCTCCCTCTCTATTCTCCCACCCTCACATCCCCAACATATGGAAAACCAAGTACTTTGCATAAATTAGGATTTTGAGGACTAGAACATCTGATTAGAATATTACAGTTGTGTTGTTTATTCATTTTTTCCATGAATTTTTACTAATTAACCTTTTTTAAATTTTTCTAAATATGTATATGTACATACTCTACTGTTTTCCCACTTACTTGTCTACCCCAAATTACTTCCTTTCTCTTCTCCTACTACTAATAGTTCTCTTTAGATTTATCTTTCACACTTCCAAAGATATAATAACACTATATCCTCACCCCTTAACTCCTTAGCATATCATGCTACTCCTCACCCCCACTTCTTTCTCCACTGTTAGAAATTGTAAGCCCTTTACAAACCTAGTGATTGTATTATAGATAATAATTGAATTCACCATTTCTGAACATTATGATCAAATTATAAACGTCTTAATAGCAAATGTTTATTTTTAGGGTGTACATTGTTTATATTGGGATCTGTTAACATTGTTCTTCCCCTCAAAGGAGAGGTATTGAAACCTTACAGAGGTACTATAAGCCCATAGAATTAAAAAAGGGAACACATCAGATTCACAGTGTTAGAAGGGAAGACACTCAAGTAAATTAAAGGATGATATAAGAGAGGAAATGTAGGCAACAAAAGATCACTTTGACAAAGAGCTACATAAACAAATATAGGAAGCAGAAAATTACTTCAATAGGGAGATAGAGGTTCTGAAAAATAAAAACAGAAATCCTTGAAATGAAATAAACAATAAATCAAATTAAAAGTTCAGTTGACAATATCACCAACAGATTAGACCACTTGGAAGACAGGACCTCAGACAATGAATACAAAATACATAATCTTGAAAAGAATGAACACCATGCAGTAAAAATGGTAAAAAAAAAAAAAAATGAGCAGAACATTTAAAAAATATGGGATAACATAAAAAGACCAAATTTAAGACTTATTGGGAGAGGAAAGCATAGAGTTCCAAACCAAAGGAATGAGCAATCTATTCAATGAAATAATATCAGAGAGTTTTCCAAACATGAAGTATGAATTGGAAAATCAATTTCAAGAGGCTTACAGAACACCAAATGTACAAAATCACCAAGGATCCACACCAAAGCACATTATGATAAAATTATCTAATATACAGAATAAGGAGAGAATAATAAAAGCCACGAAAAAAAAAAAAAAAAAAGGAATCAGATTACATACAGGGGGAAACCAACTAGATTATATGCAGATTTGTCAACGGAGTCACTGAAAGCTAAAAGATCGAGGAACAATATATATATATATATATATATATATAAATTGTAAGCCCTTTACAAACCTAGTGATTGTATTATAGATAATAATTGAATTCACCATTTCTGAACATTATGATCAAATTGTAAACTTCTTAATAGTAAATGTTTATATATATATATATATATCCATTCATCTACTGAAGGACATCTCTGTTGTTTCCACAGTTTAGGTACTATGAATTGTGCTGCTATAAATATTGATGTGGCTGTGTCTCTGCTTTAAGTCATTTGGGTATAGACTAAGGAGTGGGAATGCTGGGTCAAAAGGTGGTTCCATTCCCAGTTTTCCAAGGAATCTCCATACAGTTTTCCATATTGGCAGCACCATTTTGTAGTCCTACCAGGTATGTATGAGCATACCATTTTCCCCACATCCTCAACAACACTTATTGTTGTTTGTATTTTTAATAGCTGCCATTCTGACTGGAGTGAGATGGAATCTTAGGGTAGTTTTGCAATTGCATTTCTCTAATTACTAGAGATATTGAACACTTTTTTATATATATTTGTTGATTGTATATAACCTTCTGAGAAGTGTTCAATTCCTTGGCATATTTATTGATTGGGTTATTTGTTTTTTGGTGTTTAGCTGTTTGAGTTCTATATATACCCTAGAGATTAGTGCTCTATCTGATGTGCGAGAGGTAAAAATTTGCTCCCAAGCTGTAAGCTCTCTATTCACCTCACTGATTGTTTCTTTGGCTGAGAAGAAGCATTTAGCTTGAGTCCTTCCCATTTATACACACATACACACACACACACACACACACACACACACACAATGTCATATTACTCAGCAAAATAAATAAATAAATTAATTAATTAATTAATAAAATCATGGCATGTTCAGGTATGGAGTTGGAGAATATAATGCTAAGTGAAGTTAGCCAATCCCAAAAAAACAAATGCCAAAAGTTTTCTCTGATATAAGGAGGCTGATTCACAGTACACTAGGTAGGGTTAGCATGGGAGCATTAGATAAACTCTAGGGCAAAGGGGAGGGAAGGGAAGTGAGGGGACATAGGTATAGAACAGATGGTGGAATTAGATGAACATCATTAACCTAAGTACATCTATGAAGATACAAATGGTGTTAATATACTTTTTATACAACCAGAGATATGAAAAAGTGCTCTGTATGTGTAATATGAGTTGTAATGCATTCTGCCATCATATAAAACAAATTAGAATAAAGTAAATAAATAAATGTGCTATTTGCATCAAAACTCCCACTCCTGCATTTATATCCAAATGAAATGTAATTAGTATATCAAAGATACATCTTTATTCCTGTGTTCTTTGCCATACTGTTGATAATAAAACAATAAAATAAAATTGACAAAAAGTTCAGCAATGAGAATGATAACTTCTAAATCATTCTTCAGTTTAAATTACATGTTAGAAACATGTCTGTCTGATGTAATTAAAATATAAAATGGAGAGGTTAAGGAAATAATTTGGTTAAAATAATGTCGCATCTAAAAGGCACATTTACAATATATACTTTTAAAAAACATATATGCACATTAATTCAAAGGTTGTGTTATGGAGAAAGTTTTCATATAGGTTGATTTACTTTCATTTTTTTAATAAAATATACTGACAACAAACCTTTCAGTTTAAAGTGAAAATCCAATATAAAGAGACTGCTGAAGCAATTTCAATGTGGCAACTTTTCTGATTTTTTTTTCATTTTTTCTAATATTTATTGTGTTCCTCAAGTCACTATTGGAAAATAATTGTTTGTGGTTATGTCTGTTTATCATTTCTCTATAGTCCATTAAAACAAAATATAACAAATAATGTTACATATATATTCCATTATTTTATATTCATGAAAATGTAATTAACATAAGATAAATAAAACTAGTAAAGAACAACCATGGCTCTGACTTTTGACAATTGGTAGAGAAAGACGCGTGTATCCTAAAATTAGGTCACTTTGGTACATCATTTCAATACATCATAATCTTTTATCTGAATGGTTTAATTCAGTACATCAACTAATTGAGGAATTTTTAGGAGAGTTTCTTTTCTCTAATGCTTCCAAAATTCCAAATGAGATTCAAAGCAAATTGTGGATGGTTAATATGACTTTAGCCATCTACAAACTCAAAGACTTTATCTAACATCCCCAATAGAGGACTTCAACTATATTCATGCAAAAAAAAAAAAAAGTTCTAGAGTCATTTACCATTTAAAATTCAAATGGCGTGAACTATTTTTGACACCAAATAATGAATTATCCACTTTGGGAAACATCCAACTCAATATTTTAGGTATATCCTAATGGAAATACCTACATATCTAACCAAGAAATTTTCAAAGTACTCAAAACTACAATAATTGAAAACCCAGAAGATATAAATATAAAAATGCAAACTAGTCACTAAATTTGATCTAAGTACAGCAAAGTAAAATATGAAGGTGTCATATTTAATGATGTCACTTCTCAGTGACAGAGCACTTTTACCAAAATGTTTAAACACATTTGACATCACAGAATTCAAAGTGATGGAGGATAGAAAGAAGGCAATGGGTGATAGCACCATCACAACAGGAGGCTAAGTGTCAAAGAAAAGCAATAGTATAACAAAGAAATATCACATATATTTTAGATATGTTATTAAAGTAAGAAAATCTGGGATACCAATGGGCAGGAAAGTCATTGAGACAATGTTAGAGGTATTGCTGCAAAAATAAGTGCTCATATAAAATTTTCAAAAAGGGAACTTATTTGCTCAGTCTGAGCAATCCCATAACTCTGAAAAAAAATGTCCTGAGTATAATAATACAGAATGTCAAATGCCCTGTGTTTTATATTCTATTTTTCTGTCAATGGTAGATTAAGATTTATCTAGATAGCATCCTTCCAAATGCCTCTGTACATTATTCTGCCATATCCATAAATGTATAAACCAAAGGGCTTTTCTACTGTCACATTGAGAAAGTATGCTTATCAGAAAGTCAAAAGGCCAGGCAGAAAGAGGATAACACAAAATGAAGTGAGGATAAGTTTTCATAGGCAAAGTAAAATAGCAAGTCCATCAAAAAGCAATGAGCCAGAAGAGAAACTATTCACGATCTGAAGGATGTTCTAATGCATCCATTTTATTGGAAATTGTTAATAGGATTAATGTTAGATCAGTCTCCAGAAGAGGCTACTTCATGGGTCATTGCACATCTTGAAAAACAAAAAACACATAAAGGAACCAGGTGATAAGGTGGGAATGACAGTGGAGATTTGTCCTGATCAATCACTTAGAAAGTAAAATTAGAAAACAAATTTTTGGGTTTTTTTTTAAATGATTTTATTAGTGTAGTATAGTCATGCATATTAGTAGGGTTCATTTTAACATATTCATAAATGAATATAATTTATTTCATATCAATACCCTATACCCCATCTTTCCCACTGTTCTTTTTTCCCAGATCCCTTTCTTTTACTCTACAAATCCTCCGTCTGTTCATTTATTTATTTTTAATTGGTGCATTAAAATTATATATGAAAGAGGAATTAATTATATTCATACATGCATATAGCATAAATAGGTCTATTTCACTATGGATTATATTACATTTCTCCCTCCATTCCACATCCCTTCCTATAATCTACTATTCTTTCTTCTATTTTCATGAGATCTCCTTTTTATGTTCCTTATTTCAATCCAGCTTTCACATATAAAAGAGAACATTCAACCATTGATATTCTGAGTCTGGCTTACTTACCTTAGAAAAATATTTTAAGTTTCACTCATTTATCAGCAAATGACAAAATTTCATTCAAATGGCCAAATAATACATGTAAAATGTTGAACATTCTTATCAATTATATATATATAAACTTCAAGGTTTCCTCTCACCATAATTGAAACTGCAAACATCAGTGATATAAATAATAATACATATAATACATTCTGGTAAGAGTTTAGGGGAAATGGAAACACTTATACATTGTTTGTGGGACTGTAAATTTGTACAATCATTTTGGAAAGCAGCATAGAGATTCTTGAAAAAGTTAGAAATGGAATTATCAGATGATCCAGCTATCACTCCTTGATATCTATCCAAAAAGCTGAAGTTAGAATAACAATGACACATGTATTACAATGATTGCACCAGTCCAGTTCAGAATTGCCAAGTTATGAAACATGTCTAGGTGCTGGTCAATGGAACAAGAAAGAAAATGTGATACACATAAACAATGAAAAAATAATCAAATATCTGAAGCAGGAAAATAAAGAAATCATTAATCAAAGTACATTCATTTTTTTAAAATTTCCTACTTTACCTAACAAAAAATGATATAATATTTTCCATGCTTAAAAGTGTTCTTGTTATAATTATTAATGATCTTGTATTCAATTACTTACAATTAGTAAGGTTATTGATAGATTAAAGTTATACATTTGACCAGTGGAGTAACAGTTATGTCTGAAGGGCATGTGCTACTTATATGATACTATAAATGTCTTTTTACTATAAAACATAACTGTTTCCGTCCATCTCCTATGTGCATCTATGCATCTAAGTATTACTTATCAATAACTCAGTATGCATATCTATTATCCATCCCTTACCTACCAACCTTTTCTGTAAAATCTTCCTGAATAGCAGGATCCTACAGCACAACTCATCTTTGCCAGTTATCTCATTTGTGGATCATTAAAGTGATTTGAACTGTGCATAGTGAGTCATTGGCAGAAAAAAATAGCAAAGACTGGGTGTCTTACCTCTCAGTAGAAATTTATTTCAAATTCATCACACAAAAGCACTGAAAGTTTAAGGTAGATTCATAAAACATTCTACCAGGGCTGACGTGTACTGCTGCAACCAGAGAGTTTTTGACTCTAAAGCAGAAAGGTGGATGTGGAGATTAAAAAAAAGAAAAAAAAGAAAAGTTTTAAGAAAGAAAAAAGAACTTGTATTTCAGTTAGAGGGTGATATTTGTAACTGGAGTTCTACAACAGCAATAGAATCAAAATAAGTGTATTACTATATCAGATGCAGTCAACATTAGAAACTGTAACACAAGTATAGGGAAGGATAGAAATTCTAAGTATCACACAAGAGAAACACCATTTTGAAAAACACTGAAGAAAATTAAAAGTGCCATGAAGACTAAGAATCTTGAGCACTTGGATTTTTTATCTGTATTTTATTTATTTACTTATTTTATTTATATATGACAGTGGAATGCATTATAAATCTTATTACATATATAGAGCACAACTTTTCATATCTCTAGTTGTATACAAAGTGTATTCACACCAATTTGTGTTTTCATATATGGACTTTGGATGATAATGATTATTATCACATTCCACCATCAATAATAACCCCATGCCCCCTCCCTTCCCTTTCAAATCCTCTACCCTATCTAGAATTCATCTATTCTTCCCATGCTCCCCATCCCTATCCCGTTATAAATCAGGCTCCTTATATTAAAGAAAACATTCAGCATTTGGTTTTTTGGGTTTGGCTAACTTCACTTAGCATTATCTTCTCTAATTTCATCCATTTACCTGCAAATGCTATGATTTTATTCTCTTTTATTGCTGAGTAATATTCCACTGTGTATATATGCCACATTTTTTTAATTCATTCATCTATTGAAGTGCACCTAGTGACACAAGAATTAAAATAAAGAATCAATAAATTAGATGGACTCAAACTAAAAATTTCTTCTCAGCAAAAGAAACAATCCATGAGCTGAATAGAGAGCCTACATCTTGGGAGCAAATCTTTACCCCTCAAACATCAGTTAGAGCACTAATCTCTAAGGTATATAAAGAACTCAAACAGCTAAACACCAAAAAACAAATAACCCAATCAATAAATGGGCCAAGGAATTGAACAGACACTTCTCAGAAGGTAATATGCAGTCTATCAAAAAATATATGAAAAAATGTTCATCATCACTAGCAATTAGAGAAATGCAAATCATAACCACTCTAAGATTTCCATCTCACTTCAGTCAGAATGGCAACTATTAAGAATACAAACAACAATAAGTGTTGGCAAGGATGTGGGGGAAAAGGTACACTCATGCACTGCTGGTGGGACTGCAAAATGGTGCAGCCAATATAGAAAGCAGTATGGAGATTTATTGGAAAATTGGGAATGGAACCACCATTTGACCCAGCTATCTCTCTCCTCTATCTATACCCAAAGGACTTAAAAACAGCATACTACTGGGAACACTTGGGTTATTAGCAGCCTTCAGCTCTCATACAGAGGGGCTTGTGGCTTTCATCATTGTTGAGATTGGTGGAGCCGATTAATTTTTAATTTGTTGCTCTTATTTTTGTTTGGGTCTTTGATTATTAAATTGATAGGTTTTTTTGTTTGTTTGTTTGTTTGTTTGTTTTGCTTTCTTACATCTTCTCAGATTAAGCTTTTGGCTTTCTCTCAAATTTCCCAGAAAAATCTTCCTCCATATACAATTTCTGACTGGATTAATTTTTCCAGTGTACTTGTCATTTTGTTTGGAAAGAAAAGTGAGATTAATAGAGACCTTCAGAAAAGGTTGATATTTATGAGTCATATCCAGAGTCAAATTTAATATCAGTCTTGACTTACTACCAAAAATTTTGATGCTTTGCTGGAATCCTACCAAATACTGAAGGTGTTTAATGAAGTGAAATCTTTATATCATTGTCCATTGTGTGCTATGGGGCTATGAATTCCTCAAAATTATGGGCCTCATTTTCAATCATAAAAAATGTTTCCTTTACTTCTAATAATATATAATTCATTATCGGAGTGATTATATTATTTTTTAAATTTTTTTTTATTCGTAGATGGAAACAATACCTTTATTTTATTTATTTTTATGTGGTGCTGAGGATCAAACCCAGTGCTTCACATGTGCTAAGTGAGCACTCTATCACTGAACCACAACCCCAGGCCTCTAAAATTGTTTTTAATAAGGTAAAGGGCATGGTAATTTAAAATAAATTATAAATTATTCAGCATTTGTTTTGCTTTGTTTTCAAATGGTGCATATAAGTGGAAAAAGGCAACAACAATAATTGTAGCCAGATGTTGATAAATGTGCATTCTTTTACCCTTTAAACTAGACATAAGGTATTAAACTGTACAGACTACCTTGAATTTATAATTATGCTTTTTTTGAATGTCTTTTAGTATAGAAGGATCAATCAGACTATTCAATTTAGGAGCAAAGGTACGGATACTAAATACCACAATTTTAGAAAAAGTAATTGATGATAGAAAATTTAAATAACCAAATGTGATTAGAGGGACTTGTGGCACCACTATTAATAGGAAGAGATTTTTATACTGTGTCCCTGAGTGCTTGGTTTAGTGTTCTGAAAGGTTCAAAATCAGACAAAATGCAGAGGTTTAAAAATCCCCACCCAAAACTAAATATAATTGATATCATTCACCATTGCCTAATATGTGGATTTTGTTCATATTTATTTTTCTTAATCTTTGTTCAGTTTTCTGTAAATTTAATATTAAAAGAAAGATGAAAATTAACATTTCACAATATTAAGAGGATAAATGAAATGAGATTATGAATTAATCAAAAGTCAAAAAGTATAATATTTAGATAGATTTTTTTCAGATATTAATTTATATAATAAAAGAAAACCATTAAATGGATTAAGTGGGAACAAAATAAATGTTTTTTTTTAAATTTGTTCTAATTAGTTATACAAGGCAATAGAATTCACTTTGACACATTGTATGCAAATGGAGCATAACTTTTAATTCCTCTGGCTGAACATGGTGCTGAGTCACACCAGTAATATAAGCATACATGTATAAAGGGTAATAATGTCTGTTTCATTCTACAAAACAAATCTTTCCAGAAAGATGATTGCCTAGAAACAAACATGAGTATTAAGCTTGGTATCTGGAGGAATGCTCCTTAGCAGGGAACAAAGTGGGCTCTAGAGTTAGATGTACTGGAGTTTAAAACCCTGGACATCTGATTTTAACTCTTTTGAATTAGAAAAGTGTTTTAACTTACTGCTCAGTTTCCTTATCAGTAAAATGGTAGTGTAATTTTATATTGTTTGTGGTTAAGACATACACTGAGAAAAGTTGCTTGAATATTTTATGAGAAAAAAAAATTAAAGAATGAAACAAACCTTAATCCTTCCCCTTCCTGCTCTGTTTCAGTTACAATTCACAGACAGTAAAATGTGTTAGTTTCCCAAAGCCATGGGCACATTACATCATGTCACTGACACATCCACCATTGGAGAGTAGACAAATTCTCTGAACCTCAAAATTGTATGCATTAAAACAAGTCTGTGTGTGTGTGTGTATGTGTGTGTATCTCCATATATGTAAAATTATATATAAACATATATGTTTTATACACTCACATATATACATATACATATATATATATTATATATATATATATAATATATATATATATATATAGAGAGAGAGAGAGAGAGAGAATTATGTATATAACTATATTGTGATTTCTCAAAATAATAAATATAAAACTACCATAAAATCCAATACAGAATTATATATAATTTTTCACATTTTGGGGCAATATAAGAAATAACATGTTTGTGTTGATATAATAATTACTGTGGCCTTTAACTTTCTCCAACAGGAAGTTGAAATTATAAAGAAAGTGATGAACAATTTGCAGTTCAACAATTGTGGACAATCTTTGGTTTGTAAAACTCGAATATTTACTGTTTCATCAAAATTTTATAACAAAGAATCTTTTATTACAATTGTATGTAATTACTTCCTCTTAGGGTATATTTTGCGTAACCTCTAAGGTAGTTGATGTTTTGATTATTCCTTTTGTGACTCTTTTCTTTGCGGTCAACTATGACTATACAATGAGGAGCAGGATATAGTTGGAATTTGCACATAGTAGAAATTTATTAAATTTTCTAAATAAATAAATAAAATAGTATCTTTGCTCATTCATCACCAATAAAATTTTAACCAAAATGAATTTGTGTTATATTTCTTTCATCTTAAAATTATTTAAAACTTTATAATTATTTTAAAATTTTATAACTATTTTAGAAACACAATGATTAAACTTTCATCATTGGAAAACAAACCTCCTTCCTCTTGTTCACAGATTCAAAATTGAATTGAATTTCCTTCTGCATCTTTCTTTTAAAGAACAAAATCAGTTTAGATTCTGTTATTCACAATTGGAGACAAGTTTTTTTTCCCTATAAACCTACAAAAACAAAGGGTGAACATATTTTTAAAACCTAGTAAAAAGCAGTAGAGCACTATGCAGCCCATTATGATTTATGGTGGCATAATCAAGACAATAATGCAGATTAAGACAGGTGGGACTAGTGTTGGTGCCATATGGAAAGTGGTCTTGGCAAATCTGCAAAAGATAAGCATAGCTAAACATAGAATCACAGGCCTGGAACTCTAAATCAAAGTTTAGAATCTTTAAAATTCAGTGAGTTTGATGAACACTCTAGATTAATTTGGTAGTCTGCATGAACCACTAACTAAAAACAAGATTTAACTTGAAATAGACTAGAACTTGAAGTCTGAGTTGCCCAAATTCCTGAACAGTGATGTTGCAGAAATCTGAACAGTCAAGAAGTGGCAAATGGCATTTGGAGAGTGGGAGAAAACAAATTTCATGTTATGTTTGCTGCCCCAGAGGAAACCAAACTCCAAATCTGGAGCCCCCATTCCCAGTTTCTCATAACATTTATAAGCTCTCTGGTGCAATAAAATTTCTGGTCCACATGATAGAAGGCTGTGTGTGGGGTTTCTAGCAGAAAGTGTGTTTACAGAAGCAGACTGTGGTAAGGGGAAAACCTGGCTGTTCTCCCAGGCCTCTGATAAATTTCTAGCTTTGTTCCCAAAGCATCAACAGGACTTTCAATTGGGAGTAGTTAGACTCCTAGGGATAGTTATTTACAAGCAATAAAGTAGGGACCTATGGTTAATTAGTTTTCCTGAAGAAGGGCTGACAGAAAGGGAGAAGAACTAACCCTTTCTTCAGGCACCATTTTTTCAAGAAAGCATTGTTATAATTTTATTTTACAACTGCCCTGGTTTTTGCATCCATCACCTTGATATGGGTCTTGCAGATAAGGAATGGGTCCTTGTTACTCCCTATGTTGAAACAAGCATAGAAAACAATTTTGATTTAAGGAGGGACAGAGGTAATACACTTCTCCAAAAAGAAGGGGCCCCAGAACTGGTTGTCTGTGGAGTCAGTATGTCCTGATTTTTATAGATCCCAGAATCCCCCATTTTAATCCTTGTCTTCCTTTCTTCTCCATGTGCCCTAAGGGCCCAAAAGTGTAGGAACACAGGAGATAGCAACCTGTTGTGCCATAGCAATCCTGGAACTGTTAGCAACCCGTGGAGCTGGGAATTGGGGTCCTAGAGATTAGTCCAGTTGTCTTTTCTTTAACAACCTGCCCTCAACCTCTCAACCCCCATCATGCATTACCTACACTTACTGACTTATCTTTGCCTATGCCTCAGTTTACTGAGGAATGTGACATTTCCTGTTCACTCAGAACAGATGGGCTTGCATGGAGATTGCTTTCTGGCAAAGAAATTGTGGGGAGTGAGTACAGTGGGCTCACTTTATAGAATGAAGTGTTTCCACCACCCTCATCTACCTGTCCTCTTACAATGGTATAAGATATTATTTTCTGGAAGACTGTCACAAAATACAGTGTGTCAACTTCTCATTCAAAAAAAAAATTTTTTTTTTCAAAAATGGTAACTCTAGAGTCCACCTTTTTAACACTGCTTTAGGGATCATAGTATTAGTCATTTCTATTTAGAAAATCCTCCTCCAAGAAGGATTTACTTTTTAAATAATTTATAATGTGGAAAGTGGATTATATGTCAAAATAAGTAAGAACATACTCTAATGTTCCCTACTTGACCTAAAATAATACATTTATAGATATGATTTTGTTTAAGAAAGCTATTCTGACTTTTCTAGTCATTCTTTTTTAGTTGTACTTTACTTCTCATTTTCTCCTCTTTTTTTTGTTATTTCTGCTAGAGAAAAATCATTTACTACTCTTTCTTATGCTAAATTTTGACCGATAAATAAATTTCTATTTCTGTAACATTTCTGGTGCTTGCAATAGGTTCCACTATGCTGTGGAATGATTATCATGCCACTTGATATAAAAAGTTACAATTTAGAATGACAGAATTCTCTTAACCTCCCATACTCTGTATTGTTTTATCATAGTGAGATGAGACAAGATTCCCTGCTTTGCCAATTTTCTTCTGGATTCTTATTTTGCAAAACTTGAATAACAAAATCCAGACAGTGAATACAATAGTAAACTGAGCAGGATTTATTTAAGCAAAAAGAGATAGAACTCCCTAGTTGTGGGAGTCGGTCTAAAGGCAGAAATAGCCATTTTGGTGTGCTATCTTAGGGCCTTATATATGGTTTGGGTAGAGCTAGGAGCAAATTCTATATTAAATAGGCATTGAAAACAGCACAAAAATAATTGGTCAAAATCTACGTAAAAGAGGCATTGACAAAGTATCAAGGCTTATTGGTTGTGTCTGTTAGTTTAAATTTTTGTATAATTCCCATCTGGGTTCAGTCCCACCTTCTCTTTTCCCACCTTTAGATTTTTGCTGCTGGGACAAAGAAGAGGACAAATGAGGTGAGCCTCCTGGTCTTTTATATTTGAAATAGGCCTTTGATGGTACTTACTACCCTTTCACCTTCAGGTGTGGTTTCTGCCTCTGAACAAGACTTCAATTGGGATCCATCATTTCTGATTGACCATCATTGATTGATTGCTTTTATTTAATAGTTTGCTTCTAAGTAATAATAAACTACAGAGCACTTTATCTATTTTCCTTTGAAGAGTTCTATTTAAAGAAATTGTGTAGAGGGGTATAATATGGTTTGACATTCACTGCCGCAGTCCGGCTGGCTGGGTAAAATAACCCGGGGGTGACGAGCAACTTGTGTAGATTGATACAGCAGGAGTGAGAGCCATTTATTGTAAGACAACAGAGGTATTTATACATTCCACACAGCTTATCTTAATTAGCATAAACTAGATACAGCAGTCAACCAATAAGAAATCTCCACACTCAATGGCTCGCTGGCTCCACCTCACAAACCACTCCCCCTGGCAAAATGCCAAGTGCCATCCAGACTTGTTTACAGACTCTAACAATTCACCTACCACATGTTTATAATTCTGATGTCACCCATTTTTCCTGTAGATCCACAATTCTAACAGGTATATTTTCTGTTCAGACTGAAGATCAACTTTTAGCATTTTGTACGGTGTAGATTTGTTGGAAACAAAATCTTACAGCTTTTCTGTATACTTACATTATTCTCAGTTTAAAATAAATAATTTGAGAATACAGAATTCTGAGTTTTTTTATCTTTAGAATTTTAACAAAGTTTACTCATTGCTTCTAAAAAGAAGTGGATGTCATTCATATGATTGCTTCACTGAAATCAATGTGCCCCTCACCCACTATGCTGGTTTACTTTATTATATTTCTTTAATTTTAATATATTTGACATTTTCTTTTAAACTTTTGTTTACGAATTCATTAACCATAGGAACATCCAGATATACTAGTGCGTGTACATTCATTAATGTAAGAGTGGTGTATTTTATGTTTATAATATAGCTCTTGCTGCTCTGCTACTGCAACTTAATTTTTAAAGAACATTTTTTTTTCTCCTCCTCTCTCCCTGTTCCTTCCTAATTTCTACCATTCCCTAATCACAGAGAAACAGGATTACTAGATTATCTTTCTTCTCCATTTTTGGCAGATTTATCTGTTCTTGACTACACACACATTATAAAAAAGAAGTAATTCAGACTTTGGGGATGATACCAGAAGATCTCAGAAATCACTATTTCCAAAATTAACAAGTAGATTATAACTCCAACAGAGAACATGTGAAGTGTAGCTTTTGAATCACCTCTTTTAAAGCCCCCTGTTCCTGCTTATGGGCAGAATCAAGCCTCTAGGACATGAGTCTCCTGTGTTTCTCTTTTGCCAGCAAAGCAATAAATCTTTTTCTTTTCTCTGAAAAATTGTGCCCACATTATTGGATTGGCATGTGGAACAAGTACTTAGTTTTCTATAACATTAAAGCACTAAGTAAGTCTTCCTAAGCTTAGATGTGGTGTTGCTTCATTTTTTG
Source organism: Callospermophilus lateralis (assembly GCF_048772815.1). NCBI lineage: Eukaryota > Metazoa > Chordata > Mammalia > Rodentia > Sciuridae > Callospermophilus > Callospermophilus lateralis. The sequence goes on from NC_135309.1 coordinate 139,015,283, forward strand.
TTTCTTAAAGTATTTTTAAGAATTTTAAACATTTTGTCTTCAAACACATTTTATGTTAATTTTATTCTTTATATACATGATCAGCACCTTAAAATTCTAAATCCAAATTCCCAAGTCCTGCAAAATCTGAAATTGTTTGTCTACATGATGTTCAAACAATTTTGAAATTTGGAATTTTGGGTTAGGAATGCCCAATGAAATGTATGAAGCTATTTCAAAATCTAAAAAAATTTAAAAATTGAGATGCTTCTGATGCTAAAAATTGCAGATGTTATACTTACATTTTAATTACAATTATATATATGTAGAAATTTTTGATGAGTCTAACATAACATTGAAGCTATTAGATTTTTTCTCATTTTTTCTCTCTGCTCATTACTTCATGTAATATTCAATATTTTGTTCTTATATTCTCTGATGTTTTGTTTGAAGTTACTATTAAACCCATTAATTAACTTTTTAAATTACAGTTGAGGTAATTAACATTTCTAAAACTTGCATTTGCTTCTCTGCTATAGTTTTCTTCATTGTGTCTTACTTTTCATTGAAATTCTTGAACACATGATCATGCACCACACAGGACTTTAGGTCAGTACAGACTGGTGATACTTTAGCCATTATAACATTCACGTAGTGCAGTGCTTGTAATGTTGCTAGTGGAAAGAAACCTACTTCACTGCCAGTCATTGTGAAGTGTAGCATCTACAGTACATAATATTTGATACTGATACTAAATGCTTATATTGTGATTTGTTCATTCACTACATCTTTTAGCTTTATATTAGAGTTTACTCCTTCTTGGACACACACACACACACACACACACACACACAGAGAGAGAGAGAGAGAGAGAGAGAGAGAGAGAGAGAAATTGCCATAAAATAGTATGACATGATGCATGGGTATCCGTTTCGTATATTCTGTTCACTATGTGTTCAGATTGCATCAAGAGGTGCATCATGTACTTGACATATGCCATCAAGGTTTGTACAAATGCACTTCTATTTTGTATTTGAATATCATGAAGGATGAAATACTACTAATAATGCCCTTCTCGGGACATATCCCTGTCTTTAAGTGCCACATTTAAAAAATTAACCTCAAAATGTTTCTGATAGTTCCAACATTTGAGGTATCTAATTATCTATTCCAAATTATTGCTTTTTATCTTTTTTACATATAAAATTTTTTGTTTATTCAGAAATTCTATGTTATATATACATGTATATACATATACATGCATATATGTGTATATATGTTTAAGTATTATATATGTGTGTGTGTGTGTGTGTGTGTGTGTGTATGTGTTTATGCTCCCCTTTTGGTGTGGCATTTGGTATCAAACTCAAAGCCTCATGCTCACTAGGAGAGAACACAGCCACTAAGCTATATTCCCAGCCCAAAACTTCATATGATTTTAAGAGTGCTGGGTTTTATTCTGACACAAAAATTGTTGACAGATTCTTTTTTTTTTTTCATCAATCCTGATCTTTTCCTTTAGTTAAAAGAACCATTGCTAGTCTTATTTTTAGTTCTAGAGTGTTTTGTTTTATATCTGTTCTCCACTATTGAGACATGGCCTCTTCTAGATACCATTCAGATGCCTTAAGTGTTCAGGAATGTGTTTCTAATGTGCTGAGCCAGAATCCCAATATTCAACATCTACTTTGATCTCTGGCATTTTTATTCACTTCCTGGATCTAAAATAATTTCTCCCTTGAGGCTTTGTAGGGTTTTATTTTATTCATGTGGCCTTCTGCTCTGGGTATGTTGTGATCCCATGTAGATTTCTCAACCTTCTCCTCTGTAATGCCAAGTTCTACAGATTTCATTGCTTTAAGTAAATATAATTTATTAGTTTTCCATTCAGTTAAATTAGACAGATGTGTTCTTCATTGATTCCATGTCTTTCTTCACAGTCTTAAAAGTATCTTTATACCAGATTCTCAAAGTCAGGCAAACATAGAACCAAATTTGTTCATGTCAATCTAATTACCCACCATTATGTTGCCAAATACATTGTTTTTGTTTGATAATAAGTTTAGAAGTTTTATTTTTTCACAGTCACTGGAATTGCTACACTAATTTAGTAACAAATTGCTTATTAATAAAGAAAAATATACTACTGGTACACATAACAATATTATGATTCCCAAAATGTTCTGTTAAAAAATTAAATCTACTTTTGTAAATAAGTCCATTTACAAAAGGTCAAGAATAGGTAATTTAAGTTTATAGTTGCATAAACTACAAAGTTTCTATGACATAGTCTATGAAAAAACAGGACTCTATCAGAAAACTTTTGAGAATGTTAGAAATATTATATCTTGGTTTTTGTATTGAGTACTTTGGAAGTATGTACTTTAAAAAGTCACTGAATTATACCTGAAAATTAATGATTTTGTAATATAAATGAATTCTCAGTAAGTAAGATACCTGGGAAAATGTAAAATTGGACTGGAAATAAAGACCAAATAAAATAAATAACTACATAAAAAAGAGACCCAAAATAGGTCTATATCATGCACTACAACTACATGGACCTTAAAAGCAATGTAGTCAGTTTGTTTGTTGTGTTTATGTGAAGAAGAATTATGGAGGGTAATGTGATATACTTAAAAGGCCAATGATTGAAAATGTTATAGTCACACATATATAGTCCTTTCACATCAGCATCTAGAATAGTGCTGGATAACCAATAGAGCCTAATCAATTTGACATGTAAAGTTAACCATTACACACAAACACAATACACTAGGAAAAAAAAAAAACATGTTTATTGGGAGAAGCAAATTACAATATTTATCGCTCTAAGTTTCTCATGTTATCAATAGATAGTAAAGTAAAATTGATAATAGGGTTTTTGTTTATTTATTTTTGGTACTAGGGATTGAACCCAGGGACATACTACCACTGAGCCCATCCCCAGCACTTTTTTTGTATTTTATTAAGAAAAAAAAAAAATCTGGCCAATTTGTTTAGGACCTTGATATGTTTCTGAAGCTGGCTTCAAACTTGTGATCATCCTGCCTCAGCCTCCTGAGCTGCTTGGTTTATAGATGTTCACCTGGCTGATAATAGGTTTTAATCAAAGATAAATTTTTTCACATAAATTTGCTATAACTACCATAACAAAATACCATATATTTGGCAGCTTAAGCAACAGAAATTACTTCTATACAATTATGGAGACTAGAAGTCCAAGATCAAGGTGTCAATGCATCAGTTTCTTCTCTAGTCTGTCTTCTTGGCTAACAGTTCACTTTTTATCTGTGTGCATGAATTCCTAATTTCTCTCTGTAGATGTCCTTATTTCCTTATTTTCCTTTAAGATCACTGGTCAGGATTAAGGCCCACTCTGCAAGTTCTCATATTAGCTAGTTACCTCTAAATTGCCTCTTTAACAGTCCTTCTCTAAAACCAGTCACATCCTAGGACACAAAGTGATATAGATTCAACGAACAAATTTTGGAGAGAAAAAATTCATCCTTACAAAAAAACGTTTAATAAACTTCTGAAAAGCATAGCACACATTTAACTACAAATTCAATTCTGGTTCCAAAAAATATGTGTTCATGAATTTTCATTTCAAGTTGCATATTTTGTTATGGCTTGAATGTGAGGTGTCCCCCAAAATCTCACAGGTGTGACAATTAAAGAAGGTTTGGAGGAGAAATGATTGTGTTACAGCTTTAGCCTAGTCAATGAGTTAATCCCTGATGGGATTAAATGAGGTGGTAGGGTTTGGCTTGAGGAGATGGGAATTGGGGTTTGGCTTTGTTGTATATATTTGTATCTGGCAAGTAAAGTCTCTTTCTCTACTTCTTGATCACCATGATGTGAGTTACTTCCCTCTGCCACACAATCCACCATGATGTTCAGCCTCATCTTGAGACCTGAGAAATGGAGCCAGCCTTCTTGGACTAAGTCTTCTGAAACCCTGAGCCCTTTTCCTCCTCTATAGTTTGGTCAGATCCTTTCTTCACAGCAGGAAAAAAAAAAAAAAAAAAAAACACCTGACTGAAACAGAAATTGGTACTGGGAGTGGGGCTGTTTCTGTGACTAACCTGACCATGTGGGTTCATAAACATTTGGAGCTTTTGGGAATTGATGGGAAGAATTTTGAGATGTTCAGCAGTGCAAGCTTGAAATGCTTTAGGTTGTCATCAGTGGAGCTTAATGGCTGATTCTGGTGGAAGCTCTATGGACAGTGAAGGCACGGCCCAAGAGGATTCAGAAAAGAAGAACTTTGTTGAAATTTGGAGTAGAGACCATTCACATTATGTTCTGGGTGAGAAACTGTCTTCATTTTGGACATGTCCTGAGACTTTCTGTGAGGCTGATTTTAACAGCAATGAACTTCTTAATCTGGTGGAAGAAATGTTTAGGCAGCATAGTATTCATGGGGTGGCATAGACATTTCTGGTGGCTTTTGGCCAAATTTATTGTGATAATCAGAAGCATAAAGCCCAGCAGAAATATTTGAAAACTGTGGACTTAGAAGGCCTGAGAAAAACTGGAGTTAATAAAGTTGCAGTTATTAAATACATCACCACCACTAAAAAAATGCTAAAAGTTTTTCCTGTTTGGATTAGAAATATGGCTTGAGGGCATCTCTGGAGCTGGTAAGACCACACCCATTTCATGCTCAAGGGAGTAAAAGTGAAAATTCTCTTGAGAAGGAAAAACTGGGGGATTCTTCTTGCACCAGAGGCTCTAGGAAGTTTTTTCAATATGTTCAGCCATCAAGACACTCAGAGGATGCTGCAGCCAGGGTCCCTGGAGGCTTCGCCACTGCTCAAGAGGTGGCAGACCCTTGACATCAACTATGTGGTTCTGGTTCTGTAAGAATTAAGGATGTTGGACTTAGGGGTTCATGAAGTCTTCCAGCAAGATTTCAAAGGAAGGCCTTGGATAGCAGACAAAGTGCAACAGGGTCAAATTCCCTGCAAGTATCTCCTGAGAAGTCAAATTGTGGAGATGTGAGGAGAAAGCCAAAGCTGCAATCAAGACCCCAAGATTAAGAAATACTAGTAATATGAGATATTGTCCTAGGAAACCTGCAGGAATTAAACAGAGAGAAGCCAACAGAAAGGTCACTTGGGCTGCATTCAACAAGACCAGAGGGGCAGAGTTACACAAACCCTTTGGAGAGAACATTATAATACCATTTACCCCAGTTGCTGGACATGGAGCTACAAGACCTTTTTGCCCAGCTGGATATTGGTCTTGCTTTGATTCTATCCCTTTTTTTCTATGCCCCTAATTTTGTGAATTGAAATGTTTATTCTGCACCTTTATATATTGGATATTGGTAAATTGCTTTTAATTTTACAGGAATTCACAATGTGAGATTGCCTTGAGCCACAGAGAAGACTTTGGACTTGAACTCTGAGCAATTTCAGAATGGTTGAGTCTATAGGGACTCTTGGAAATGAGCAAAATTTATCTCGCATTGTATGAGGTAGTTGTGAGCTTTTGGAGGCCAGGGGCAGAATGTTATGGCTTGGATGTGAGGTGTCCCCCAAAAGCTCACATGTGAGACAACACAAGAAGGTTTGGAGAAGAAATGATTGGGTTATAATCTTAGCCTAATAAGTGGGTTAAGCCCTAATGGGATTAACTGAAGTGGTAGGGTGTGGACAGAGGAGGTGTGGATTAGGGTGTGCCTTGGATGTATATATTGGTATCTGGAAAGTAGAGTCTCTCTCTGCTTCCTGTTCATCTTCTGGGCTGCTTCTCTCTATTACACTCTTCAGCCATAATGTTTTGCCTCACCTTGAGCCCCAAGGAATGTTGCTGACCTTCGATGGACTAAAACCTCTGAAACTGTGAGTCCTCAAATAAAATTTCCTCCTCTAAAGTTGTTCTGGTTGGGTCTTTAAGTCATTGCACTGAAAAAGCTGACTAAAACACATTTCAAATGACATGGTATACTTTATTTCCTAACACTTGTATTTTACATCTTTTGACTTGTATAAATGCTAAAAAAGAAAAAGAAAAGGAGGTTACACTTTATTGCAAACCTATAAATATAGGAAAAATGGAATTAACTGACCAATGTGTTCTGCACTAGATCATTTATATTTAATTGTTTATGGGTATGGATATGTCATATTTATATTTAAAAAAAAAACAAAGAATATTCCCTGCCTACCACCAGAGAAATAGACAACTGAAAATTTTAATCAAATAAGTTTGTGATATTTTCATTATTTTCATACTACCTCCCTAAAATTGGAAATGCTTCTGCCCACCCCACAAGTATTGGGAACTGAGCCCAGGGACACTCTATCATTGAATTATATCCCAGCCTTTTTCTTTTTATTTTGAGACAGTAGCTCACTAAGTACTTTGGCTGGCCTGGAAGTTTTCATCCTACTATCTTAGGCTTCCACACAGCTGGGATTAGAGGGTGTACCACCACACCTGGTTAGTAATTTTTTTTAACATTACTGACATATTATTTAAAAATATTTTTGTAGTTGTAGATTAATAGATTGCCTTTATTTTATTTGTTATGTGATGAGAAGGATTGAACTCAATGCCTCACGGATGCTAGGCTAGTGCTCTGACATTGAGTCACAACCTAGCCCCTGATATATTTTTAATTGCATGCAAGATTGGACTTGGGGTTTGACTTCATTTTCCTCCTGAAAGATAACATTTAAAGATTGATTAACTGAGGCTCTACTATTGTACATTTCCTTAGGTATGGTAACACAGTGATAATGTCCCTTAAATATTGTTCCGAATGCTAATTTAGTTTGCTATGAAAGATGAGGTTGAAAATTGTTTTCACCATTTTAACATATTATTTCTTGACCTTCACACTTCTTTGCAACTACAGAAAGTTTTACAGCCCTTTTGAATAAACTGATTTTCTCTTTGATTGAATTGATGTTATTTCCTTCTCTTCCTGCATTTAAATTTTACATAATGCATTTGAATCACCTATGTGTCTAAATTTGATGTTTTTTGTTTTTGATCATGATTGTCCATGGAAGTTTTTTAATTGTATATATAATGTGGAATCTTAGCTCCTCTTCCTAGGTGATAGATTTATTTGGAGGAAAATTCTGAGGCTTTATTTAAAGATTACATCCTTTAGAAAATGAATTTTTTTTTTCAATCTGCCTAGTAACAAAATACTAGGATATATGTTGTAAGTTGTGTGTGTGTGTGTGTGTGTGTGTGTGTGTGTGTTGTGTGTGACAGAGAGAGAAAAAGAAATGTACAAAGACAGAGATATAGAGAGAAGTGAAAATTGATTGACTTGGAAATTGCTAGAACTGAGAAAAAGTAAACATTTATTTTCCTTTTTTCATGCATAGCCAAGTGATATATTACTATTAAAGGATAAGAGTTGACTGCTTTAACCAATTCACATAGCCTTTGGACAAGTTTCCATATTTTGAAATTTGCTAAATATTGAATGAATTTTCTAGTTTAGACTTCCACTCATGCCATATTGTGTTGAGATTTCCATTTTTACGCAGTGTTTAGAAATTCAGTACTCTAATTGTTATTATTTGCTTGTGTGGCAATTAAAACACCATCCTTAGAGGTATCAAGTTGAACAAATTTCTCAAAGATAGACCACACTTGCAGTTTTTAAAATTTGTCTCCATTTCTAGAGATTTTGTTTATGACTTACAGGTTGAGCTATGCATTTAAAATGGTCTTGGAATATGTTATCCTTCATTTCCTAATCTTCTTTAGCAAAAGTGTTTTCTGCTCTAGTCTGTCATATCTCCTATAAATGTCCTCTCTTATCACACAGAACAATGTTCTAACTAGTGGTGGTGCTATTACAGTAATTTGAGATCCAATTATATGATATGTGACAAGTAATGTGGAAAATAATTTTTAAAATTTAGTACAGTTTTTCAGTTTATGTCTACATAAATCTGTTTTATTATTTATCAGACATTGTGTTCATTCTGCAGTTTACACAGAGGAATTTACAAAGGTTTACTTTAGCTAAGATCATTCTATTTGTTTTTGTTTTGTTTTGTTTTGTTTTTTATATGTTAGACTCTGACCATTCAGTAGCTCCTCTGCATTTCATAGATGCTATGCATTTATATGACTTGTCTTTCCCATTGAAATTGATTTTGACCTCAATTACAAAAGGTTCCATCATTTTGAGCAACTCTATAGTCACTGTGATTTACCTGGCTATTTACTCATTATGATTTAAGCACATTCTGTATGTAAACACAAAGGCAGTCAAACCTGGATCCTCACCTCAGGGAACTTTAACACATGTATAAAATAATGCACTTAGGAAATAAATACATATTTTAATATTTGATGTGTGTTATACATTATTGTATAAAATCAAGCAGTATACTATGAAATATGTAAGTAGAGTAAACAAAGTGGAAGTCTTCTAGGGAGTAAGTTTAAGATATATACTTAAGATCTAAGAGGGGAAATTAAATAGAAAAGGTAAATGAATTGAAAATTGAAAGAAGAAAAAGAAGAAAAGGCATAAACAAAAAAAAATTCAAGTCATGAAGGATAATAGAGTTTATGCTTTCAATGAGGGAAATGATAGAGTCCAGTCAGGACAATAACAAAAGATTTAATAGATCAATCTTTTAATTACTTGAAACATGCCTCTATTATGGTGTTTATTTCAAGATCATGATTAATGCATTATATATAGATTTATAAAATATCTTTCTATTAACATTTACAAACTATGTGTCAATAATTACAATAATAAATAATAATAGTAATGTTACATGAAATATCACTTTGAGGTTCTTAGACAAAATTAAAATGATGCTAAAATATTATTTAATTAAAATATAACACTTTAGAAATAAAAGTACTTGTAAAACTTAAAGATAAATAAAGACTAATGTCATATTATTTTATCATTTATCTTTTTAACAATTTGAAATTCTGAAAATATTCTTAATAAAATTAGAATCAAAATGAGATTCTTGTTAATATCATTCTATGGTTGCTCTGTCTTAGAAATGTTGATTGTTGTTGTAAGTACATAAAAAGGAAATATTTAAAAAATAATGATTTGAAAATACTTAAAGCTGTCAGTTTGGGGGTTATTACCTTTGTCTACAAGTAAATTTAAGAGCCATTAATCTTGAAAAATTAAAAATGCATATATCAGCATTTCATCAAATATATAGACTTTAAACACCTGTTATCAATAATTTTCCAAAAAAAAAAAAAAAGAGAAAACTACCAGATTATTTAGCAAAAGCTAACATTTCACTAAGAAGTATAATACAAAATGTTGTGCTGTATTTTTTTGAATAAGTGATATTTTAAAATGTTCAGAAAAAAGGGGGAGCTGATTCTGTTCTGAAATATAGAGTGAATATTTTAAAGATGGGATTCTTCATCCAATTTATTTATAATTTAATGATGCTGCTATAAAAATCACAACATAAAAATAAATAAATTAAAAAATAGAAAATATTATGCACATTCTTTACATTCCTGGATGCCCACTATAATCCAGGTATGTCTTTAAACACAATCGCTGATCACCTCATCTTCCCTGAAAAATTTTGGAAGTTATCCCTCCTTCAGTGGAATCATCTTTGACCTGACCTCCTCAAGCAATGGAAATCAGTCTCAGTGTCTTTCTCTGTTTCACTTGTCATGTTTAAAAAAACACAAAGTTGTCTCCATTTTACCACCTAACTTTAAAAATTCCCTGACTCTTCTCATTGTGAGTCCATTACCTTTGTACAGACAACATGGTTTATACCCCATCCTCTTATCTTTGGTATTTGCTTCCTACTTACTTCTCCAAAATGTTCTTCAGAAATATCTTTCTAAAATGGACCTCTGATGAAGTTAGTTTCACACTTAGTTCATCCTCATGATTCCCTAGTGCTATCAGGATAAAAGCACTATTGTGATCTTAGCCCTGGTTCCCTTTCTATCTTTGGAGATACCACTGGTGTCTTCTGTTCTTTATATTCTTGCCACCAATTAATCAGTTAGAATTTCATCAATATGTCAGGCTCTATCTCATCTCTGAACATTCACTCCTACTGTTTCTTCTGCCTCATGCCCAACCCGTTTACATGGGCAATCACTACTCATCTTTCAGAATCCAGCTTAGAACTGTATTAATCTTACTGTCTCAGAAAACTTTCAAATCTTACTTAAGTACTCCCTTCTTTCGTCGTCAGTTGTATCCTCATGGTTACTTCTGTCATAGAACTATCTCATTGTACTCTTGTTACCTGTTTACCTGTCTTTTTCTATTTCTTAGACTTTAAGACCTTTAGAAAAAGTAGAGAGTATTTAAAGATCATGATTAATGCATTATATATAGATTTATAAAATATCTTTCTATTAACATTTTCAGGACCATATCAGTATTCTATATATATTGATGAGTAAACATGGTGTCATTATGAGAAAACATTTAAAAAAAAATTAAAGGAATGAAAGTAAGACAAGTAAAATCCATGTTCAATATTAAGGCATATCCTACTAAGTGTTTTTATGTTTATGATTTTCTTCTTTTAATAAAATCGAGGTAGCTGATAGTAAACTCACATTTACAATTCTTAGCAAATTACTATAAAAATATAAATGAAGTTAAAAATAAAGATAGAACTATATGATTTACAACCCCCACTTCTGAACTTATATCCGAAGGAAATGAAATTATTATATTGAAGAGATATCTGTGCTACCATATTATTGCACCATTATTCACAACAGGAAGGTATGGAATCAACATAAGTGGAGTCCACTGTTGGATGAAGAAAATGGAATATGTGTGTGTGTTTGTGCATGTGCATACACTCATGTGTACTAGTTACTTTCCTGTAACTAAAATAAAACAATGAGATATTGTATGTATAAAGATAAAAAAAAATATTTACTTTGGCTCATGGTTTTGCAGTTACAGTATAAGACTGTTTGGTCTCATGTTTTGAGCCTCTAGCAAGGGCAGCACATCATTGTGGAGTGTTTGGCAGAACTAACTGTTTACCTCATGAGACAGGGAGCAGAAGAGAGGAAAGGAAGGAGTTTGGGCTCCCACAATCCAGTTTGAGGGCATACCCCAATGACCTAGGAATATTACTCTAGACCCTACCTCCTAAAGTTTCAATTACCTTCAAGTAGCACCACCCTGAGTACCAAGCCTTTAACACATGGGCCTTTGGAAGACATTACCCATAATCAAACATTGCAATGGAACATTGCTTATCTTTTTAAAATAAGGGAATCCTGACATTTCTGAAACCATGAATAAAAGGGGACCTTATAATATGTGAAATAGGCCAGTCACAGACAAATACTGCATGGTTTCACATGCGAAATCTAAAAATATAAAACTCATAGAGAGTGGAATGGTGAAAAGCAGAGTCTGGGAGGTGAAAGAGTTAAAGAATGAGATGTGGTCAAATAGTCATGTGGGAAAAACTAGTTCTGAATACCTATTAGGCAGCATAGTGTTTTGTTTATTTGTTTGTTTGTTTGTTTTTGAGTTTCCCTAAACACACAAAATTAAAGCTATGTGAACTGATGAATAAGTTAGTTAGTGTGGCTGTGGTAACAATTTCACAATGTGTATGTGTATCAAAATATCACTTTGCACATCTTAAATATATCCAATCCTTATTTGTCTAGTATACATCAATAAATCATGATAAAAATCCAAAAAAAAAGTATTTTTCACATTTAAAAAATCATTTGGAAGAAAATACAAAAAATAATATTGAGAACGATTCTCATCTATTTGGTATAAAATCTGATTATTAAAGGAGTGTGTTATTAATAAAAGAATATTTAGACACATGGATGGAATAGAATAGATAGTCCAGAAAAACCTAAATAGCCACTCTTGAATAATAGGTGTAAGAAAGTTTATGGTGATCAAAACAATATGGTACTGAAATAAAAATGACACATAAGTGAATAGAATAGAATAGAGAAATGAACTCACATATCTAGCCAACTCATCTTTGAAAAGGTACTGAAAATGCTCAAAGGGGAAGGGATAATCTCTTTCATAAGAGGTTTTGGGGAAACTGAATCTCAATATAAAAAAATGAAATTGAATTGTTATCTTAAACAAACATAGAAAGCCACTCAAAAGGACTAAAGACCTCAATATAAGGCCTGAAATGTTAAAACTCTGAGAAAAGAACATAAGAGGAACAACTCCATCGTGTTGATGTTGAAAATGAGTTAGACAAAGAAAGCAAAAATAAAGAAGTGTGACTACATCAAACTAAAACAATTCTTCACAGCAAACAAAGCAGTCATAGAAAATGAGAGATGAAGGGATTTATTAACCAAATGAAAAGAAAGCCCAAGACAGGTGGAAATTCTTTGCAAACATATATGATAGTGGCTAATATTTGAAATATAGAAATCTTGGAATTCAATAGCAAAATACATGAATAAAGAAGTGAATAACTCCATCAAAAATGGACAAGACCTAAATAAACACTTCTTCAAAGAATACATGGAATATGAAAAAGAATCTCATCATAAGTGATCAGAGAAAAGAAAATTAAAACCACAATGAGATATCATGTCTCAACTGTTATGATACCTATTATCTAAAGGTCAAAAGACAACTAATGTTACTAAAGATGGGGGGAAAAGGAGACATTTGTACACTGTTACTCAGGATGTAAATTGATTGCTGATAATATGAAAAATCCTATCATGATTCCTCAAAATATTGAAAATAAAAGTACCGTAAAATCCATCATTCTCTCTCTCTTTTTTTTTTTTTTAATATTTATTTTTTAGTTTTCGGCGGACACAACATCTTTGTTTATATGTGGTGCTGAGGATCGAACCTGGGTCGCACACATGGCAGGTGAGCGTGCTACCACCTGAGCCACATCCCCAGCCCCATCATTCTCTCTTCATTATTCCAAGGAGGTATCTGCATCCTTATGTTCATAGCAGCACAGTAGCCATGACCTCTCATGCTAACAGAACAGACATGGCCTGAACTGTCTCATGCTCACAGGCAGTAAACACAAAGGTCATTTGCCAGCATGCTTTCTTAACAACACAACAAAAACACAGTACGTCAGTTGCATTTGTTAAAACTACATAAATTTCGATTATATGACATTTGGGAGTGGGAGGATTTTCTTTATTTTTTTTTCTTTTCAATTACACTATGTCAACCTAAACCTTTTCCCTACAGCTTAAATATTGTCATATTATTTTTATTAACTACAGGTTCTAAAAGGAAATCTGTGTGACTCCTGGATACTACCACTTTCAGAAGACTATGTTTTGAAATCATAGAATGAATACCAACTAGGATCACAAAATGTCTACAGCACATATCCAAAGTCAGACTCCTAACAGCAAGATTAATCTGTTTCATCAAATGCCCAGATAACTGGCATTGTGTTTACTAGCAACTACTAAATATATAGGATTATGTGTATAAATCATGGTATTTTCATATTGTGCCAAAATTGTTTGATTATATTTTCAGACATGTATCATATATAAACAATAAATCTGACCTGAATTTAGAAGATTTTGAAAACTGATTGCATTGTTAGTATATATGGAAAAATAACAGTTTGTGGATGTTGATTGTTCAGTAAGTCTCTGCTGGATTCCAATGGGAGAGGAAAATGAGGTCACTATAAGAAATAATTATATCAAAGAATCTGATAATTATTATGGTAACAGTATATGGTGTATAGAGAGAGTAAATTCATTAATAAATTCTGACTGGGACTATATAGGAAATATTTTATGCAAAATATATGCTTTGTTCTGGGTCATAAATTATGAAAACATATGTATAAAAGAGTGTGAAGAAGTGTCCATGGCCCCTGAGACCTCAAGGCTTTCAGACTTATAAATACTTGATGTAAATACTCATGAAAACTGGTTCAAAATTTGGAGTTTCTGTACTCCACCAATAGCAGCTTCCAAGACTTTACCTGAAAACCTGCAGAACTAGGACAATAGTTATTTTTTCTAATTCAAATAACTATATAATTTTATACTGATAAATAATTATGTACTGAATTTTATGGTCATTCTCTATTTAGTATCTTGAGGAATGATGATTTGATTTTCCATATATATAGATATAGATATGAAGAAAAGAAAAATAAAACTTGGTTTCATGCATATCAATTTTAAGGGTCATGGACACTGCCTTTTGAAATGTCCGCTATACAGTGATATATGTGTCAGTGAAATGATATGATATGCCCATGTCTTGGGGCAGCTAAACACATCTCACGAAACTGTGTGGCTCAAGCCAAGAAACTAAATATTCCAATTGAGAAACTTATGTCTAAAATCTAAATGCTTGGGGTTGGGGATGTGGCTCAAGCGGTAGCGCGCTCGCCTGGCCTGCGTTCGGCCCGGGTTCGATCCTCAGCACCACATACAAACAAAGATGTTGTGCCTGCCGAAAAACTAAAAAAATAAATATTAAAAAATTCTCTCTCACTCTCTCTCTCACTCTCTCTCTCTCCTTAAAAAAAAATAAAATAAATAAAATAAAATCTAATTGCTAAAGTTAGAGTACCCCACAGTCTTCCAAAACATTCTGCAGCAAAATATTTTGTAGTGGTTAATTTGAATTGTCAACTTGATTGGATTAAAAAATACCAATGACTTGGTGTGTCAGTGAGGGTGTGTCTAGGAATGATTGGCATGTGGGACAGACAACTAAAATGGAGGCCCTCCTTAAGCATGGGCAACACTGTCCAATAGAATGATGACTTTCATGGAATAAAAGTTGGAAGAATAAGGAAGAAGCAGCAGATGCAAGCTTGATTCTTCTTGAACAGGTTCTTGATTGCTGCTGCAATCATCTGAGGATATTGGATTCTCACTTCTTCACTTCTCCATACTGGACTCTGCTACTGATTTTCTGGGGAGTTTCCAGAAGTCTTCAGTCTTAAACTAGGTAGCACTGCTAATTCCTCTTGTTCTGGGGCTATAGTCTCTTGAACTGTTTAGCTACTGATTCTTCCAGCTCTCTAGCCTGCAGGTGGCCATTGTGGACTATCCAGCTTCTGGACATGTAAGCCAACCTAATAAATCCCCTTTATATATTCCTCCAAAGAACCCCAACTAATACATCTTTCTAGATTGAATACTCTTGGTAGAGAAGATCAGGCACTGGTAAGATAGGTGCAGATATGAACTTGTTTCTGTCAGAACCAACACATTCAGAGCATTCAATAAAATAAAATAAAATAAAAAAGGTTAATAGAGATCATTGTACCTCTGAAACCAGAGTATCAGACAATGAAACAGACAGAGCAATTCTCTTAAAAAAAGATTCAAACACTTAATCCTTTTATCTTTGAGTAACATAAAGAAATTAAGAAAGCCTAGCAGGCTGGGGATGTGGCTCAAGGGGTAACACGCTCGCCTGGCATGCGCCGGGCGCTGCGTTTGATCTTCAGCACCACATAAAATAAAATAAAGATGTTGTGTCCACCGAAAACTGAAAAATAAATATTAAAAAAATTCTCTCTCGAAATGAACTACAGTAGACAGGGTAGAGAGAGAAGATGGGAGGGGAGGGGAGGGGGGATAGTAGAGGAAAGGTAGCAGAATACAACAGTTACTAATATGGCATTATGTAAAAATGTGGATGTGTAACAGATGTGATTCTGCAATCTGTATACGGGGTAAAAATGGGAGTTCATAACCCACTTGAATCTAATGTATGAAATATGATATGTCAAGAGCTTTGTAATGTTTTGAACAACCAATAATAATAAAAAAATCTCTCTCTCTCTAAAAAAAAAAAGAAAAAAGAAAGAAAAAAGCCTAGACAATGTATATAGGCATCAAATAGCTTTTCTCTGATATTAGTATATCTAGAGGTAACTTAACCTGTGTATAAATCTAAAAATTCATGATAGATAGTCCAGTTATTTATGTGAACATTAAAAATAGAGTGTCTAAACATTAAAGCAGTCTAATCAATCTGTTGAAGGCATTTAAAATATTAAAGGGGTACTTTTTTTTTTTTTTGGTGTTTTCATATTCAATATAACAGCTTCTATATGTCATAACCTACAAAATCAGAGAATCAAAGTAGGCTCCCTAATTGTCTTCTGAACCCAGTTACTTCAAAGGGTAATAAATAAATTGAAAATTATTTATGTAGTGCCCATTATTATCAAAGTATGCATCGATGAATAAATGATTTTAATAATATAAACTAATCTAAAGTCAAACAACTTTTCCCAGGTTTTATCCTGTTTAAAAAAAATGTCCATACCATACTTGTATTTATTTATGATTCACTCTTTATACTCCCAAAGAACATTTTCATCAATATTAAATCCATCATTAATTCCAAATACATATGTATATCATACCATAATCATTATCTTGGCAGTACTTTAGACCCCAAGAAGTCTCTGACATACATGCTAAAACATTATATGTCATACTAGTATTTTAAGCAAAACGAGTAAGCCCAATATTACTATACCTAGAAAATGTATTATATTTATAACCATCATATTCTGTGCCCCCCCCCAAATGTACCAGACACAGATGTGCTATAACCTGGAAGATGACTCATTTTGGCACTTTGACATAAGTGGGACTGTACCATACTCTTGCCAGGATATCTCCTCCATTTCTCTTTCTCTTAATTTCCATTCTACCTGACAAAAAAACAAGACCATCTTTAGGAAAATTAGATGCACAATCTTCTAACCAGTAGCAGCTTTCTTCAGAAAGTACTTCCTGTTAGATAGTCCTTTTCTCTCTTGATCTCAAAAGTTGAAATAATCTGAGTAATATAGACTAAAACCCTAAAGCTCCATTGGCAAACAATTGAAATCTTATAAACTACACTTTATTTTCCTTTGAGTAATTTTTGGTTTTTATTAAAATTGGAAATGGAGTTAAGATATTAAGTGTTTGCATAAATTTGGGCTCAATTCTCATACTATCTTATAGAGTCTTAAGGTCATTGAAGTGTTGTTTTAGAATTAGGTGTCTGCTGAAAGCTCTTGTGTGAGACAATGCAAGATGGATTAGAGTTGAAATGGTTGATTTAGGAGAGTCTCCAACTGATCAGTGCATTTATCCCCTGATAAGGATTAACTTGTCAGTAACTGTAGGTAGAAAGGATGTGCCTGGATTAGGTGCCTTCTTTGGGTTGCTATTGCTTAATTTCATGTAGCTCTAGCTCCATGTTTCACAGCTACAGGGACAATTGATCTCTAATCACTAGGGACAAGATGAAATTAAGATTACTAATTTCATTTCCTAAATCTGGCACCAAGTGCAGAACTCATTCTGTCTAGGAAGTAGAAAAATAACACTGATGTTGTGAG
This sequence comes from Callospermophilus lateralis, assembly GCF_048772815.1. Taxonomy (NCBI): domain Eukaryota; kingdom Metazoa; phylum Chordata; class Mammalia; order Rodentia; family Sciuridae; genus Callospermophilus; species Callospermophilus lateralis. The sequence goes on from NC_135309.1 coordinate 139,032,610, forward strand.
AGGTTATAAGTTACAGTTTGAATTGTCAGCTAATGTATGATATGATATTTTTAAGTATCATGGTATTTTTTATTTTGTCTTTGGCACAGTTAATTTTTTTCTTCATTTCAATATAATATTATTTTTCCACTAGATATATATGTTAGCCTCTTTAGATATTGAGGGTAATAGCCTAAGCCTATAGATTGTAGTAAAAATCTGAATATAAAAACATATTCACAGGATGAATGACTAAAATTTTTTTTTATATTTTCAGTTTATTTACTACTTTTCACTAATAGGATGGTATATTACATTATCCTTTTAAAATTTAGAATCTTTTTGGACACATTAGTTATCATTATCTTTTAATCTACTGCTTGCAAATTGCTTTAATAAAATATACAATTAAAATTTTGACAATTTAGTTCCTAGTAAATTAGAAATCACCAATTCCATGATGTCACTTTCTAATTATATGATCTTTTGCTATTATCTAACCCTTTAAGTTACAGAATCTTCATCTATAAAGTAGTTATGAAATTACTGTATTCATATATTGTAAAGAAGTGAGATAATGAATTTGTGCAATTTAGAAGTCATGAAATATGCCTATTTTCTATTAAAAGGGTATAAAATATAATTTTTTATTTTTAGGATGATGAACATAATCACTTAAAATTATATGCTAAATGAATCCCTTGAAGAAATTTCAGCTTTTTAAATTGTCAATATATTATTGGAAATTTTATGTAAACTTAAATCATAAATAGTAACAAAAACATCTTTGAATTTTTTAAATATATGAATTTTTCAAGTATTTTTGTTACCCATTTCTTTTTATATAACACAAAGGAATTATTCTGTTTACTTTCTGCCCATATCTGAGTTGCTGGTGCTCTTTGTGCATCACTGCTTTGGCTACTTCAATATGGATTATCAGGATTGACTCTGAAGCTGAAAACCTGTGTCAATTAAACTACACTATTGCTCTGAATGCCTCTATTATTATGGAAGCTCTATGAAATTCTCTCAGTTCTGCATCATAACTTCACCATATCCTACACTATTCTTTTGATATTGATGCCTTTGTTTCTTCTACCCATGTCAACTTAGTGGTCAGCTTTACGTATTAAAACAGCAATAAGCCATTATTTTTTGCTGCTGTGACCAAATGTCTGACCAGAAAAATGGTAGAGGAGAAAAAGTTTATTTGAGGGATTATGGGTTCAGATGTCTAAGTCCTAGACAGCAGGCTTCATTCCTTGGGACTCAAGGTGAGGCTAAACACCATGGTGGAGTGGGTGGTAGAGGGAGTAGCTCTCATGATGATCAGATAGGAGCAGAGCAGAGACTCTATTCACCAGATACCAATATATAAACCAAAGCTATGCTCTCAATGCCCCCACCTCCTCCAATTACCACTTAGGTAATTGAATCAGGGATTAATTTATTGATTGGGTTAAGACTCTCACAACCCAATCATTTCTTCTCTCAACTTTCTCATATGGTCTCAGACATAAGCTTTTGGAGGACAACTCACATCCAAATGGTAATGTTCCACAATGGGCCACCAAAAACTCAAAACCATTTCACAATGCAAAATGCTTTTTTTCCACTTCCAAGCGTGCCTATAGTCTCAACAGTTCCTAGATTGTTCAAAGTTTAAGTCCAAAGTCTACTCAGGCTCTAGGCAATCTCACATTGTGAGCTCTTGTAAAATTATAAGCAATTTCAAAGTGTTCAATATATAAAGGTACAGTGTAAACCTTTCATGAATTTACATTTACAAAAATAGGGGCATAGAAAAAAAGGAAAGAGACCAAAACAAGATGGAAATCCAGCTAGGCAAACAAATCCTACAGTTCTGTGTTCAGCGTCTGGAGCACATGGCATGATGTCCTTTCCAATGGGCCAGTACAACTTCACCTCTGTGGTCTTGTTGGTTGCAGCCCAAGTGGCTTCTCTGTTGGCATTTCTCTGCTCAATTCCTGAAGCTTCCCTAAGATTATTTTCCATGTTATTGGTACTCCTTAATCTCAGGCGTCTCCAGTGCACTTTTGGTTTCGTACTCACAGCTCCACTCTTTGACTTCTCAAGGGATACCCACAGGGATTCTGACTTTGCTGCACTTTCTATGGCCTCCCAGGCCTTCCTTTAAAATCTTGGTGGAAGCCTCCATGAACCCCTAACTCCAGTATCCTGCATTCCTGTGGAACCAGCACACATGGTTGATGCCAAGGTCTGCCACCCTCTTAAAAGTAGTGGCCAAGCTTCCAGGGACCATGGATGCAGCAGGTTCTGAGTGTGTGGCTGAGCACATTGAGAAAACTTCCTAGGCCCCTTTGTGCAAGGAGGGTGCCCCCACTGGTCTGAAGAGAAGTTTCACTTTTATTCCCTTTGGCATTAGATGGGTGTGGTCTTGCCAGCTCCAGAGAATCCCACAAGTCACTTTCTTATTGTATCTCAGCAAAGTCTTTAGCATTTCTTTAGTGGCAGTAGAGTCTTTAATATCATCACTTCCTTAGCCTTAGTTTTACTCTGGCCTTTTAAGTTCACATTTTCCAAATCTTTCTGCTCTACTTTCTGCTCCTGATTATTCCAATAAAGTTGGCTAAAAGCAACCTGCAATGTTCATGTCACCACTGCCTGAATGCTGTGCTGCTTAGAAATTTCTTCTGTCAGATAAAGAAGTCCATCATTTTAAAATCAGTCTCACAGGAAGTTTCAGGACACAGGCAAAATGCAGACAACGTCACAGCCAGAAAATAACAGGAATGGCTTCTAGACAAATTAGCAAAAATGTCCTTTTTTTCATCCCAATCCTCTTTAGCCCTGTCTTCACTGTCCATGGTCCTATTGGCATCCTGTTCTTCTCAGCTCCCAAGAGAATCACCCATTATGGCTCCCCTTACAACAATCTAAAGCATTCTCAGATTGTACTGCTAAACATCTCAAAATTACTCCCAACAATTCCAAAAACTCAAAAAGCTCCTGAATCACATGGTCAAGTTAGTCACAGCAAGGACCATACTCCTGGTACAAATTTCAATTGCTTCTGTTTTACAATTGTAGAGGAGAAAAGGTTTATTTAGGGACTCATGGTTTCAGAGGTCTTAGTTCATAGAAAGTAGACTTCATTCCTTGGGGCTCAAGATGAGTCTAAATACCATGGACCAGTGTATGGCAGAGGAAAGCAGCTCATTGGATGATCAAGAGTAACAGAACAGAGAGACTCTACTCACCAGATACACCTATACAACCTAAAGCCAAACCTCCAATGCCACACCTTCTCCAGTTACCACTCATTTAATCCCATCAGGGGATTAATTCACTGATTGAGTTAAGAATCATTTCTTTTCTAAACTTACTTGCATTGTCTCAGATATGAGATTTTAGGGCATACTTCACATTCAAACCATGATAGTCAGGAAAACTGTACATTTATGCTGAATTCCCATGATGTGTTTTTTTTCTGTTATTTTTAAAAAATATCTTATATTTTATTAGTTTTTACCCCCAATAGGATCAAAATATCAGATAAAATTGCTCAATAAATTTTCATTTTTTCATATTTTATATACTCATAAAATGTTATTTTAAAAAATGTATAAATTATCCTACAAATATCAAGAACAATGTGTTACAATTGAAACTAAAATTTTAGGTTTTAAAAATATAGGAAATGCAGAATGCTATTTGCTGGAAAAATGTGGGAAGCATAAAGGCTGAAAGGTGGGTAGGACAAGAATAATGATAGAGAAGAAGAAATTAGAGAATGAAGAAGGAACCAAAACACAATTACATATAGTGAATAAATTCACATGTCATTCATCCCAATATGGTGACCACAATTCATAAAAAAATTACATATTGCATAAAGAAATAGAAGAGTAGAATTAGGAGATTCCCAACACAAGGAAATAATGAATAATTCAAGAGTTTGAAATGCTATTTACCCCCACTCTAGCTTTACATATTTTACATATATATTGAATTGTCACACTGTACCCCATAAATATGTTTAATTAGTACATCAATAAATGCAACACAAAACAAAAAAATAAGACATCCAGATCTCTCTTTAAATTATGTTCATATTGAGATTAAAAAAATAAAAAGACAGTTTTTTTTCCTCATATGTAACATCAATGGACATGTGCATCTATTATGTGATTTAAGATTTTATTTAATTGTAATATTGTTATTTCTGTTATGTTTACATTTTTAAATATTAAAAATGTTAATTAGAGAATCTCAAATAAATTTTTTGAGAATATCACAAATATTCATTGGTATTATTGCATCAATATTGAAAAAAGAGTAATGAAATATTTTTTTTCTAAAAAGAAATCCTAATAAACTTAAAGTCTTAAAGAGATCCTTAATTAGATATATAAGATATTTCATGGAAATAATTTTTGGAAGAATAAGTTTAAATTCAAATAAAATTTAAAACTTTATCCAGTGGTTTTATATGTATGAAAATCATGCATGTTGATGTGTGAAATACTTTAGGATATAATTTCTTTATTTAGGTCATACATTAAATATTAATAAGTTGTTGTTTTTTATTTTTTATTTTTTCACAGTGACCAATATGCCCTATAAGAACAACTTAGAAGAAAAAGACACTTATTTTGGTTCATGGTTTCAGAAATTTACTTCATGGTCATTGCTGTGGGCCAAAGGTAAGACCGAACATTGTGGCACAGTGTGTGATTGTCAGAAAACAGTGAGAAAGCTTTACTAGCCAGTGGCAAAATACAAATTCCATCTGGGTGCCCCAGTGATCCATATCCTCCCATACCACAAAGTTCTTTCAAGCCATCAATTCATTAAATGTATTAATCCACTACTTCGGTGACAATCTCATTATCTAATCATATCATTCCTCAACATTCTTGCATTATCTCACACATGAACTTTTAGTGATATTTATATCCAAAAAATAACGAGTTATTAGATTAAAATAATTTTATATCAAAAGGAAATAACAAACTAAGAATTAAATTGAGTGGTCACTTTCTTTAAAATCATTGTGAACATGATTTCCTTAGAGAATGATACGTGAATCTGTTAAAAAGATAAAATAATGTATGCCTAGAATGAAAATCTTAGCACACAAAAAGAATAATTAATGTCCCTTAGTGTCTTAAAATTTCGCACCCTCCTAGAGGAGGCTGTTAAAACAAAAACATCACAAAAAGTGTGATTTATAAAATACAGAAAATTATTTATCATTTTCTGGGGTTTTCAAAGTTCAAGTTAAGGCACTAGAAGATTTGCTATCTGGTGAGGTCTTACTTACTACATGGTTGTCTTTTAACTAAGAAGTCATGTAATGGAAGAACTGAGAGATGTTTCTTGGATGTATTTTATAAAAGCACTAATGCTATTCATGTGTGTGTGTGTGTGGGGGGGTCCTTCCCTCATTAACAAATCACCTCTTATATTCCCCTACTTCTAATACCATCTCCTTAAGCATAGAATTGCAACAATTTTGGTGTAGACAAAAAAAAAAAAAAAAACATAACATTAAGTCCATTGTACTTAGATCAGGGAACTGTCCTCTAATAGATAATTCCATGAAATTTAAGATTAGATTTAGGAAATAGAGTGTTCGGACGACCTTCAATCAAAGCAAACAGGATACATAGGGTGAGAAAATGCTACCAGGACAATAAGAGTGTCATCTGTGGTTAGTTAATCAAAATGAGAGCAGTGAATCATGAACAGTGGAATCAATAGGAAGTTGCAAAAATGTTCTATGCTGAAAATAGAGGATTTATTACCCCATGTGTATTTTGAAAATGAATTTTTGATACAAAGTGTTAAATTGGCAGCAGTCATACTGATATAATTAAATAACTGAATACATGAATGAATGAGGCATAACAGATAAATGTTTTATATAGGAAATTTTCATAAGTAACACAGCTATTCTACACTCAAAAAGATGGAAGAAACTCTTATTCCTTAAGTGTTGTTTATTTGCATTGGCTTTAGTCCCTAAAACATAAACTATGAAAATGTAAGAGAAAGAGTAAATTATAATGAAGAAATCTAAAAAAATATTACTTCATCAAGGAGATAAAAATTAATATTAAATCCATATGCAAGAAATATGACCTTGATATGATGTTTTAAGAATGATAATTTATCTGGGATTCCCTGCATAAAACTCATAACCCCATTAATCATATGAAAAAATCTGCATAATTCCAACTGAAGGACTTTCTAAATAATATCTGACCAGCACTGATCAAAAATGTTGAGTTCACAAACATGAAAAAACTCCAGGAAGTTGTCAAAACCAAGATCAGAATAATGAATCATGATTGTTAAATGTAAGGTAATACCTTTCAGAGGATCCTGACAGAGAGAAAAAAGGATGCTAGATGCTGTAGTTTGGATTCTAAATATCCCCAAAGCCCTGAAGTGAATGCTTAGTCCTCAGCTTGGTGCTGTTCCGGGGCTCAGTGAGGAGTCTTCTGGTCAGTGAAGGTGTGAACTTGAAGAGAATTATTGGACCTCAGACTCTTTCTTATTTTCTCCTTTTTATTCTCCACACAAGTTGAGAAGTTTTACTCTCCATGAATTTCCTGCCTCCTTCAAGACCTAAAAGAAACAGGGCCCACAGACCACGAACTGAAATGTTCAAAACCGTAAGCCAAAATAAACAATTTCTTCTAATATATGGATTATCACTGGTGTTATTCACCTGTAATATGAAAATTGGAAGCAGTTTAGGAAAATCTGAATTATTATAGAATTTAGTATTAAAAAAAGACACATCAATATTATTTTATTTGTTCTTTTCAAAAATTATTTCTTGGCAGACTATTAGAATTTTCTTTTTTTATTTAATTGATTTTATTTTTAAAAATATATGACAGTGGAACACATTACAATTCTTATTACACATATAGAGCACAATGTTTCATATCTTTATATATAAAGTATGTTCACATCAATTCATGTCTTTATACATATACTTTGTTGTTGTTGTTGTTTTCTGCATTACAATTCTTATTACACATATATACCAAATTTGTCATATCTCTGTATATAAAGTAGGTTGACACCCAATTCATGTCTTCATACATGTACTTTGGATAATGATGTTCATCACATTCCACCATCATTGTTAATCCCCTTTCTCCGCCCCTTCCCTCCCACCCCTCTTTCCTATCTAGAATTCTATTCCTCCCATGCTTCCCCTCCCTACCCCACTATGAGTCAGCCTCCTTATATCAGAGAAAACATTTGGCATTTGGTTTTTTGGGGAATTGGCTAACTTCACTTAGCATTATCCATTTACCTGCAAATGCCATGATTTTATTCTCTTTTATTGCTGAGTAAAATTCCACTGTGTATATGTGCCAAAGTTTTTTATCCATTCATCCACTGAAGGGCATCTAGGTTGATTCCACAGTTTAGCTATTGTGAATTGTGCTGCTGTAAACATTGATGTGGCTGTGTCCCTATAGTATGCTGTTTTTAGGTTCTTTGGGTATAGTCCCAGGAGAGGGATAGCTGAGTCAAATACATTTCTAAGGAATCTCCATACTGCTTTCCATATTTGCTGCACCAATTTGTAGTTCCACCAGCAATATATGAGTGTAGCTTTTCCCCACATCCTCATCAACACTTATTGTTGTTTGTCTTCATAATAGCTGATATTCTAACTGGAGTGAGATGATAGATTAGAGTAGTTTCGATTTGCATTTCTCTGATTGCTAGAGATGATGAGCATTTTTTCATATATTTGTTGATTGATTGTATATCCTCTTCTGAGAAGTGTCTGTTCAGGTCCTTGGCCCATTTGTTAATTGGGTTATTTGATTTTTCGGTGCTTAGCTTTTTGAGTTCTTTATATACCCTAGAGATTAGTGCTCTATCTGATGTGTGAGAGGTAAAAATTTGCTCCCAGTATGTAGCCTCTCTATTCACCTCAAAGATTGTTTCTTTTGCTGAGAAGAAACTTTTTAGTTTGAGTCCATCCCATTTATTGATTCTTGGTTTTAATTCTTGTGCTATTGGAGTCTTATTAAGGAAGTTGGGGCCTAATCACTCATGATGAAGATTAGGGCCTACTTTTTTTTTGTCTTAGATGTAGGGTCTCTGGTTTAATTCCTAGGTCCTTGATCCATTTTGAGTTAAGTTTTGTGCAAGGTGAGAGATATAGTTTTGATTTCATTTTTTTTTTTTTTTTTTTGCATACGGATTTCCAGTTTTCCCAGCACCATTTATTGAAGTGACTATCTTTTCTCCAATGCATGTTTTTGGCACCTTTTTCTAATATAAGATAATTATAATTTTGTGAGTTAGTCTCTGTGCCCTCTATTCTGTACCATTGGTCTACCAGTCTGTTTTGGTGCCAATACCATGCTGTTTTTGTTATTACTTCTCTGTAGTATAGTTTAAGGTCTGGTATAGTGATGCCACCTGCTTCGCTCTTCCTGATACGGATTGCTTTTGCTATTCTGGGTCTCTTATTTTTCTAGATGAATTTTATGATTGCATTTTCTATTTCTATGAAGAATGCCACTAGAATTTTGATCAGAATTGCACTATATCTGTATAGTGCTTTGGGTAGTATGGTAATTTTGTTAATATTATTTCTGCCTATCCAAGAGCAAGGTAAAACTTTCCATCTTCTCAGGACTTCTTTGATTTCCCTCTTTAGGGTTCTGTAGTTTTCATTGTATAGATCTTTCACCTCTTTCATGAAGTTGATTCCCAAGTATCTTTCTTATTTATTTATTTATCTATTTATTTATTTATTTGAGGTTATTGTGAATGTGGTAGTTTTCCTCATTTCCCTCTCAGAGGCTTTGTCACTGATACAGAGAAATGTCTTTGATTTATGGGTGTTGATTTTATATCCTGCTCCTTTGCTGAATTAATTCATTTTAATTAGTTATACATGAAAGTAGAAACTGGCTGTACATGGTACAGTGTCACAGCTGCTGTGTAATCATACATGTATATAAGGTAATAATGTCCATCTCATTTCACTATCCTTCCCTTCCCACATTCCTTCCCCTTCCCTCTGCACAATACAAAGTTCCCTGTCCCAACTCATTATGGATCATCATCCTCTTATCAGAGAAAACTTTCACCCTTTGGTGTTTTGAGGTTTGACTTATTTTGCATAGCATGATGTTCTCCAGTTCCATCCACTGTGCCAGCAAATGCCATAATCTCATTTTCCCTTAAGGCTGAGTAATTTTCCATTGTGTAAACCTCCCACATTTTCTTTGTCCATTCATCTGTTGAAGGGCATCTAGGTTGGTTCTATAGCTATTGTAACTGGAGCTGCAATAAACATTGATGTGGTTGTGTCACTGTAGTATACTGATTTTAAGTCATTTTGATATAAGATGAGAAGTGGGGTAACTGGTTCAAATGGTGGTTCCAATACAAGTTTTCTAAGGAATCTCCATAGGACTTTTCATAGTACTTGCACTAATTTGCAGTCTAACCAGCAATGTGTTAATGTACCTTTCCCCCCACATCTTTGCAAACACTTATTATTGCTTGTATTCTTGTTAATTTCCATTCAGACTAGAGTGAGATGAAATCTTAGATTAGTTTTGATTTGCATTTCTCTAATTGCTAGAGACAATGACCATTTTTTCATGTTTGTTGATTAATACACATTGATATTGTTCCATTAACATTGACAAACATACATAATTTAATTTAGCATAATTTTCAATATATAAAGTGTTTTGAAAAGATATTAGAATTTCCATGTATATTAAATAATGAATAGGAGGAAACAACTGAATGTTATAGATGAAGAAAATGTGTCCCAAAGAAATTCAATAGATTGTCCAAGTTAACAAGGCTGACAATAGAGGAAGTTCAATTCAAACTTCAATAATTTCTAAATTTGTTAGCCACTCATCTTCATGTTATTCATCAGACATGATTTAACTCATGGTTATTCAGTCTCTCTAGCTTTTCAAAAGAAAAATAAATAAAATCAATTTAAAGTTTAGATTCCACATGCGGATTTATTTTGGTAATATTGAAAGGTTTTATAGTGACAGTTTTCAAAAAAGTGAATATTATTTTAGCTGATTTTGGTGAATTGTATTCTGCAACTTATAAACTTGCACATAACAGATTTTAAATGTCTTTGAGAATTTCTAGAGAAGTTAACCAAAACAAAGTAAAATAAAATTGACATGTAGTCTTTGTATAATTGTATTTATGAAAGATATCAAGCAAATACAGAAATTTGATGTGTAGCAAATTGAAACTTCAAAATATGTCTTAGAAATGTTATTGCTTGGAATCATGAAAGAAATTGGAGAATAGTATGCTAAATGAAATTACCAAGACACAAAAACAAAATTATCCAGATTCTTTATTACAAAAACTCAACTTAAAGAAGCAGAGAGTTAGAATGGCAATTACCAGAACTCAGGGAAGACTGAATTGGAAAAGAGGAATATTTTAATTATTTCCGACATATTGTGCAGCATGCTGAATATATAAAATAAATTTAATCATTGTAATTTTCAAAATCATTAAAAAATTAAATTTCAAAAGATATTGACACAAAAATTTCAAGTGTTTAAGGTTGTGGAAATATTCACTTGTGTGATTTCATTATTTCATGTTGTACATATTTTGTACCCTATAAATATGAATAATTAAAATTTCTGAATTTATAATTAAATATAAAAAGCCAAAAATAAAATCACTTTAAAGGAAAAAATTAAGTTAAATAATAAAATAATATGTATTGTTCTAGAATAACAATTCCTCTAAAGTGAAATAAGTGCTTGAACAATTTACTCATCATTAAAGGGAAAATGGTTATAAATAGGTGCAGTTATGCAACAAATATGTGTTGTCCTTCATTTAATTTAGGTCACATATTCATTAATAGTGTAACTTTGTCTATCTCTTTCTTTCTTTTGTTTACTAATTGTTTAAATAGATATTGAAGCTAAAAGGACTGGCTATATGAAGAGAATGCTTAAACTCTTGTATACCTATATTGAACACTTCTTTCTAAATTCCTTTAAATTTTTTATGTGAAATTAAGAATTTTTAGAATTTCATCAAACATAAACACACATGTGTGCTAATATCATCGTATCAAAAAAATGCTGTGATTAGACATTAAGGTTTTGTATGTAACAATGTGTTTCAAAACTAATTAAACATACAATTTTATATTTATAAATACATCTATTTGTAATAGTTACTGTTTAAAATTGTGTATACACTTTACAAAATAACACTTTTAACTTGTTTTTCAAATACTAATTGTCTCAGGATTTGAATTTTACTATTGAGAAGTAGAAGAGATATTACAACTAACTTGCACAATAGTTATTTTGTACAATCAATACTATGCTTTGATTAGTATAATGAGATGCTATCTAACTGCATTACTAAATATTTGACTCTAATAAAAAGTCTTAGAAAAATTTTGATGAGTTCTGTTTATATTATTTCTATATCATACAGATAAAAATATAAATGAAACTAATAGTTTGAATTCATCTTTTTTATTTGTTCTTTTTACATAAATATGAAAGTTGAGTGTGTTAATTATTCAATCTCACAACAAGTCTCAATATGAAGAAGTTGTCCATCCTCAAACTGTACTTGCTGGTAGTTAATCCACTGTAAAACCAGATGTTTAAATGTTAGTTTTATGTTTTTTGTGAATTCTAATATAAAACAGTGTTTCTTAAAAATTTGTGTTTCTTAAAAATTCAACTTGTGTTTCTTAAAAGTAACATTTGGACTGAAGATGTGGTTCAGTGGTAGATTGCTTGTCTGTCAGGCATGAGGCTCAAAGTTCGAACTCCAGCACCACAAAAACAACAACAATGAAAATGATATCTACAGATAAACTACTATCATCAATTTATGGAAATTGAGCATCATTAAATCTGTTTTCAGATTGATTTTCTTCAAAGAGTTATTTTTTTAACACCTCAAGAGCAGGAAACATTGTCCTTTGTTGACTAAAGGAAGTTATATAGAAAGAAATATTTGGGAAAGTTTTATTAAAAAAAAAAAGAATGAATGAAGGAAAATTAATTTAGCTACGTTAAGCCAAAGGGAGGAAATATCTATATGAGTTATTTATAGATTTTCCATTCTGTATCAGAGTTATATTTTCTGAAATAATTAAATTGAATGAAATATAACTAATTTTAATTATAACCTGAAGTGATGGAAAGGGCTAACTTTTATTTATTTATTTTTCATTACAAGTAAAATTACTGAATAATGAATAACACATCATTAGAAATTCATTAAACTACACGTTCTATCCATTTATTATGCTTATTTCTGAGATTCTAAAATGACCTGGAACTTTATCAACATAATTCTTCTTTGCAACCCCTTTGGATACTAGGCAATCAATATGTGCTCAGAGGCTATTCTTGTTTCTTAGTAATAATTTCAAAGTCTTTGTAAAATATATTTATGAAGTATTATTTGTAATTAATATCTAAACATAGGAGAAATGCTTATTTGGAGTTGAACATCACTGATAATAAAATGTTAGGAAAAATATCTAATTAGAATGATAAATTCAAATTTTTCTATGTGTACTAAATAAGAGTGTATTAAGAGAAAGCAAATTAAAGGATGTGTGTGATGATGCACACATAATAGCATATTTAAGTTAATTATGTTATAGATGATATTTAGAAAAACACATTACTCCTTACCTGCTTTTGTCTCCAAATAGCACTAGATATTTTCTAATGAATAGCTGATAAAAAAATTATTTATGTGAAATTTCATGGCAATTTCTGGAGTGTATACATATATCCTCTCTTTTCTCCTGGGATAATAGAAGGAAGATAGGAGGAAGAGACGAAAGTCAGGAGTACATAAATCAAATGACCCTTAGCTGACCCTAAAACTGACCCTTAAATGACAAATTAAGATGAAAAAGTAGTCACAAAAATGATACTGTTATAAAAAATTATCTTCCTTAAATAAATACTATTTTTATTTGTTAACTAGAAACGCATTGAAATTGTATTAATCTTCTAAAAAATTTTGTAATAAATGGAAATACCACCAAATCCACCAATTATATTTAGGAATCCCCACAAATAAGAAATATAAATTCTACTGACGAGTTACCAGAAAAAAAAAATCAGTGATATGGTAATTGAAACTATTGTTTCCTATTTTCCTAGATGTACTAAGTAGGACATCTGAAGCACTGCTTGTGTCTGTGTACATTAAGCATTGTGTTAAATTTGTAGTAAAGACTATCTCATGCAGCACATAATATAACATTGTTGAAGTCCAATTATTTTTCTGAAATATGGACTACAGTTTTCTCCATAATTAAATTACATAAATCGTATGTTTCCTTTTAGAGATTTTAGCTGTTTGTAGTTTTTATAGTAATATAATGAATATTTTGGTCATGGTTCCTTTTTATATTTCTTTGAATCAAAAAGTAAAATTTACAAGAGACACTAAATAATTTCCAGACATATGGGTGGAGAGACTATATCTTGGAGCAAATATTTGTTCAGGTGATTGACAAAGAAGATTCATGTTATGAACTCTCTAGAAAAACAATAAAAGTGATTTTTTCAAGTTTTGTTTGTTTGTTTGTTTGACATGGATACAATTGTACTGTTATTTTGGTGTCCAGGTTAGAATTAAAGCCCTTGTATTTAAAAAAAAGAAAAGGCTTTCAGAAATTCTTTTTTATCATTATTAGTTGTTCAAAACATTACATAGTTCTTGACATATTTTATTCTAATGTATGGATATTTTGAGAATTTTCACTGCTAAAAAATATCAATATGATTACTGAGACTTTTTCTGCATGGATGAAGACAAATATGAGTTATTTCTAACTATATTTTTCTGGCAAATGTGCACATGTATTTGGAAGTTTCTCTTCAAAGGACAGAAACTTATTATATAGTATGTAATTTTCACTTAAATCAAATTAAAATTTTAGAGAATATATTCTGCAATATAAAAGTTTATGACATTTTAACATCTAAGGCTTACAAGAAAATAATTTTTCAATAAATAAAATATTTAAAAGGCATATTATATATTTTAGATCATCATTATGGTTATTTGCCATCATAGATTCAATTTTCTCTAATTTTCTGGAGTTTTTAAAAGGAGAACATATTCTCTTTAGTATGATTTAGAATGTTATTGTCTAATACCTAAGTGAAAGATAAATAATATACTTCATATTATTCATTTCCATATTTATTTCTACTAACTGCTGAAGAGTTTTTTTAAGTAGAAATTAAATACCTTTAATTACATAAACAATATCATTTCAAGAGATGAGAATGCACACTGTTATTATCAAATTTAAATATAAAATGCACAATTTTGTTATTGACAAAAAGTTAAAATAGTCATTTAATGTTGGATTTCCATTGCAGTTTGTTATTTTCTTGAATAGGCCAGATATTTTTTGTTGTTGTTGTTATTATAGTTTGTTTCTTTTGTTTTGTTATGTAATAGAGAAATTTCTACTGTTTCAAAGATTTTCCTATTTTTATAATAGTTTCTCAAATGAAAATGTCATTAATAACTGCATTTTAAATACTACTGTTATAATTTAATGTAAACTTTACCTACTTAATATCCTACTAAATCTGATGTCAAAACTATACTAAATTGTCTCACATTTTCTGTCATTTTATAATTTTACAATATTTATAAAAACATGGTATGAATACTAAAGATACATACTTAAGTAAACTGTTTAATATCAAAATTTTTTGTAGGAACAAGTTTAAAATGGCATTAAAATACTACTTCATGATAGATATGAAGTTTTTCTCAACTTTGCAAATATTCCTCAGTTTCATTCTATCATGTTTGAGATTGATCATTATTCTTTTCTATAGAACAACGTACACATATACTTAAGTAGAGTGAAAAAAAATTGCCTTTAATTATTGGCTCCTTCATTAATTTAGCTGATAAAGTAATTATGTAATCATTAAATACATGGAAAACACTAATTGCGTTTTATTTTTCATAGAAACTGAAAGTAAATTTCTTGTTAACTCATACTTCTGACAAACCACTGCTTCAGCTGAATATTTTAGGAAGCTATAGTTTGGCTTGTTAGGAGTCTCAAAGGAAAAATAAGATCAATACTTGTCACAGCAGGAGATCCTTTACTGTCAAAGAATGCTGTAATAGAGCACCAAGGACGAAGAAAATACACCAGCACTTCTCAGCTTGGTCTTATGTAATGAGCCAGGTTCTACTAAAAACACTAAATTACTTTTCCTGAGAATTTAATACCCAGATCAAAAGCTTTAAGTGTCACTTTCTAGTTCTATTTACATGTTCAGTCCATTAGCCCAGTTTATAAACTAGGTATATAATATATGCTTAAAATTTCAATAAGGATATGGCACGCTGCCCATTATGTAGATTGTTCAAGAAATGTTTAGAGATATGAAAAAAAAACTCAACAACCCTAAAAATTGTAAGTTTTAAATACGTAAGTGTCCTTATAGAATACCTGATGGTTCTTTTGAATTTTTCTCCTTTAAGTTTACTCCAAGATGAGAAGCCTGTGGAATCCTGGAGAAGCTTGTCCCAAATGTATGCTATAGACCCTAGTGTTACAAAAAATAATCTTTTGGGGGGCCTGAATTTGCATTATCATAAACGAACTCATTACACAGGTATTGTGGTCTGGATATGAGGTGTCTCCTGAAGAACTCAGGCATTAGGCAATGCAGGAATGTTCAGAGGTGGAATGATTTGATTATAAGAACTTTAATATAATCAGTGAATTAATCCACTTGATAAAGTAATAATTTGAATGGATTACTGAGTGGCAGCTCTAGTTTGGAGGGGTCTGGCTGGAGGAAGTAGGTCACAGGAGGCATGCTTTTGTGGATTCTGTTGTGTCCTTGGCCCCTTACCCCTTCTCTTGCTTCTCTGTTATTTGGAGCTAAGCAGCTTTCTTCCACCATGCCCTTCCACCTGATGCACTCTACCTGCCTCACCTCAGATCCAGAGCAATGGAATTATACACCCATAGACTGAAGCTCTAAACCTATGAGCACAAAATTAACTTTTTCTTCCTCAAGCTTTTCTTTGTCACGGTAACAAATATCTGACTAGCATGCCAGGTGTTGGCAGCGCTGCTGGCAAGCTGATGCCAAATCCTTTAGGGCTTTCCTTGCTGTAGACATCTCACTTGGCTATGGGCACATCATCCCTATGGGTAACTCATATTCAAGGATTCATACAGCAAGTGTGCAAATAATCTACCCTGTAGGACCACTGTAGGTAAACTGGTCAAGATTTTATTGAGTTTATAATGCAGTTTGACTTCTGGCACTCCCCAATCTTGTTCCCCTCCTCTCCCTTATACCTGTGTTGATCAATTATAATGCCCTAAAAGCTAAGGTATTTAGCTTATACTCTCCACCCTCCATCCAGCTATTTTCCCAGTGAGTTGGAAAACCTAATGGATTTCCCAATCAGTCCTCAATATTATTCAAAGAAGACACTTATTTGATTTGGTAGGAACCAGAGTCCACCTCACCTCTTTAGACACAAAACTTGCCTCACACAACTGTTGTTTTCACTCTTTGTTTTAGTCAGTTTTTTTCACTACTGTGACTAAAACACCTCACCACAACAATTGTAGAAAAGAAAGTGTTTATTTGAGGGCTTTTGGTTTCAGAGGTCTCATTCCATAGAAATTTAGCTCCATTCCTTTGGGCTGGAGTTAAGGCTAAACTTCATGGTGCAGTGTGTGGCAGAGGGAAGCAGCTCACATGATGATGAGAAGAGAGAGAGAGAGAGAAAGAGAGAGAGAGAAATTTCACTCTCCAGATACAAAATATATACTCCATAGCCAAGCCCCCAAATATTCACTTCCTCCACCCACACCCTGTCCCTCTAGTTACTACTTTGTTAACCCTTCAGGGATTAATTCACTGATTAGGTTAAGGATATAACCCAATCATTTCTCCTCCAAACCTTCTTGAATTGTCTCACATGTCAGCTTTTGGGGGACACCTCACATCCAAAGTATAACACTCTTTCCAAATGCAATCCCTAAATTGTCCTGTGAAGAACAGTGTCCTAAGACGCAGAATGTATGTGACCAAGAAACTGCTATTTATCTCATCTGTCCAGTGTTGATAAAATCACGTATACTTTTTGTAATTTTTCTTTTCCAAATTTTAATTAAATTTATTTTAAACCAAGACATGAAACATAAAAATATGTACATATTTACCTAGCACCACGTGATGTTTCATATATTCTAAAATGTTTAAATGAAGGTAAACATACCTATTTCCTCAAATATTTGTCACTTGTTTTAGGTGAAAACCAAACATTTTCTCATAACTTTCTGAAATATACTGTATATTGTCATCTCTGTTAAACCTAAAGTACCATAGCTCATGGAGAGTTCTGATCACCTATTATGTGACACTGAATCATGTGTCAGCTGATAGGATGCATTCTGAGCAATGTACCATTACTCAATTTCAGTGTTCTGTAATCATCCCAGAGTGTACTACATAACCGAGATGGTATGGGTCAATCAATAAATGCCACTTCTTGGTGCAATCAAAAGAAGCAATGAACAGGAGACGTCTGAATCTGCTTCCAGTGTAACAAAGTATACTTCTCTACAGTTTTTTACAAATCAAAGTATACTCTTAAAATAATAATAAAATTATAGTCTGCTACATACTTAAGGCAGAAAAATACTTGTTCATTATGATTATCAAGGATTAGGTACTCACATAATTTTAGGTTTGTTTATTCTAGTATCAACAGAAACACATAAGTAATATGCTACATTACCAGGTAATAATAATTTTCAGGTTTATTGTTATATTTTATGATTATTTACTATCATTGCTTCATTATAATTTTATTGAGATTCATTGTGACAAGTTCATAAATGCACATAACATAATTTTATCAATTTATTTCCCTAGTATTTGCCATTCCCCTTTCTCTTTTCTTCCTTGCATGTCTTTCCTCAACCTTGCTTGTCTTACTTATACTCCCATAAAGTCTTTTTAAAATTATGTTTCTATTTATCTTCCATTTATGAAGCAGAACCCATAATCTTTTACTTTATGAATCTGACTTAGTTCACTCAAGATTATGCTCCCCAGTTTCATTCACGTTCCTACAAATTACATAATTTCATATTCTTTATGGCTGAATAAAACTCCATTGTGTTTTTACCATTTACCATTCTTCTCTTGATGGACATCTAGTCTAGCTAGTTTCATAAATTGGCTATTGTGAACTGTGCTGCTTTAAATGTGTGTATTCATGTATTGCTGTAGTGTGCTGACTTTAATTCTTTTAGAAAAATACTAAGGAGTGGCATATCTGGGTCACATGGTCATATGGAAGTTCCATTCCTTATCTTTTGAGGAACCTCCATAGTGATTTCCTTGAGATCACCTTATATATGTGGCTTATTTTTGACAAAAATTTATTATGTGGTGCATATCTCTCTCATTCTCTCTGTCTCTTTGTCTCTTTCTCTTCTTTCTCTCTCTCTCTCCATATATATATATATATATATATATATATATATATATATATATATATATATATGTGTGTGTGTGTGTGTGTGTGTACATATATATTATATTTAGCTATTACTTTTATCAGTTTTATCATAAAAAACAAATCGAGATGTGATACATAATAATTTTTAAAATAATATAAAATCTTTAGATCCTGAACACAGGATTTCAATTTGAAGGTCTCTTTCTGGAGTCCTTGCTCTTAACAAATGCACAACTGAGAGCACAATAAAATAACTAAGAGGATAGCTAGTATGATTTAATCTCTTTATGTTTAATTTTTTAAAAAAATTAATGTATGATTGTGAAACATATTTCAAAATTATTTACTCTACTTTGGAGATCAGAAAATATGATTATCAACTATGGAATAACTAAGCTCCAGGGATTATTTTGCATTGTAAAAACCCATGGACACATATTAGCAGTAGTGACTTTGTTCTTGCTGTTCTAAAGTGCAACTTTTTACTGTGTTGTGGACTTCTGGGCAGTGAAAAACTTATGATTAATGGTCAAACATTAACAGACACAAATCCATTGTGAGTTCTTTAGAAAAGAAATACAGAAAAATAAAATACTGCATGCAAGCCATTTTCTCACACTAAGAATAAAATTATAATGCTTTATCTGCAAGGAAACAGGAAAGTAAATAGTAGATATTTCCAGAAAGATTCAACATTTAAAAAAAAAAATTAAAAATGGGGCCCTCACATTTTCTGGGGGGGAAAAAAGCAAAGAAACAAAAAAAAAAAGAAAAAAGAACATAAGAAGTATGGCCTGCCAGTTAGCTGTATGAATCTGATGTATGTAGTTATTCAATTATTATATGTGGCAGTTTTCAATTATGAGACAAAAAGTGCCTGAAAGATAAAACCGAAGTAGCGAGTGCAGGATGGAGTCAGATGCCATATGTCCCAGGCTAGTAGACATGCCAAGTGTATCCTTGGCATTTCAGCAGGTGGTGCCCAGACGTTCTACATCAACCCACTGGAAACACAAGAGGTGAAACTTGAAATTTTGAAAAAGGTTTCATGGTGCCAGAAATACAGCAAATGTGAGACATTGCTCTTAGGCCATGGCATCTTCACTCTTTTAAGTATTCCACAAATTTCAAACAAGCATAAAGATCAGATATCATGGAGAGCAAAAATCCAGAAATACTGTTTTGCAGAAAGTTACATGGTCTATTTCTAACAGGAAAATGTGCCGGCCACCAAATCAGGTTAAAAATCATCTCTTAGTTGAAGTTTCGAAAAATGACATTCTGTTTTCCATTGTTTTCTGACACCAATTTCTAAAGTCTTATGCTTTTTAGCAAAAAAAAAAAAAAAAAAAAAAAAAAAAACCACTTTAGGTAGAATATGTTAATAAGTTATTGAAAGACCTGCACAGATGAGGGAGGAAAATATTCCTAAACTGGGTGATTGCTATCTTAACTTAATGATTGAATCTGTCAGAGCATGGAAACAAACTGACAATTATTTGCTGAAACTATTGTGATTCTGAATAGTCAAACATTTGACCTACATATGAGTTTCTCAAATCCTTGGATTTTTTTTTTTTTTTTTGTCAAGAAATCAGAAACCTGTAACTTTTGAATGCACAGATGACTCAGAAATGTTGAAATTCTCATGGTATAGAAACGGTTTAAATCTGCAATTCTAGAAACTCTTTTTATCTTATGTGTATATTTTATCTTATGTGTATATTGTTAAAAGGAAGATTATTGTTAAAATGTGGTCAAAGATACATGCATATATAAAGCTAAAAGAAGATTTGATAGTACTTTGTTTAACCTCTTGATTAGAATCATCATCATCATTATCATCATCACCATCATCATCAACCTACTTATCCTAGAAAATAACTTGTTCTAGAATATTTCTACTCAATTGTCATAGTGCAGTTCATTCAAATATCTTTTCATGACTAGGCAGAGAAGGATACTGTTTTAAGAAAAAAGTGGGATTATAAAATAACTCTGTAGACAAAGTATTTACTAATATTTACTAATCATTTTTTACTCTCAACAAAAATATATTAAAATGCTTAAAAATAACAAAAGTCTTTGATTGGGGGCATAGTATGGTCAAAAAGAAGTTATTTTAGTTCTTTTATCTTGGCTCAATTTTGAGTCCATTTAGATTTATTTAATAAGGTCCATTTTGCATATGTTCATGTATAATTCCTTTGTTAGGCCTTGTCAGCGCAGAGATAAACAAAAAAACAGTTACTCCCTTTTTACTGAGAAATCTGAAATATCTTTTTCTTGGCATAGTGGCTTCATGATACTCAGGAAGACTTTTCTTCGTTGAGCATTTTTTCTCAACTTTGGCTCTTTCCCTGATGTTGGAGATCTCTCTGGTCAGATCTCCACATGTCCAGCACCTAAAAAGCTTTCTGGCCTCGGTATTCAGGTCATGCCCTAAGCCTGTCCTTATTCCCAGTTAAAGATTCTCTTCTTATCTTTAATCATACCAACTGACTGATCCACAGTATGTGAGATTATCATTTTTATTAATCTATTAATCATAAGTTCTTCCTCTTTGAAACTTATTGGAATAATAGCCCAAGTCAAAAACCATGTTTCTGCTGTTCAGGAGCTTCTCCTTATGAACCTATTCCACATTCCACTGTACAATAAATGTTAGTAAATGAGGGGAACTGGGAAAATAGCTCATTGGCAGTTCACTTGCCTACCATGTGCAAGGTTGTGGTTTTATATCCAGTATTGCAAAAAATAAATAAAAATAAGTTAATGAGATGAAGAAAACATTTTTAAAATTTT
Organism: Callospermophilus lateralis; assembly: GCF_048772815.1. NCBI lineage: Eukaryota > Metazoa > Chordata > Mammalia > Rodentia > Sciuridae > Callospermophilus > Callospermophilus lateralis. The sequence continues at coordinate 139,053,976 of NC_135309.1, forward strand.
GGGAAAAAATAAGGATTCAATGGATATATTATATGCATGTACTTCAATTCAATGGCTCATATATTTGAAAAGTCTATGAGGCAATATCCATTGTGCTAGGAAACAAAAAAAGATACATATATGAATGGAAGAGATGATTATGGAGCTAACTCTAACATTATAGTATAGAAAGAAATACAGGTGTGTACATATTTGTTACACCAGTACAGAGAACTGGTGATAGGAATAAATTTATCAGAATGGGAAGATCAAGCATATGAAAGATGAGATGAACAACAAAATAAATGAATAGTGTTTCAATAAGAAAATAAAGTGATAAAGAAGAATAAAACTATATTAGACAGCTTTTCATCACTATGACCAAAATATTTAATGTAAACTACTTAAAAGAGGAATACTTTATTTAGGTCACAGTTTCAAAGGTTTTAGTCCATAGTTAGCTGGTACCATTGTTTTGGGCATGAGAAGAAGCAGAACGCTACATGGCAGATGTTGGAGGACAGCTACTCGGCTCATGATAGGAAGCAGGGAGCAATGAGGAATAACTGGGACAAAGAGTAGTTTTCAAGGGCAAGTCCCCCAATGCCCACTGTCATGTCCTAGGTCCCTCCTGCTACACTTTTACCACCTCCCAATAGTTCTTCAAATTTTGAATCCTCAGTGCGACCTCACTAATGAGGTCACAGTGTTCAAGGTAGTGTAACCTCTCAAGAGCCCCACCTCTGAACACTGAACACTGCATTTGAGGACCAACCTTCAACATAATGAGTATATGGAGAACATTCCAGATCCAAACTATAACTGCAAGGAAAGATAGACAAAGGTGTGTTATTTTTCTATTGCTACTCTGAAAAATAACCATGAACTTAGAAGTTTAAAAACAACACAAACATACCACATCTCAGCAGCCTTTGTAGATCAGCAGTCTTGAATGGCCCCAAGTGGTGTCTGATTCAGCTGAAATCAAAGTGTTAGCTGGGCTGTGTTCCGTACTGGAAATCCTGGGGAAATATGTTCACATGATCATTCTGATTAAGTTCAGTTGTTGCAGGTAGAAAAGCTGAAATCCCAGGTTCTTGCTTTTTGTCAGCCAGGGTCCAGTCAATGCTCCTGGATGCTGACCCTATTTCACCCAATACTTTCCATGCAGCTCCCTCCAACAATTTGGGGTTACTCCCTATTAAACTTGGAATCTCTCTGTCTTCTTCTTTTGAAAACAATCAGGGAAAAATTCTTTGATATTAGTATTTCTGGTGATTACATTGGGTTCACCCAGATAATCCAAAATAATGCCCATGATGTTCAATAGATTGAAAACAATGTGTGGTAAAATTCTGCCTACAACAACTCTGTTTGTGAGAGTTCTAGAAAAAGTCTAGATTCCTGGTCATTTTCTATGTAATTATTCTCCTTTCGTAGTGACAGATTTGATAAATAACTAGCAGCAGAATAAGGGGTGACATGGTTTGGGTCATTTTACTCATTAAAGAATTTTTTCACAACTTACAAAAGTGAGTGAAAAATTATTTTTATTACTATTGAAATTTTCCATGTTACATATTACAATAGAGCAAATAATAATATTTCTGTTATTAGAATAAAGAATCTTAATTCTTAGTCCCAGATCAAAAATAAAAAGTTGGAATTGAATGTCTTCCTTATCAAGCATTTTTGATATAAAAGGTTAAAGCCATTTTTTCTCATAGAAAATTTAAATTCATTTTGTTTTCAATGGAATACATTTAACTTGGAGGAAAAAGATGATAAAATGATTTAGAAGAAGTAAAGAAGACAAACTGTTTCACTACTATGGTATTTAATTGAAGAAAAAAGGAATGTGGAATAGTGAAATGTTGGTAGTACAGATAAGAAAAGTTGGAATCTAAAGGAAAGATCACTTGAAGTGGAAAATGTTAACACAATATTTCAATTTATAGCTGAGAATGAACAATTAATTATTCATGGAGAACAAGAGTGATTTCATGAATAATGTCACTTAAAGGCAATAGCAAGTACTTAGAGGGCTTGTATCAAGTTCCCTTGGAGAAAAGATAGCAGATTTATTGTTGAAATTTCACAGATCATGTGAACAAATGAGGAAAACATTAGTTTCATGGCAAAATGTGCACTTTCATGAAAAATAGAAGTACTCAGACTAGATATTCTTTACAGCTTTAAATGAAACAGAAAAACATAGTTAATGCAATATTTAAAATAAGCTAAACTTCAAATTACAAGAAAAAAATTAAAAAAAAAAAAAAAAAAAAACAACATTTGAATCTGCTCTAACTATGCAACTATGAGTAAGCTATGTTTGCCTGGGGAGGTTAAGATGAAGTTTGTAGAAATAATAGGGAAAGCAGTGATCCTTCTATCCAACAATAATTTTCTAAAATTCCATCAATATTTGTATTATACAAACAAATGACCAATTCTCTACATTTATAATTGTACAACAGACATCTATAATGTAGAAATAAACAAAAGTATTCAACTGGACAAACGTAAATTTTGATCAATTGTCTGTTAAGAATATTGATGGCTACAAAGATGGGTAAAGAGTAGTTAAAGAGCTCTTCTTTTCTGTAGCAGGAGAGGCACCATATGAGATCCTTTTTCAGATCTAACCTCAATAAGGAAGTGGTTTTCTCTGTCAGAGATAATGTGATTTAGTCCTTCTCTTGGCCATAATGTGGCAGAGAATTATCTCAGCCTAGTACACAGATACACAAAGAACACTCAAGTTGGAGAGAGAAGCTTTTCTAAGGTTAAATGGCAAAACATCTAGTCAGCATTTAACAAAGCACAGAGGAAGAAGGTGAGCTCCTCATACAAATGAATTTATACAGCAAGGCTTAAAGCGAACACTAAACAATTCATTATTGAAGGCAAAGCAGAAAATAGAGGTATCATTTACACAGACCCCAAATTCAGATGTGTAAGCCTGTAACATAATTTTCATATAACTGGACTTAATTTGTATCACAAACCCTCAATTTGAATGATCACAGAGGTTTCTAACCATTTTCAGGTAGCCTCTGTCAAATGGTATTATTTTAAAGTATTGAACCCAGTGAATTTGAGGATCCTGTGCTTTCTGCCTCTGTTCTTTCTCTAATTGATTCTTCCTCTAGTATATTTAAATAACTTGGCCTGAGCTGTGCTGTGCTGGTGGGGTGGTTGTCTGGCCAGTGTGCACACCTGTTCCTCTGCTGTATTTCACACAATTCCGTGTAGACCTGCCTGTGGACTTCCTTCAGAATGGCCATCTACCAAGGTTTTTTCCACTTGTTGTGCACCAAGTTGTCCCTATTGCCCAGCCCCTCATGTCCTGTCATACAGTATAATATGTCCTCCTCTGCACATGAGGACGTATTTTAGTATCTGGCAACAGTAACCTATAAGGTTCATATTCCACAAACCCTGGGAGTAACTTAGATATTATTCCTTGGGTGGTATCAGAACTTAACTCTAACACGGCCCGTTCTAATGCCTCCTCAGAGGTCCTTACAGATTGCTTACCCTCTCTCTAACCCCAGGGCAGTTGGGCATGAGGCACCCTACACATCAGAATCCACATTTTCCTCTGAGTTCTATCTTCTTCCTTCTCTATTAAGTTGCCTTAATAGAGGCTTTCAGGGCAAGTTGGCATTTCACTTTCAGCAAAAAGTCATGATACTATTTAATATGGGATTGAAAAGAGGGAGGAAGCTCATGCGTGCATACACATACACACAAACACACAGACATACACATCCCAATTTGCTCAACAGTAAATACAAATCATACTATATTTTCTTAAAATACGTATTGTTACCTGAAATCTCAGAGGATGAGGTCTTAGTTCCCTTTTATGTCTACTGTCTCCATTTTCTATAGCAATAATTTCATGTGAAAAATGAGAAAAGACAGTCTAATGCTAACAAATAAATTGAGAACAATAAAAGCTACAAATAGTTAATATACATAATATTTGTGTTGTCTTCAACATTAAGCAATTACTCTATTTCAATAAACTGACATAAACGGGAAATTATGCTTTAAAAAAGCGAAAGAAAGGGAGTGAAAGGGAGGAAAGAATGAGGGAGACAAAGAAACCAAGGAGGGAGGGAGAGAGAGAGGAAAAGAAAGATGAAAGTAGAAGAAAGAGAGAAAAGAAAACTCTACATGTAAAAATGTTCAGAATTTTGAAGCACAGGACTCAAATTAGTATTTTTTTTTTTTTTTTTTTTGCAACTTAGTATTTTAAAACAAAAAACCTCATTTAAGAATTTTGGAAAACTTACAATAAAATGTGAAACATATGAAAACCATCTATATTGATATGAAAGACCAACACAGAGCTGGATAAGTGGAGGGGAGACAGGCAGTGGGATATCTTTTTATATATATATATATGAAAATGACTGGAATCTGTGTGGTTAAAGTGAAAGAAATCTCATAAGCAAGTATACTTCCACTTGATGTAGGTGAACCGTTCTGTTAGTACTATACATGTTTTCAAATTGAACAGTTACACAGATGGAGGACAGTGGAATCCAACCTTCTCATTGCTGGAGAGGAAGTTCACAGATAAGCAAGACAGGAAGCTGGAAGGAGCCTGCTGGTGGTGGCTTAGAGGAGTTGAGTTAGAGACATCAGCATGAGCTCCTACTTATCTTAACAAATATTTTTACATACTGTATGTATCTATTCTATTCAAAAAGCACACGTACTTTGCCATTATTTGAGAGAGCTTTGAAGGAATGACACCACAACATGAATAACCATAATTAGATCCTAGGTCCTGATTTCTGATACTATTTTCCAATAAAGAAACCAGGGCTTTTGAGAAAAATGGCTCATTCTTAGACTAGAACATTAAATACCTAAGATAAGCCTGGAACATGTAGTCCCAGATAATAAGGAAGCTCTCTCTCTCTCTCTCTCACACACACACACACACAAAAAAAAAAAAAAAAAAAAAAAAAACTGAGAGAGACACAGGGGCCAACTGAAGGAGCTCCCCCAGTTTTAACAACAAAATGAACAAACAGTATTAGTCATCTTTCTCATCATTGTGACCAAAATATCTGACAAGAACAAATTAGTGGTGAAGGTTTATTTTGAGTTCATGATTTAAGAAGTTCAGTCAATGGTTAGTGTACCCCATTGTTCTTGGCCTGAGATGAGGCAGAACAATCTGGTGGAGGGACTCAGCCTAGGAAAGCTGTTTAACTCATGATAATTCAGAAGCAGAGACAGAAAAGAGAGGAACCAATGACAAGAGATAGTGAAAGGCCACAGCCCCAGTGATGTACTTCTTCCTACCACATACCTGCCTATAGTCATCACTCAATCGTCCATCAAATTAGTAATCTACCAAATGAATTAATCCAATGATGGGGTTATAGCTCTCATAATCTAATCATCTCACCTCTGAATATTATTGAATTGCCTAACACATCAGATTTTCAGGCAACACGTCCTATCAAAGTATAACATGTAATTAATTAAAGAATAAAATAAATTTTCCTGTGTTCCAGTTAATATAAACAAATAATTAATAAAGAAGTCACCTGGGGAAACATACAAACTATGTAAAAATTCTAATTCTATGTAGATTCTCAAGGAGGTGGTGCATAAATCTCTGCTCCTTAACCAAAACCTCCTTTCAGAATCACAAAATTAAAGGAAAAATGAGAACAGCTGCCACGGAGAAAGTTGACAGACAATAACTCAGCCAGGTGAATGAAGTTAACATCACCAGTGACAAAATGTGGATCCTTGAACAGATATCACATGGCAAAAAGGCACTTGGTCTCCATGTTCTTCTAGACGTATCCCAGGCTATCAGGAAAAAGCAAGTATCATTCCGCTGGAAGTGCCTACAACCAAAGGGCTATGACTCCTCCTGAGCTTCAAGGTCATTAAAAATAAGAATAGTTTTAGAAATTCACAGCCATGAGGATGCTAAAGAGATATGATGAATAAATATAATATGGTTTCCTGCTGGAACAGAAAAATGACAGGCTAAAAACTAAGAAACTCTGGGGTTGGGGTTATGGCTCAGTGGTAGAGCACTCGCCTTGTATGTGCAAGGCCCTGTGTTTGATACTCAGAACCCCAAAAAATAAATAAATAAAGTTATTGTGTACAACTACAAAAATATTTTAAAAAACCTAAGGAACTATGAATAAACTATTATTTTTCAATTAATAATACTGCATAAATATTATTTTATTACTTTTTTACCAAATGCACTATTTGACTGTAAGACATAAAAATAGGGGCTACATGAGTGTAGGGTGTATGGTTGTTTTTAGTTACTTTGTTCACAATTGTTCTGTAAATAAAAAAGTATTCTCAAAAAAATTTCTTTTTTTTTTTTAACAAAGGATAGAAAAAATGAAAGAAAGACAGAAAGTAGGAAGTGACTACTAATTGAATTTAAAACCAAGTAAATTCTTTGGCAAAGACTAGATTTTCTGATATAAACATCCTGTGTCTAATGCTTTTTCACAACATGGTGATATCATAGAGCTCATGTAGGTTTATCTTGGCAACCCGCTAGTCTGATCATATTATTCAAGAGGTTTTCTGGGTTTTTTTGCATGAGATTCATGCTGCTGCTTTCATCCCTTTTCCAGACTCACTAGTACACTCTCAGTAATGCCTTTAAGCATACTTTTATGTTTTAAGTAATCCTTATGTATAGTTTATTACAATAGTTTCTAAAGCTGTGATGTGATGCTTGTTTTCCCTATAACTGTTCTTTATCAAAGTGCATGGACAATCATTCTCATGAGTTTTAGAGATCACATTGTTTTGTATTTTCATACTATGCCTTGTCTCCTTGCTTCTGCGTATAGACAGTTTTTGCAATTTGATGAAGTTATGTACTATATTATTATTACAAAATGCTGCAGTTGTATACATATTGTATTTTCAAAAGCACAAAATTGTTATATTAAAAATGAAGCATATTTATCTTAATCACAATTGTATACTCTTTTGTAAAGTTCTTTTTTGTATTTGATAATGTCAGATTGTTAATATAATTTATAATTCCTTGATGTGGGGATTATTTTATTAGATTTCATGTCACTCAGTAAAATTCTAAATTTAATTCAAATGTAAATCGTAGCAGAATAGGATTGAGACTGGAAGCAGCATCTGTTGAGATTTGGGAGTATGAGTTTTATATTATTTTCATTTTGTTTTTTATTCTTGGGTTTGTTTAAGTTAAAGACTTCATTTATTTTCTGTGGACTAAAATAGTACTTACTGAAAAAAGTTGTTGATAGAAAATAATTACATTTTGCTTTATGATTTACTTCATCTAAGAAAGCACATCATACATTTTGGAACCATAGGCTTCAGGGGAAGAAATGTGAAAAATCTGTATTATAAATATTTTAACATGTCAGAAGAATAAAATGTGCATTTGACTTCTTATGTTGATTGAACTCCACATTACTATTACCATGACTGTTGAAATGAATAAAAGCAATCTGCTATTTAAAATATGAAACATCTTTATGGATGTTAAAATTTTATACTGAAAGTTCAAGTTGACTTGGGGAATTTTAGGACAAAATCAGCTTCCATCTGCTATAAACAAAGAAGCAGATTTTCAGCAACAAAAAAACCTTAGCCTTAGTTTTTCTCTGATCTTACTATGCATGTGTGAATGATTGTCTGCCTACTTCAGTTATGATCTGAACAGAACTGCATCATTCCACACAAAATTAACCCCCTCATCACATAGGTGAGTCAGTTCCACAAATACATGTAATTGTGTTTGAAGATGGTTTGTGAAATAAAAATAGTAGAGCACACAGTTAGAAAATGCGCTAAAATTACTGGTTCTTCCTCATTTGTAATCTAATTTGTAGTGTATAAGAAATGTGTTATAATTATAAATTTTAGTGTAAGTCACAATTAATTGCATAAAAAAGTAAAATGATTTTATTGCTTCTTCAACTCAAATCGCTCAATATTTTCTGCAAGTGAAGTAAGGTTTTGGTTACAAAAACAAAGCCTCTGCTATGGAATTAATAGGTTCCAAACTATTTTCATTTTTCCCTTCAAAATCATTTCAAATTGAAATGGATTACTTTTTATTTTAAACTCTTCAAGATAATAATCAGGGGTATAGATACTTATAGATTGTTTTTTTTCTCATATGAAAGGGACATGTATCAAATGATTCGCTGAATTTGTATTTTTTTTTCTTCCCTAGATCTGTGGCTGTAATGAAACCTGGGCATTCAGAATTACATTTCTTGCAGCACATGTATTAGCCTGTCAGTCTTCTGCATTATTTTTGAGTAATATCTATATTTCTTTCCCCAAAATTGTGAGCCTGAAAGCTTATAAATGACCAGGTGTTTTGGGGCAGAGAATAACAGCCAAGTCCTTGAGTGATCAGGGACAGAGTTGCATTTGCTGGAATCAAGATAGGCCCAGGATTGAAATATGAATTCCCACAGACAGAGCATTAAGAAGGGCAAATTGGGTGCAGCCTCCAGACTAAAGGTCTAGAAATAGTACTTTTACATACATTGTTGTATTCCCACCTTCCAGTCACCATCGATGGCTTCATTGTTGAAATCATTTGTATACTGCAGTGTAATGATGATATGATATCAGGTGATGGGATGCATACAAAATTCTAGTGACACAACAGCACAACATTTTTATAAATCTTTATGGAAAAGATTTTGGGCTTCTGCCATTACCCATTAATTTGGATTCCCTTTTAATGTTAAGACATAACAATGATTTTGGTAATTTACAGTTTCTTCTTTTTTTGGCAGAGGGTATTTTGTAAATATGAACATCATTTTTTTAAAACCTAGAAAACGAACAGATTGCACAGAAAGTCTCTACCACCCACAACCACTCAAAGCAAAACTACTTTTGAGTTCACTGTTATTATTTATTCTATGTTTCTATATGAAATGAATAGCAATTGTCAGTAGAGCTCAATGAATCTAAGACAGGTTTTGACAAGTGAACTGAGGTGCCCTATAGGATACCAAAACACTATTGTTGGGTGTTAGTTAACTATTCTTAAAACAAAAGGTAAATGAAATTTTTAACATGACATGGAGGAGCAAATGCTTCAAGGGGTGATATATACTAGAGCATTATGAGTGAATCACAGTTGTGTTGTTACAAAGAGTAAGTGAAATACATACAGAAATATTTTTACTGCTTTTCATAACAATGTATATATAGTTAATAGTACTGTGTCCTGCATGTCATAACATAATAATTTGGGAAATTTTATTGAAATAAATTTACCACCAAGGGGATAGCCACATTATCTGAACAATTTCACCACTAAAAATTATAAACAACATAAGTGAATGTGTAAAATTAATTCAGGCTTATTTATTGTTCCTTGGTAACTGGGTATTAGATCCAGGGTCTTGGAAGCATCTACCATAGAGTTACATACTTAGGCCAATTTTATTTTATTTTCAGACAAGGTCTTGCTATGTTGCCCAGGCTGGCCTAGAAGCCTCCTGCTCAGCTAGATTTGCAGGTATGCAAGACTGTGCCTGGTAAAATTTATCTTTAGCCTCACTAATGGCTTGAGTAAGAAAATAAAATGGATACATTTTATTATGATTATATCACTTATGTACTATTCAAGCTTATTCCTTTTTACAAAATATTATCGGATTTGCAATTGCAGCACAAGTAAAATCCAGCCTGTGAATTTCTGCACAACCTTATCCACTCTGTCTTACACATCTCTCACAATGTATTTCAAACTGATGATTTTAGGTTTAAGTAGAATGTGCAAAAATAGACATTCATATAATTTTGGAAGAAGACATAATGGAACAATTTCTTGGGGAAAGTATAAATTGGTACATATATTAAAATGCTTAAGTGAGCAAGTATTTAGCATAGGAATTTTACTTGTAGTAATGTTATCAAGCAAAAATATTTACCAATAAACACTTCAAAGTATGGATAAGCTTCTCCATTTTAATACTGATCATAGCACAAAATTGGAAATGATCATCTATCTAATCTATATCTACATATCTATATCTATCTATCGATGTATGTATCTATATGTATATCTATATCTATCTATCAAGATATATATATATGTGTGTGTATATATATATATATATATATATATATATATATACATATATAATTAAATAAAAATGAAACACATCCAGAAACAGCTGACCAAGTATCCAGGAATACCAGAGACCTATTTAAAATAGTTGAGGTAGCTGTAGGTGCATTATCCAAATAAGTTATCTAATTCATATAATTAGTAGAAAATAAGGATATTATCACAATGAATTTTATACCTCAAATATTGCATAGGTCAATTTATGGAAGAATTTATTCATGCACAAACCTCTATTAAAAGTAACTATCACAGGAATATAAATAACTTTTATATGAGACAGAAAGCAAGTTTTCTACTTATACTGTTGGATAATCTAATAACATTTTTTAAAGAAAAATTGATTCATCTGTTTGTATAATTTTTAAAAATTGTTTCACTTAATCTTATTATTTTATTTTTTTCTCCATCCTGCCACCATCACATGTTTTCTCTATCCTCTGTTTTCTTAAAACATTTCCTTTGTGTTCATTCACTCCCTGCCCCCTCTTCACTCTACTTGGATCTAAATAAGCATGTATTATTGCATCATTTGCTATCTATTCCTTATCCACATTCCATCCACCCTTCTGGATTTTCTTCACATTTTTTTTTCTATTTATATTTTGATATATTTTTTAATAACTTATTTCTAGTTTATTGATTCTTTTTTATCATCTTATGAAGGTCATTTTTAATTTCTATCATTTTAATTTTCATTTCTAGCATTTTCATGTGATTTTCCTTATAATTTACATCTCTCAGTTTTCTACCTTTTTTTCATATTTTTCACCAGATCTTTAATTTATTACAAAATTTTATATTCAATTCTCTAACATCTGTGTCTTTTTTAGTTCTGGTTTTGTTGATTGTTTTGTATATTTTCAATTTGTTTTTCATTTTGTTGTTAATTTTCATCTTCTCCATTTGCCTTGCAATTGGATATGTGTTAGAACAAATAGTTACGAAGGCTAAAAAATTGTATGTCTGAAATTTTGCACATATTTTCTTCTCCTAGGTTTTGAATGTGCAGTTTAGGGTCAATTATTCAATATTTCAACTTTTGGGTGTCTGTTGAAGCCCTGCTTACCCTCAGAGTCCTGCAGGTTTCATTTTCCCCACCTGTGTTACTAGTGAAAGCTGTCTTACAAGAGGGGAGTTTTTAATGACTGCCTCACTTTTTCTGTCTTCTCTTAATGGTGCCTCTAAGGCTCTAAACTTTCCGTGGTGCTTTGATTCTCTCAAGAGTGTTTCATGAGTAGACATCTGGTCTATGAAAATCTTTAATCTGCAGATGAGGAATCAATTTGTTTCCTATACCTTTATATGCCAAGGGTCAACCATATGGATCAGAAGTTCATTTTACGATTGTGCCATCATCTAACACTAATGCTACCATAAATCAGGCACAAGTTACTTCTACTTTTGGAAAATATTCGGGAGTCCAAAGATGTGGATTGAGAAAAAAAGCAGTTTTGTAAAAGAGTCAGATCCTATGACTGTCTGGAGCAAGTATTCTTGTAATTTTTTTACAACTTATGAGTACTTTCCAATGTATCATGAATATAATACTCTTATAGAGTGGTTTTCCGCAGCATAAGCCTCACCATTTGAACCAAGCAATTAATGTTGTATAGTTACATAAGGACACTTTATGGATATGCTGTCTTTTCCAAGGCTCAATAATATGCCAGTGACTTTTTTTTTTTCCATTTGTTTCCCAATGTGTCAGCTTTTATTCCTGTAACCAAAGTACTCAACACAGCCTGTGGTATAAAATATTTATTTTGGCTCATAGTTTCAGAGGTTTCAATACATGCTTTACTGACTCAATCACTTTGAGCTTGAGATGAGGCAGAACATCATGGCAGAAGGGTGTGGTGGAGGAACTCTGCTTGGCTTATGGTAGCTGGAACGTAGAGAGAAAGGACTAGGGACAGGATATCATCCTCAAGGACATATTCCTGCTGGCCTACTATCTGAAATTATAACCCATCTGTCTACAGTTTTTGACACCTCCCTCTGGTCCATTCAATTTATTAACCTATCAAATTGATTAATCCACTGATGAGGTTAGAGCTCTCATGATCCAGTTATTTCCCAAAAGTCCCACTGCTGGAAATGGCTACATGGGGGGCCAAGTCTCTAACACATGAGGTTTGAGGGATATCACAGACACAAATTATACATTCACAAAGTGTAAATTTCTTGGATCTGAATAGCATAGACTTTTTCCAGAACCATGAGAAATCTTGTATCAAATTCCATTTGGGCCTGATAAAGATTCTTTCCATATCTTTCTCATAATTGTCACCTGCAACTTCATGTTGTTTTGAGGCAGACTGCTCAGAAAACATACCAAGACCATTCAGTCTGAGTTAGAGTCTTTATTTAGCTGGCTGGCCAGCAACTACTCCCCATGGGACCCATATGTGTCTCTACAAGGAACAGCTTTGAGCCTGAGCATGTCAGGGTCTTTAAAGGCAAAAATCACAAAGTTCATATCCCGGTTGACATAGCTGCGATCAAGCAGGGGTACAGAAGCTGAATTGAGCAGTTAGTGAAACAATGCAATGGATACATTGATATTTCACATGGGACCTTCCAGGTTGGCATAGATAGCAGCAAGCAAGCAGAAGGGAAATGGTCAAAAGACCCTATTTGAGGAAAAGTTAGAGAATGGTTACTAACATCTAGACAATCAATCACTTATAGGGTACATTGCCCCAAAAAATGGGAACAACAGAAAACAATTTTACATTGTATAAGAATTGTCATTTTGTGTTGCCAAACATGCTATGCTAAGCAACTATTGGTAAGGTACAGAGACAGAGTGTTCCCATGGGAGAAGCATTTCTAATATGAGGTAGAATCTCTGGGTAAAATGTAGTCTGTTTGGTCATTGCCCATAGAGCCTGGCCTATAATAATGTAATCCTACAGATCATACGGTATCATCAACAGAGCAACTCAAGTTTTCTGTGATGCACACAAAACTATCAGTCTAACAAAATATTGGATAATTACAATTAAGTCTGTATCCCTGAATGCTAAATATTCTGAACTTTTTCCTTGTCACACAATTGAACACATAAACTTTTTAATTAGTAGAACAAATATGAAGTACTACAATGTATCATTTGGCTTTTAGAGGATGTACAGAATTCTGCTGCTGATTGGACCTTAAGAATCATAATTAAGTAAAAATATTCTGAGTGTTCATGGGGTTTGTCTTCAACCTTCTAGTAGGTATATGCCTTAGAAAGACATTTCTATCACTTGTTATACACTGATTAGCTGTAATCTGCATATATCAGTAAACTGTCCTGCCCTTTAGGCTCTTAGGAGAGAGTATAGGAGAGTGTAAGATATAATAGGGTAAAACAAAGAATGTGTATCACTGCTGCGGTCCTTTCCACATAAGTAAGACATTCTTTTGATCTTCCCTGTTGATGTGGATTGAGAAAAAGAAAGCATTCATAAAATCATTGGCACATACCAAATACCAGAAGCCAGGTTATTCTTATTCTGAAAAGATCCCATATTTTAAACAGTGACCAGGAAAAGATGTGGTTAAATACATAATAGTAATTTATCATAGAATGCCCCTTGTTTCTGCAGAGGACAAACAAGATGAGTTGAAAGCAGGTAGAGTGAGGCCACTCTCCCCGCCTCCTTTAAATGTATGATAGTGGTGCTTTTCTTGCACTTTCTCATGGAAGCAATGGTGCTTCTGTCAATAATTAGCTTTCTAGGATATAGTGAAAGAGAAGTTTTAGGGGACTCACATTTAACCCTTCCTATTATAATAAACATACTCCAGGTTTCAGGAAACAAATATGTGATTTCTTTCCCATGCTAGATATATGTAATCCCTCCAAAATTGCTATAGTGATAAGATCTTGTTGGAAAAGCCTAAGGTGATCTGTTATGTAGTAGTCCATGACATTTTTAAGGATCCATGGAATATACTGGTATGTGATAGACACTTTGAAAATCATCAGAAACACTTATACCTGATAACTTGGCTATTTCTTGCACAAATACTTAATAAGTGAGGGAGGGGGAAAAAACTTCTTTACCGATATCTTATTTAAAAATTGGAGCCTTATAAATTAGCACAACAAAATTTATTACACATTTAAGCAATATCAAGCAACACTAATAGAATATTTTATATTTTTTCTCAAAATTAGTGAGTAAGGGATTACAATTATGGTTTTTATTTTGCAATGACACATTGTTATACTTCTAAATCAAAGATCATAGTAACTTCACTAGGGGTTAGCATATTTGTGTTTTGGGGACTTTATCCTCCTATCCATCGTGTAAATATTTTTCACCAGATGATGTGGGTTGATTGCTATTTTCTGTTTCCAAGGACTCATCAGCTTGTTGACATCCACATACTGGATCAGTGTAATATCCTCTCAGATAGTGAGATAGACAAGCTCCCTGCAGAATGATTGCAGCATAGAGCTAAATGAAGCAACTATGCTTCAGCAAAATGCACTTCATTTTATACTTTTTTTTTTTATTGAGGGAGTAAAAGAAAATAGTTAACAAATAACTGCACAATAGGTTAGAAGGATTTTGTTTATCCTAGGAAAGAGACTATAATGAAACATGTCATTCATTAAAATCTACAGACTACAATCTTTTAAGATTAATTTATCTTTATATGCAGGTAAGTTAAATGTGGATAGTACAGGAATCAATAAAATATAATTTCAAACAATGATGATGATAATATTTATCTTAGATTATACATGAAAACAGTTTTATTTTAATTTATATTTTTAGAATGTTATGGAATTCCAGGGTGTCTAATAGCTTTTCTTCTTTAATTCTCTCCTTATTAAAAAACAACAACATAATTTTCAAGAGTTTATACTAGAATATGTTTATTTTGTGGATATCTGTTCATGATATATACATTGTGGCCAAATTCCAATATAGATACTCAAATCAACAATTACACTGATAATCTGCTATGGGTTAGATATGTGGTATCCCTCAAAAGCTCATGTGTGAGACAATGCAGGAAAGTCTAAAGGTGAAATGATTGAATTATAAGAACTTTAATCTTATCTAATTGGTGTATTAATTCCCTGACAGGAATTAACTAGGTGGTAACTGTAGGCAAGTAGGGTGTAGCTGGAGGAAATGGGTCATGGGGGATTGCTTTTGGGGTTTGTATTGACCTGGTGAGGAATATTACCTCTCTCTCTTTCCCCACATAATTGAAACTTTTGCAATTGCTGGTATGAAAAAATAGAATTTAGGGATCCAACTGAATAAAATTGTGGCTTAATTTCTTAAGCCTAAACCATACCCATGGGAGAATTAACAATATGTGTTACTACTTAGCTGGTGCTCCCAGTAAGTAGTCTTAGGGAAAAAACCTAAAGTAAAAGAAATGTATTGGTTTAGAGTCTTGAAATGGAATACGAGTCAAAAGGAAATCAATTTATTTTAATCTTTATTTCAGGCCCTGTTTTCTGAGTCTTAAGATTGTTCTTTAGGACATTTAGATTATTTTGTAATATTTATGATTTTTTTATGTGATGATGATTTCCAATGCTCAAATGTGTCCAGTTGCCCTCTCCTTTCAGGTATTGGAAAATCCAACATCCAGCCACTTTGAGTTGAGAGTAGCTTATGACCCAGTTCTGTTCTGTGGGTTGTGAATGACACATAAAAATTGCTGATGCATTTTATCATAAAAGTTTTTTTTTTTAATTTTTTTAACCTACTGGGACAATTTCTAAAGTTTCTTATTGAATAAGATAGTGAAATTTTAAAAGGTGGAGTTTCCATGAGCCTATATTTATTATTATTATTATTATTATTATTATTATTATTATTATTATTATTTTGTCATGAGAAGACGTCCTGTCCTGTCTTGAACATGTAATGCGAACCAGATAGAAAAGTTTCTGAGATTTTATACACATTTATCACAATATAACCTATACCATTCTAGTTGATTGAGGCTAGCTAGCAGATTTCTATAGATATATCCAATAAACTATGTAAAAGCACATTCTAAATGTCCTGATGGGAAATTGAGTAATAGGATTGAGAATGATTATAGATGTGTGGTTATAGGATTGAGAATGGTAACAGGTGTGGACCTTTGCATTTAGAAGTAATCCTCCTCTCCTTGCAATACTAATAATCTGGATGTATTCTATCTTAAATGTAATAAACTACAATTTCTTTACTTCTTGCTTTATTTCTTCACCAACTTCCTCCAAAAGCTCAGAATGAAAAACTAGAGTACTTTATATTTGGTGTATTGAAGGTGCCAGAACTTATTCTCTCAAAAAGTTTAGAAGATCTCAAAAATTGGGAAGAGGTAGCTACCCCCGCCCCCAAAAAATAGGATGTTATTAGATAGAAAGAACTGACAGATGCTTGGCAGGAGTGGGTGGTAAAATTTAACAGAAGTCCACAATATACAATCTGTATTTGGAAAAGGGGAAGAATGACTCCCATGCCATTCACACAGAATGGAGCACATATGGTATGAGAGATGAACTTGCTAAATTTGATGTAAAGTCTTTTCTATTATACTTAAATTTTTTCCTCCAGTATAAGAATACCATTTGTTAAATGCTATTAATTAGATTAGCAGAACAGTTAACTATTTTAAGACACTTTCTTTTTAAAAAGATTTTGATTTGTTATGCTCATTTTCTCCCACAGATTTTTATTTTAATAAAACTGGGAGCATTTATTTTCTTTATTGGTGGATTGAGTGCTCAAATTCTACTTTATTTTATACTTCATTAAAGATTGTCAGCACCTTAAACATAATTTTGTGGATGAATTTATAAAATGATGACATTGTAAAAGTTTCAGTTATATATTGACTTTATCTCCAATGAATAAAGCATTTCCTTTTCATTTGACAATCTACGTCTTTTCTCACCATTATGAGAACATCAGTGAGAGCTTCTCAACCGTAACGTTAAATGCTGCAACAAATATTGATTGAATAGGTGTACTTTGAAAAAAAAATAATATCTAGCACTTTTGATACCAGTGTTTTGGATAATAAAAACATGTGTTGAACAGTCTTATGTGTTGTTATGTAAAGTAATGATTGAGTGATATTCAAAAGGTAGCTTCCATGGTATGCAATTTGAATTGAGATGTCTAGGGTTAGACTCAATGAAAAGGTAAAATTTAGAGAAGGACTTAAAGTAAAAGCTACTTATAGTGTTTATCAATTACAAATTTTATAATGATATCTATCACAGTTCCTCAAATATTTCATTGTACATCTTGACTGACATAAAAACACTGTAAGACTGGGCTCATACATAGCACAATTTTTGAAATTTTCTATGTCATTATTGACAGTTACTTGGATATAAAACATTTATAAATGGCTGTAAAAGGCTAGTCATTTTCTCATTTATCCCCAGAAACACTCTCTTTTCTCACGAAATCTATGCTTGGGAACTCCTATGCATCTGTGAATGTTATTGGGTGTTTTAAAAGATCATCCACATTCCACAGTATAATTTTTCTTGTGTACTACAAAGTGTGTCTTTCCAGGTCTCCATCTTGGAGTGTACTCATGACATTGCATTTGCAAATAACTTTATCATTTCTCTCCTTCACTGACCTGTGAATTCCTAAAGACAAATGATACTCTTTCATCTTAACAGTTCCTGTATTTGTTGTTACCTTTGTCACTTAAGCCTAAGGACTTCCTTTTAAAAGTGCTTTAACTCCAAAGTTTTAAGTATTTGAAGAGATATTTTTTGTCTCCATGATATAATTTCACCATCATCTCTGTCACAATATCAACTTATGTTTCTGTTATTCACTTCAACTATCTTAATTTTGCCTTATTTTCAATCATTCTTAAATTATTGATTTTTATTGTTATTATAATATCCTAATCTAGATTGTTTTTTCCTTTTACTGTAAAAAGAAACATTTATCTCAAACTCTGTTAAATTAATGTACATTCAATTAACAAACTGATAATCTACAGATGATCATTATAGTTGAGACTCTTATGAACTGCAGTTGTCCATTTATCTTTAATATAAAATTTATTTTTAATTATCCCCATTATATGACAAAAACATCACTACATTCTTTCCTAATTTTTTTCCTTTTTCCAGACCTCTCTTGGAAGATTTTATTCTTCATAAAAGTAGCTAAATGAGGAGAAAGTAATGTATTTATTCAAGCAATTAAATCTTCTCCTCTGGTAGAGATTTTAAATTGCTTTTGAAGAACACAGAAGAAAATAACTTGCACATAACACTGAATAGGTCATTTAATGTACAAACTTCCAGATTTGCTTCAACAAAAATCATATGAAGTTCTTTCTGTATTACCATTTATAAGCTCACTCTCATGCCTTTGTTTGCAATGCTTCTGGAAATTGTGACTTGAATAACTATTTGGACTTGAATTCAACTTCCCTGTTATTCTGCCATTTTACTTGGAGCATTTAATGCCCATTCACACACACACACACACATACACACACACACATACACACGCAGACACACATAGTGTTTAGAAGAATCAATATCTCTTATTAACATTCAAAATATTTCTGAAACAGATACTTCATTCACCTTTCTGCTCTCCTACTTATTTCCTGTCAAAATGTAAATTTCTGCTTTGGTTATATCTGTAGTCAAAATGCATCTGAACTGATCCAATGCATCACTTTATCATGTGGTGTTCGACTGATTGCTACTACTTCCATAATTAATATAGCAATGTGATGTGGGCTGCTTTTATATTCCTCTTCTAAAAGCCTATTTTGAAGAGATTTATAGTTTCATACTGGAAATGAATTTATTTCCACAGATGCAAGAGTTCTGCTGCTGCTTTTGACAGTAAATATAGATGACTCTCATCCAACTTACTAACCAAATGCAAGCTTGCTTATATGTCATAAATGACATTACTGCTCAAAGATGAAAGCAAAATTGATGGTTGGGTACTAAGTGATGAGGTACATAATCCACTTACCAAGAAAGATATTTAAATTTGGAACACATTAAATGGATTTTACTTCAAAGCCATCAATTGGGTATATATTAATTCAATTTTTGGAGCATTACTTCTCAAACAGTTTTTTTTTTTCAAAACAATAAGATTTACCACTGTTATTATATAGACAACAGAAAGTGGGTTATTGAAGTTTCATGAAAAGTTCTTGAAAGTTGGAATAAAGAGTAATCATACACTACAACAAGTTGTATAAATAACTTTAGGTTTGAAATATCTATGATAGATTTTATTTCCATTTGTAAGGTTAGACAAGATTTTCCATCACTACATTTTTTTCTATAATTTTGTGAAAGAACACTCTTGAAAAGGGAATTTTCTCTCATAATTGTGCTTTCTTTTTCTTTTTTTAAAAGATATAATATACTATTTTCTGCTTAGAAACTATTAGACTTTGTCTATGATAGTAGTGCTCAAATATAGTAGAAAGTCTTGGGGGAAAAAGAAAAACTGTAACATAATTTTTGAACATTCTAAAGCAAATTTGGAATAGCCCAGAAAAGAAAAAAGGATATTTGAGGAAATGTAAGTGAACTATCCCAAACAGTAGGAGCAATACAAAGAAGGAAATCAATGCAGGTGAGAGTCAGGAAAAAAAGAAAAGAAACAGAGTTGAAGTAAGACATTAAAACCATTTATATTTGCAGAAGGACAATGGAAATATCTACACATATAAAATAAAAATATGATAACATTACAGGTACATTTAAATTTTAATAATTTTCTTTAAAAATATGTTTAGAAAAATCCTAGATAACCTGAATAGCCCCATCACAAGGGAAAATTAATCAGACAGTAAATTTATGTGGGAAAAATATCCCAAATTAAAGATGAACTAATATTTAGCATAAAAATAGCTAACCCTGGGGAATAAAGTGAGAAAGTAAAAAATCTGCACAAAACAATTCCTAGAAATAAATTGATAGGAAAGGTATAAGTCTTAAATTTTGAGAAAATTAGAACTGTTAAAATGTCACTTTTTAATGTGAGAGCATACATTTATGAACGTTTTGTTATTGTTGTTATTTAAAAGCTTATCTATGTACAAATATAAACATCAAGGAAAAACAGGAAATTTTCAACAGTGGTAGATAGAGAAGGGAAGATATTGGCAAATGGATTGAGAAAATGGGAAGATGATTGATAACTACTTAGAAGTAATGGTATGTATGCACAATATTGGATGCTAAACAATTCCAGTGCAAAAATTACAGAATATCAGAAAAAAATTACTTGTGCTGAGAATACTAAATAGTATAATTAGTTCAACTCCAATTTTGTTACAAAAGTGACGAAGATATTTTCAGTCATAAAATATTCAAATATTTTAGACTCCGGTACATGATAAAAGAGCTATGAATATTCACTTCAACAAAAGAAAAACATTTTTTAAAACTGCAGTGGAATACAAGAATCTGTGGAATATAGCTGTCATTATATCAACATAATAAAGTTTATTATATTTACTACATTAAAGTGCATGTGAAAGAATAATGGTAGCTATTGAGTGTTGAAAACAATAAAACGGACTAAAATACTTGCTCTATTTTGTCTTAGTAGTTAATATGAAGATATGAGTGTGTAATTAGTATGAAATTTATGTTAGCTTATTCATAAAACAAACTTATACATCTTTACATGTTATCATGATGTTTCAATATGCGTATGTTTTATGAAAAGTTTAATTCACACTAAACATATATATCCTCTCAGACATTTATCATTTCTTTGTGGTGAAGATATTCAGAATCCTTTATTCTAGCTTTTTGAAATGTATTATTTATGAAATGTATTATTTCAAAAAGGTATTATAGGTATTATCATTACCTCTGTTTACCATTTAATGAAATAGCAGACCAAAAATTCTCACCTATAAAACTGTAATTTAGAATCCATTGTTAAACCTCTATTTTCATTAGTTCATTTTAGTTTTACATACTATTAGGGTTTATTTTAACATAGATATACAAGTATGGAATATAATTTGCTCTAATTCAGTCCACTGATAAACCTCTTCATGTCCCTTCTACTGTCTTTCGATCATCTGGTAATCACCATTATACTCACAACTTCTGTGAGATCAAGTTAAATTCCACCTGTGAGCATGTTCCCCGTGGTACTTGTCTTTTTGTATTTGGCATATTTTACTTGACATGTGATCTTTTTCCATATATGTTGCAAACAATAGTATTCCATTATAGATATGTAGCATATTTTCATAGTTTCAGATCTTTCCTTAAGCCAATTGAGATGATTTTTGCAGCTCATGAGATATAGAATTTTAGTTCAGTTTTCTGCATATGGATATCCAATTTTCCCAGCAACATTTGTTTAAATGTCTGTCCTTTTTCCAATGTGTGTACTTAGCATCTTTGTTGAAAATAATTTGACTGTAAATGTGCAGGTTGACTTTCAGGAATTTTTCTATTCCACTGGTGTATGTGTCTTTTTTTTTTTTTTTTTTTTTTTTATGTGAGTAGCAAGCTGTTTTCATTCCTACTGCTTTCTAGTATATTTTGAAGTTAAGTGGTATGTCAAGATTATTTGACGAGATGACTGTTTTTGTGGTTCTATATAAATTTTAAGATTGCATTTTTAAGATCTATAAAGACTTGTTACCGCTGTTGACCGGTGACGAGTCCTTGCTTCCCTGATGTTGAAGAATAACACCAAAGAAGCACGCCGAGGCAAGATCAGAATAGAAATTAGAAGTTTATTAAAGGACAGCAGAAAAGACTTCTCTGGGAGGAAGAAGGGGACCCAAGAGGTGGAATCCCTGGAAGTGCGGTTGTTTCCCCTTTTTATAGTTTTGGTGATGGAATGTAGGTTGGAAGGCCCGAGGGGTGGGACACAGGTGGGCCAAAGAAGTAGTCTGAGCAGGAAGGACTTCATTAACACTTCTTTGGGATGGACTTTGGCCTAAGGCCTTTTCAGGACTTCATTAACATTCCATGAGTTGTCCTGTGTTTCCCTAAGTCATTCTCAGCATGGCCTCCATTTTAGATTTCACTCGATATTAGACCCGATTTACCTAACTACACTGACTACCTAACTTTAAATCTGGCTTCAAGACTATCACTGGTATTTTGATAGGGCCTGAACTTAACCTGTACATCACTTTTGGTAATATGAAATTTTAATAATCTTGATTTTCTAATTCATGAACACATGATATAGTTCCATCTTTTTGTATTTTTTTAAATTTATTTTGTCAATGTTTTCTAATTTTTGTTGTAGATCTCTCTCACCTCTTAGATTAAATATAACATGTATATGCTCAGGAATTTTTCTATTTCTTTCTTCTAGGCTAACAAATTAGTAGGCATGTACTTCATCATAATGATCTTTAATGATCTTATGTATTTCTTAGTGTATTTTGTAATGTCTTAATTTTTAGCTCTGATTTTATTTATCTGAGGCATCTTCCTGTTTTCCTTGATATGTGTTATGGTTTGAATATAAAATATCTCCTAAAGATTCATGGGCTGATGGCCTTGGTCCCCAGTGTTATAATGTTCACAAATGGAGATTTGGGGAAGTGATACATCCTTAATCCCAGGTAGTTTGCTCAGTTAGTTAATTGGTTTTCTGGTCACAGCTAGACTTCCCTGGGACTCAAACCACAGAAAACTATCTTAGGCAAGTCCCTTTGGTAAAAAGAAAAATGTGGAAAATAGTGGATGCCATTAACATAGCAATAAAAATGCTTATGTGTCTAGAACAAAGTACAATTTTTAAAATTTCTGATATATTTTATTGTAAAGCAGAAAGAATTTATGAGGGTGAGAGATGTCAGGAAAAAATAAATCAAAGTTGAGTCTAAAGTTTTTGGCTTTAAGAAACAGATGAGTAACATTGCCATTTACCAGTTTGTGGAAATGTGGGAGAAGAGCCTTTTGTTGATGATGTGGTGATGGAGAAAACAAGATTTCTATTTTATACATGTTAAGTTGAAAGCAAATTTTAGACATATGGATGGAGATAGATATTAAAATCTAGTTCACTGCATGAGTCTAGAAAAAAGAAAAGTTCAGATTTTGAGGTAGTTTTTTGAAACATAATTATTTTTTCATATAAAAGTTAAAAGTAAAACAAACATTCACTGTTTTGACCAATTACTTATATTCATAAAATATAAAATTTGTTAAAACTCAATAGGTTAAAATAAAGTGTCATTACTCCTGTTCTTATCAGATGGGGAGGTAGTACCGAAGTGAGTACTAATTACTAAACTATGTTAAATTAACACAAAAATACTTTTTTTTATGGGTGAATTAAATTATATTGCATCCATCCATATAAAGTTTATATACATACAGAGTTCATGTTAGTGAAAACTTGAAGTATATACAGAATGTTAAAAAAATTCAGGTTTCATTTTAAAGGTACCATCAATGCTAATCTAGATTAGAATAGTAGTCATCACAAAAAAATATTATGCTAAAAACAATTAGTACATAAGTATTATTAAATGGCATCCCAGACTACTAAAAATAAGATTCTAGATCATACTCTTCCATGTGTCTTTCTTAGAGGTAACATAGTATTCTGGATAGAATAATTATGGAGCTATGTGAGTGGTGTTTTCAAAATCAGTGTCATCAAGTTTGGGCATGTTACTGAAGCCAGATTTAAAGATAGGTAGTTAGTGTAGTTAACTAAATCAGGTTTAATATGTGTAAGATGAAGATGGAGCCCATCCCAAGGAAATGTTAATGAAGAAGCTCCCAGCAACATGAATATGCTAACCCAAAAATCCTTCCTGCCCAGATTACTACCCACCTGTCCCCCACCCTTTGGGCCTTCCCCACCTACACTGCAAGATAACAGAACAAAGGACAGGAATGCCAACAGAAATGCTGGAAAGCTGAAAGAAGATCTTAGTTATAAAAGAGGGAAGACCTCCCCTCTTCCAGGGATTCCATATCTTGGGTCCCCTTCCTCCTCCGGGGAGAAGTCTTTTCTGCTCTCCTTTAATAAAGCTTCTACCTTCTCACTCTAAACCTGCCTCAATGTGCTTCTCTGGTGTTATATTTCAGTATTGTGGAAGCAAGGACTCACTAGTAAACAGCGGTAACATTACTTAGAATTTCTGAATATGAGTTTATGCATGCACATTACCAACATGAACAATTGCTATTTAGTTTTTGGTTTTAACATCAACAGCTTATTATTTTTTATGCTCTGTTAATATAAAACTAACTAGAAACACACACACACACACACACACACAGAGATATGTTAGAAACTCCCATGTGAGTATCTAGTAGGAATTAGAAAGCTGCTTCAACATCTCAGAAACATCCAGATAAACAAAGATTTGTCTAGGTGTTTAAGCAACTCAGAAGCATGCCTCTGCTGTATTTTGTCATCTTCTTGAATTTAGGTAATATAGTTTTATTCTCCTGCTTTGTACGAATTAGAAGAAATGTTGAATATAGTAAAATCTAAGAAAAATTTTCAAAAAATATCTTTCAACTTTATCCACAAAGGATATATACAGACTTGGTACACTGAAAGAATGTTGATGACCTTAAGCCAGGAAAAGTTTTCACCAAGAAAGCAATTTTAGATAACTGTAGCTAGGAAGACACATGATTTCCCCACCATTTTTTATTTAAATATCACCACCAGCAGAAAGAGGAAAACAGTTTGAGGGAGTAGGATGGTTGAAATACATTTTTAAGAAACACATGGGCAAATTTTCTTGTCTTTTACTGATTTATTACCACCAGGCAGATGGTCTAAACTGAATAATGACAAAAAAATTGTAAGTTACCCTTGAAGTCTTAGAGATTTTTCAACTTTGATAATCAGTTGTCCATATCCTCATTGGAAAGAAATTAATGTGAAAACTCAAATATTTTATTTAATAGCAATATTCTTATACTATTATTACATGAGTTAAAGACAACAAAAAATAAGTATGCCTTAATGAAATTTTGACAATTTTAGAAATGTTTTCAAAAGAAATGCAAATAAATATACCCAAAATACACAAATGAAAATACATATACAAACATATTTTTTTTCACATATTATATCTATAAATTTACACCTTTGTTGGTATGAACTCAGAGTAAGGTTTTAAAATTTAGTGGAAGTGGGATATAAAAAAATCATGAAGATACTGTTATTGCTAAGAAATCTAGAAATAATGTAAAATTCTAAAACAAGAGATCTATTTCATTGTATAACACTTTACAATTTTCTTCTAACCTAATTTAAGTGCAAAAATTTATATTGTTTTCATAAAAAATAAAATAATAAAATTAAAAGTAAAGCTTCTTATATTAATAAAGCAGTATCATACATAAAGAAATCCTCTCCTAAAATAACATTGCATTAGTGAGTGGTTTTGTGTTGCCAGTATTTCTTTGAAAATTGGTGACTCAAAATTGTGAAGATTGTCTCACACATCCACAGGAAACAATAACTGAATATTACCTTAATATATTTTCTGCAATACTTCCTGTTTCATATTGCTTTATAAGTGTTTTTGTCATGGATAGAAGTTACAATATTTTCTGAGCTATTCAATTTTGGGTTGGAAGTTCATCATCTCATGTATGCATGAATTTATGACAGATTATATAGAAAAGCTGTTTTATCACATGATGTTGCATGTTTTAGTTAAAATGAAGTTCTTATTAAATATTTTTTAAGAGTATATACAAAACAAGGCAAAAACCTTGAAAGTATTAAATGGCTGAGAAACCAATTCATCTAGATAGAAAATCAAGGTGATAGAGATTGTACTACTACTAAAATATACTAACCACTCTATACTTTCATTCATCTATAAATAAGGAACAATACAAAGCAGGAAACTAGAAGCTCTAAGTAAGTTCTATAACTTAAGTTAATGAATTATGTAATTAAGTCTTTATCACTAAGGAGAAATAGGGTTGTTGGTTTTACAACTAATAAGGATGTTTGGGAATAAGTAAAATAGTTTTAAATTGAATGGTAATTAATTATTTTAAAATATTAATTAATTTTACAGTATCAGTGATATCAATTTTGAATATTTTGAAGTATAATATAAGAAGTATTTATTATATAATTTTTCTTTTTATGATATACTTTTAAATGTAGGAATATTATATGCAAGTAATCTATACATGCAGAGAGAGACACATGCATATTTACTCTCTCAGAATCTCTTCTTTCACTTCTCTTTGTTTTGTGGGGACCGGGTTCTGAGGATTCAACTCAGATTCATTGACTGCTGAGCCACATCCCCAGCCCTATTGTGTATTTAATGTAGTCACAGGGTCTCACTGAGTTGCTTAGCACCTCGCTTTTTCTGAGGCTGGCTTTGAACTCGAGATTTCTTGTCTTAGTGTCCTGAGTTGCTGGGATTATAGGCACATGTGCCTTCACTCCCAGCTTCTTTCAATTTGCATAAGCAATTCAAACATAATATATTAAAATAGATCTATTATTCGTCTGTTTGGCTCCTATACATATTCCTTATCTTCAAAATTGACACTGGCACCTACTCAGTTCCCAAAGCCATCATTCTTGAAATCTCTTAATGTCTATGTACTTTATTGATCAAATTGTTTGTCCTTGCTATCAAAATTCATATATTGAAAATCTAAATCCTAGTGAAGCCAGATTTACAGATAGGTAGTTAGTGTCGTTAGGTAAATCGGGTCTAATATCAAGTGAAATCAAGAATGAAGGCCATTATTGAGAATGGAGTCCAGGAAAGGGGGAATTGAAAATATCCCCAAGATCCAGCGCCCATCTCAAAAATGTTTTTGTTTGTTTGTTGATTTGTTTTTAATTTGTTTTAATTAGTTACACATGACAGTACACATGACATATCATACATTTGAATCAGATGGGGTATAATTTCTCATTTTTCTGAGTGTATAGGTTGCAGAATCACATTGGTCATACAGTCATATATATATATATATATAGCAATAATAATGTCTATTTTATTCTGCTGTCCTTCCCATCCCTCCTTCCCCTCCCTCCCTTCCCCTTACTTCTCTCTATCCAATCTAATGTGACACGACACACTTCTTTTTTCTCTCACATTGTCTTACATGGATTCTGTATAATGATGAGGCAGCTCCCAGCACACAAGGAGATGCTAATCCTAAAGCCCTCCCTGCCCAGATTACTCCTTTGGCCCACCGGTCCTCCACCCTTTGGGCCTTCCCACCTGTATTCCATTACTGCAAGTTAACAGAGAACAAAGCTCAGGAAATCGACAGGAATGAGGGAAAGCTGAAAGTAGAACTTAGCTATAAAAGAGGGAAGATCTCCCCATTCCACCTCTTGGGTGCCCTTCTTCCTCCAGGGAGAAGTCTTTTCCGCTGTCCTTTAATAAAGCTTCAACTTTCCACTCTAAACTTGCCTCTGCGTGCTTCTCTGGTGTTATACTTCAGCATTGGGGAAGCATGGACTCGTCACAGGTAAACAGCTGTAATAATAGTATTTCAGACTGTGACTGTATTTAGAGCCCCTTAAAAAAGGTGATTCTATTGAAAAGAAGATCTTTAGAGTGTAACCTCATCCAATCTGACTGGTGACTGGTGAGAGGAATTGTGGACACAAAGGAGATATCAGGATTGTGCACACACAGAGGGAAGGCCAAATGAGAAGAAAGAAGGCTGACATCTGCAAACCAAGAAGTCAGGCCTTAGAAAAAACACAGCCTGATGATACTTTGGTTAGGGACTTCGAGTATCCAAAACTCTGATAAAATCAACTTTTGATTTTTAATGCCATCCAGTCTGTTGTATTTTGTTAACCCACTTTTATCAATCTGAGAAAGTAGATTACTATTATCTCTTAAATTTACTCAGCAAGTCAAAGGAAAGTTACTTATGTCTTTCAAAGCCATCTGTTATGGTTTAGAAATGAGTGTCGCTCAGAAGCTCATGTGTGAGATAATGCAAGAAGGTTTACAGGTGAAATAATTGGGTTATGGGAGCCTAAACCCAAGCAGTGCATTAATCCCCTCCTATGGATTACTTGAGTGGTAAATGAAGGCACACATTTTGTGGCGGAAGGAGGTATGTCACTGAGGGTGTGTTTTGGGGTGTATATTTTTTGTATCTGGTGAGAGTAGAGACTATCTCTGATTCTTCGTGACCATGCTCTCACCTGTTTTGTTCTGTATACTTTTCCACTATGATGTTCTGCCTCACCTTGATCCCTGATGAAGGGAGTCGGCTCTCTATTGATGGAGATCTCAAACCATAAACCCCAAGTTAAAATTTTCTTTCCCTAATAGTTCTTGTCAGGTCTTTCCGACAAAGCAGTGAAAAAGCAGACTAAAGCACCATCCCTCCTTTTGAAGGCCATATTCATTGTCCCGGCAGGCGTCTACTTCTTTGGGTCACAAATGTTTGCTGTTTTTTTTTTTTTTTTTTTTTTTTTTTTTGAGAGAGAGAGAGAATATTTATTTATTTTAGTTCTCGGTGGACACAACATCTTTGTTTGTATGTGGTGCTGAGGATCGAACCAGGGCCGCATGCTTGCCAGGCAAGTGCGCTACCGCTTGAGCCACATCGTGAGCCCCTGGTTGGTTTTCTTGCTTCTAGTATCAAGCAATGTTTATCACATTGCCACCCTTCAGAGTCATTCTCCTATCACACGTTTGCTCATTCATTTATAATCAAAATATTTCAAAAACTCCTCAACTACTGTGAAAATTAAATATCTTAGCATGACAAGAGAACCCTCATACTTATTATTGTCAGTCATGACACGCATCCAACTTTAAACTTCAGTTTCAAATATAATCACGAGATTATATAAATCATCTGAGACTCTTATTGAAAACATAATTCACATGACTCTTCCCTGGAGAATTCAACATCATTAAATCTTTGTTTTACCTTGGGAATCTTTGTTATTAGTAAACCTTCCAGATGATCCTTATCACCCAAATGTATAAGCACAAAAATACAATATCCCCTTGTAGTTCCTTCCCAAAACTTGCTACTTAACTGAGAATCATTACACTTTCTAAATATCATGGGTCATTATTAAAGAATAAAAGGGTTTTTTTTTTATTTAAAATAACAGGTAACTTAGTGTTGTAACCTAGACATTGCATAAATATAATTATTAAGGCAGGAGAAAAACTGATTTAAAGTGGTTAAATATTAATGTTGATGTGAAAATAACATTTATGTTTGAATTTAAGGAATGTGGTCAATAAAGAGGATGTTAGCACAGGCACTGGGTAGATGTAAGAGAAGTGTGAAGTGAATGGGAAGTTTCTAGAAAGAATATTAAAATATTCTGAAAGATGCAAATGTGTCTAAATTATTAAGTGTAAACATTTATTTCACAGTTTTAAATAGAAATATTGGCATAAGAGTGTGGTTGTGTATGTGTGTGTGTATGTGTGTGTGTGTGTGTGTGTGTGATCTTCATGCTGTCTTGGAACTGATGTTTTTTCCTAAAGAAATCATAATTCTTACTTTCTCAGTTGGCATCCTCCATAGTTATAATTTTTTAAAAACTTGTCTTAAATCTATTGGTAAATAATAAACTGTTATTTATGAAAGTGCTTTTCATTTTTATCTCAGCTTTAAAAATTCAGTAAAAGTGTAGTTTAGTAAAGGTTTCTCTATAAATATTATCCTCTCAAAAGTAGATTACAATGACATCCTACTTTTCATATTAGACCTTAAAAAGTCATCCTCAAATCAAAACTATTAGAAATGTATCACAAAAATTATAATTCTACTGATTTCTGAACAGAGTCCCAGAAGTTCAACTTGTTTTTACTCAAAAAAGTTAAACTCGATTATATAACTAAAAGCTACAGTAAAAGATAAAAGACAAAAACTATACAAGTGTAAACAGACTGAAACAACAAACATAGTCTAGATTTAACCAAAGAATAATGTCTTTAAAAAATTCCCACTCAATGAACATCTGTTGCAATGGAAAGAAAATGTTTATGTAAGTATCTTTGTTATAGTGTTTTTTAGAAAATGTTAATCATTTGCTTGTAATACTAAACCATTCATATTTTATGATAGTAGAACTAGATATCTATAGATAAGCACTCAACACTTTCATCTGTACAATCGGGGCTCCAAATAACATGGCTAAATGAATATTTTTAAATTCAATAAAACTCAATTATTTTAAAGTTTACAAAATATTGTTTACAGCAATATTTTATTTTATTCCTTTTAAGGTTAATTCACTAGCTGTTCACTGAATAGTTCTGAAATTACATAATTTTAATTGAAAATGATGTAAGGGCCATGCAATTTTCAATACATAGAATATCAACACCCTGTGAACCTATAAAGAGAATAATCTTTTTTCTTTTTTTCTTTTTTTTTGTAAATAGGACTTTTAAGGAAAATCTTTTTTTTTTTTTTTTTTTTTTTTTTTTTTTTAATTTTCTACTGATCACTCCCTAAACAAATATTTTTCCTCCTGTTTTAAGTAGACACTGTACTACCATGAAGGAGTCATCGGTTCTTTGGTACTCACTTATTTTGTTATTTATAAAATGGTGCTATCACATAATCTCTGAGATTATTTCTGAGTTTAAAATTGCACTAAGAAGTTGATGAACATTAATTTTTGCTACTTCATCCAAATTAGGTTTTTAGAAAAATAGTTTTAGGAGGCTTTTTCAAGGCAGAGATATAAAGGTAATGGCGAGACTATATTTAATTTACATCAAGAACCAGAAAATGTCACCTCATTAAGATCTCTGCAGTTATTAAATATGTGAAGATAATTATAAAATAAATAAACATTTCAATAGTTATTACAGGATATACAGCTTTCCATGTTGTTTTATGTTTACTGAACATTTTGCTAAGTATGGAACCAGGAGAGAGAAAGTGTGTCTTGGTGAATAAGATACTGTTTTATAAGATAAAGTACCAAAACTAACATTAATTGAACAAATCTATGCAAGTACTGATATTATTTCATCTTTCTAAATCTCACTTTATACTTGTGAATTACTTCTGTTTTATTAGCCTTCTATATATTATCTAGCATAATTTTGTTTTCTAGCAAGTTTGCCTTCATCATTCAAAATACTATGCATAAAGTTCCTGAATTCATTTTCTCTTGCATAGTTTGATATATTATTTTGTTTCTTGGACTGTTTCTAACATCTAAAAAATGAAAGCAACCAATCACATCAAGACAACCTTCATCAAAATGCCACAGTTACACACTCTGGTGAGTGATGAGGCTGGGAAAGCAGACCCAGATTGCTCATGAATGCAAAGTATTTGCAGTCCTCTTACCTTCTACTTTTAATTTATTTCCTTATTTCATGTTAATATTAATATTTGTGTGATTTTTCACATCATATATGACAGTATATAACCCTGGCGTGGTACTGTGTTATAGTATTTATAACTTATATGAAACGACATTAAATGTAACACAAATTCTGTGGTGTAATGATAATCCTACAACACTCCAACATGGTTGCATTTGCCTTAGCTACAGAAGATCAACTTGTCCTTGCTGCAAAAATATTGAAATGAATGAACAGTTTTAAATTAATTATTAAAATAAAATATAAGGATAACAATCTCTATGCTACAAAATATAGGAAGAGATTTAGATGAATAAAATATGGAAAACAAAGGAGATGTTTTATTTGGTGAGAACAAAAGCACAAGAGTTGAAGATACCAAAGTAAGTGTTATATAGAAATTGTATCCATAGTAAACTTTCTCTTCCGCATGTTATTTGTTTCATCTCTTCTGGATGGATAGGTTGTCACTGTAGTCGAGTTTCAGTCACTTAAGATTTGGACTTTAAATAATGCAAAGTTATATATGGTGTTTTTGTACAATGATAAATATATTTAATCTACTTTAAAAATTTATATTATCTTTTAATATGAATATGAAAAGTTTATTTTGTTTTTTTGGTGTATATATTTATCATGAAGAATTTAGGTGCTGGTTGGGGTCTTTTAATAGCTAGTTTTCTGGTGTTATCATAAACATCAGCATTTCATTACTTTCAGGAAAGGAAAAAAATGTAAAATAAACAACAATACCAACAAAACGGGCTCTAAAGTGACAAGGCCGAGGTTGAATCCACTGAGCTGACACTTGCTGGCCCTATAGTTTTAATACTTTGTATCTAATATTTCTGATTAGTAAAACATAAATGATTATAAGATCAGAGTCTGTACATTTATACCACATATATAATATGCAATGTGTACTTAAGTGATTAAGTCTCCAAAGGTTACGTATCTTGTAAGTAAATATTTCTGAAGTTGTTTTAAAATTTCATTATCTCGCTGGTTTTTAGTTATTTTGTTTGTATTTCATTACACAGTCTCTGAACATATTCATGTCTTATTAAATTTCAAAGATCTTCATTTCTAATTTTATTTTATCAGAAAGGCTACAAAATTTCTATTCCATTAATTATGTCAACTTAATCTCAATGAGAGTTTTTTATTTTTTTCAGCTCAAGAAGCCAAACCATATCTGAAGTTTTATTCTTACAAGTAAGTATGTTCATTGACATGTACTTCTTTCCTTGATTCCCCCATGCCATTACTTTTAGTAAAGTTAAATGTTTCCAGTACTCAGAGTCAAATAACTTCCTTTGAAAGGAGTCAATATCTATCAGTTATGCCTAAATTAAGACAAAAATAGGATAACCAGGATTGATGTATGGGAAAACTTTAAACAAAGTTAGTAAGAAAAAACATCTTTGAAATCAACAGAAATGAATTTTTGTATCTTTTATTGGTACATTATATTTATATCTATTGTTGAAAATTATGTCATATTCATATCTACACATAATTTGATCAATCTCACTACTTAATACCTTCCTTTATCCTCTTATTCTTTTTCACAAGAATAGGGAGGAAAGGGAAAGGGGAGTTACTAGGGAATGGTATTGATCAAATAATATTCTTTTAGTGCATTCATGCATAAATATGTAACAACAAATTCCATAAACATATAGTTTTCATAAACCAGTAAAATATGAAATAAATAAAAATAAACATCAGCACCTTAAAAAAAGAAACTCTTCTTATGAAAAAAAAAACTCACACAAGTGTTTATTAAAAAAACATTCAAAATATGTAGACTTATGTATTTTATATATTTAAATACCCCTGCATGAATATATAATCTAAACTCATGCACATGTTCACACATGGG
Source organism: Callospermophilus lateralis (assembly GCF_048772815.1). Lineage (NCBI taxonomy): Eukaryota > Metazoa > Chordata > Mammalia > Rodentia > Sciuridae > Callospermophilus > Callospermophilus lateralis. Next base: position 139,087,323 of record NC_135309.1, read on the forward strand.
CAAATATGCACAGTTGTATTTCTGTATGCCACTGTTTCCTGTTAGCTTTGATAATCAATAGGATGTAAGCATTGTTTCTTTTTATTTCATACAAACTGCATGCATTTGCTGTACCTACTTCAGCTATTCTTATGTGATTTGACATACTATGCAAATAAAATAATGCTTGGTCTCATGTTGTGCTTTTTTCTTATGGCTTCTTTTCAGTAGGACATCAGTTATCAAACCATATTTCTCTTTAATACAACACATTTTTAATTTAACAAGCAAATATATTTTGTGGTCCAATAAAAACAATGATCTATTACTTTTCTCATTATTCCAAATGAGTAGGTCAAAATTAGTTGCACATACAATGTTACTCAGTGTTTTCATCAGCTTTTTCTCTCCTGCAACTAAAGGACCTGACCAGCAGAATTGTAGAGGACGAAAAGATTAATTGAGGGCTCAGGGTTTTATAGGTCTCAATCCATAGACAGCTCCATTCCTTGGGGCTTCAGATGAGGCTGAAAATCATGGTGGAAGAGTGTGGCAAAGTGAACTAGCTCACATGATGATCAGAAAGCAGAGAGAGACATTCCACTCTACATATACAAAATGCAATGTAGCCATGCCACCAAATAGCCACTTCCTCCTACAGTGCCCCACCTGCCTCCAATTACCACCCAATTAAACTTATCAGGGAATAATTCACTGATTAGATTAGGGCTATGTCCAATCATTTCTCCTCCAAACCTTATTGCATTGTCTCAAACATGAGGTTTGGGGGGATACCTTACATCCCAAACATAACTTTCCACCCTGGCCCCTAAAGTCAAACTCATTTGACAATGCAAAATACATTTAGTCCATTTCCAAGAGTCCCCATAGACTCAAAGTTCTAAGATTGCCAAAAGTTCAAGTCCAAAGTCTTCTCTGAGACTCAAAGCAATCTTGCATTGTGAGCTCCTGTAAAAATCAAAAGCAATTTACAAGTATTCAATATATAATTGTACAGTATAAACATTTAATTAATTGAGGGCTCAGAGTTTCCAAGCTCTCAATCTATAGACAGCAGGCTCCATTCCTTAGGGCTTGAGCATAGTGGTGGAAGAGTATGACAAAGGGAAGCATCTCACATGATGATTAGGAAGCAGAGAGAGAGAGACTCCACTTTCCAGATACAAAATGTATACCCCATAGCCAAGCCCACAATGAGACATTTCCTCTAGCCACACTCCACCCGCCTCCAGTTAAGGCAGGTGGAGTGTGGCTAGAGGAAATGTCTTACATATGCTTACATGTGAACTTTTGGGGGACACTTCACATTCAAACCTTAACACTCAATAATGCACTTCATGAATTATTTTATAGTCTTTGACAAATGATTAAGACATCTAACTGAATATTAGAAAAATCCTATTCAATCATATCAGATAGATTCCATACTACAAGTGGTGATAAAATATCATTGCTAATATGGGAGAGGTTTTCAAAAATTTGTAATCAGTCTTTTAAAAAAATATTATTTTTTTAGGTGTAGTTGGACACAATGCCTTCATTTTATTTATTTATATGTGGTGCTGAGGATCGAACCCAGGGCCTCACACATGCTAGGCAAGCGCTCTACTGCTGAGCCCCAACCCCAGCCCTATAATCAGTCTTTTTCTTAAATAATTCTTCAATTATATGTATAAATGTAGTATTTATCACATGAATTGAATAGGTACTAATAACATAACATCTTCACACAGTTCATCTAAATAACAAGATTATAATACCAAGTTTTATTGCCAGGTAAATAGGATACATTTTACTTTCTGTAGTTTCATAAGAAACAATTATGAGAGTATAGAAGAGACCATCTGTGATGGGCCAAGAAAGACTGAGACATTTTTAGTAAACACTATACTAAATGTGAGTCATGGATATGCAATGTTACACAAAGATAATTTCTATTTCTTATAGTATTAGCTCACATATAATTTAATAGTGGTTTATATTTTAGTATTTATATATTTTTTAAATGTGTACTAACATGATATTTCTTACACCAGTTAGAAATTCTTAACCCTTATGAAAATGAACACATTGCATTTCAGTAAGTTTCTGTATCTTGTTCTTTATCTCAGTGCTATTAGTCTTTTGTCGCACTGTGTAGTTTGTCATGAACAATAAAATAGCTTTATGTAACTCTGCATGCTTTGATTTAAGAATGTCACAGAGAATTTGAGAACACTGGAAGAAAAATAACTGGGGTTTCAGAAGGTACAGATACTGTAAAGCTTTAGCGTAGAGAAAAGGGGACTCTGAACAAACAGTTCTTAATTTTCTTTTCTCTGAAGCAGTGTATTGTCACTTGTCACTCGTCACTCTATCCTCCTTAAACCTCTTTATTTTCCTAGTTTGTTATACCTTGCTCACTATGTCAATTTCTTTCTTAACAGCTCTTCTCTTTTACCTTCCAGTTATGTGACTCATATGGATGGGGTGATAGGGGAAAGTTCTCATTAATTCAATACCTTGGTCCACTAAATTGTCTCAAGCCTTTGTCTCAGTATAGCTACCACTCTTCCTTTCTGAGGACATGAATTTCACTTATCTGAAGACAGTGTAATAGTCTCTCCTAAGGTTACTTCCTTGAAGGAATTGCTGCTAATACTTCTGAGGACAGAGTTCTACCACTTTTCATTCTCCCTAGACCTTAATCAGATGCGTATTTCAGCAGTAACCGTACAGTAAAGTAAAAAAAAACAAACAGCAACAACAAAAATATATATAGTGGATAATTGCTATAAAGACACAAATAATTGTGAGATTTTGCCAATTTATGTTGACTAAAACCTGGAGAACATATATGTTGAAATAACACAGAGGTGTTGGATCTTGGTGGAGAGTATAATAGTGTTGCATGTTAATTTCCTGATACGGATTCATTTATTAGATTCTTGGTTCATTGTGTTAAAGTGAATGGCTAAAAGTTAGATGCATTGATTATCTAAAACTTGGACTCAAAGATAACTTAAAAATTACATAAAGTGTAAATGCCAGAACTTCCTTGTATATTGTAGAGCAATGTGTCCACTAGTCAAGATTTCTGTGCAAGCTGTTCTTCACTTTCACTCTATGAGCTGGAAGATGGGGTAAGAGACCTGCCAGTGGCAAATAGTAATGTTTTATAGATACATTGGCAGACTTTTTTTGAAAAATCATAGGAAAACTTTTATGGTTTCAAATCAATTATTCTTTGAAGTCCAGATTTCTGTAGTAGAGACTGAGGGCTCCAAACATGAGACAACAGTTTACCATGCAACTAATCTGTGTTCCTGACACATTTACGGCTGATTCACCAAACCTTAAATGCATGTGCAATCTGCAACATGTCATCATCAAATGGAAGTAAAATACATGCAACTGGACTCAGGCATTACAAAAAGATACAGCAAATGGCCAAAGCATGTGGCACAATGTCAATGGTCCATACCCTTGCTATTTTCTCTGTTTTCTGAACCTTTGCTTTTATGAAGAATTCATGAAAAAATTCACCATGACCAATTACCAGAAGGAATTTAATAAAGAATGAAAGTTATTTTCAATTAATAGTTCTAAGGTAATTAGATGTCCTTGTACAACAAAATGACTCATATCTCATACCATAACAAATATTAGTGCAAGTTGGGTCATAAAAATTAGAATATAAAATTTGAGGTGGAAAAATATGAGCTAGTTCTGATCTTAGATTGGTTAGTATTCTCAGATAATTTGTCAAAACCAAGATTGATTAAGAGGAAAATTATAAAATTTTCGATTAGTTTTTATCAAATTTAAACCTTCAGTCTCTCAAAAGACATCAGTGAGAACATAAGAAATAAGCCATGGAATTAGAGAAGTTATTTACAAATCATATATTTTATACAGGACTTGTATTCAAAGGAATAAAGAATTCTTATGACTCAATAATAAAAGACAAAATAATTGAATCTGGGCATGTTTATAAATTACCATAAAATAATATATGTGAATTTTGAATATGCATATAAAATGATGATTTAGCATCACTGGCCTTTAGGTAAATGTAAATTAATACCTTTATACTTCCACTAGGATGACCATTCTGAAAGGACCCTACTTATTCTTAGTACGAATATGTAAAATTTTGACTTTTTAAAATTTCTAGTGAGAATTTGAAATGATACACCTACTTTAATAATAATTTGTCAGATAGAAAAAAAGAATAAGCTTAGTATATGACCTATCAGTAAGAATTCAAAATATTTATCCAATAAAATAAAACCTTTTAAACTTTTTATATAAATATTTAAATGTAAGTGTTCAAAGTCACATTTATAGATAAAAACTGAAAACTGTTAACATCTACCAACCAGAGAATGCATAAACAAAATCTATTTATCCATACAATGGAATATAACTCAATACTTTAAAAGTAAAGACTTCTGATACATATGGAAACATGGAGTTATCTCAACAAGATTAGACTAAGTGAAAAAAGCCAGGCAAACACATTGCTACGTTTATACATAAATATCTAGGAAAAGTGGGTCAACAGAGGCAGAGAGCAGACAATCTTTTGCATAGTGATAACACTGTAGATGAGGATTGACCGCAAATTAGCATGAGAAGACTTAGTGTGATCAAATGCACCATGACTGTAATAATGACTGTAGAATTTTTAATTTTTTCCAAAGAGCATCAAATTCCAAAGTTGTAATGGGTAAATTTTATTACAAGTAAATTTTACCTCAGTGATCTATAAAAAATAACGAACTTAAAATATTCCTTATTTTTTATCATAAAGTCTTCTGGGCACTTGTTCAGATGAAGACATACATATCATATCATAGGAAGTGCAACAAGACCTTGAAAATCACAATACCCACAAGCTACTCTCCTGAGAAAAGACTGTAATTCCCAAATAAATGAAGTTGGAGAATATAATGCTTAGTGAAGTTAGCCAGTCCCCCCCATAAAACACAAATGCTAAATGTTTTCTCTGATATAAGAATGCTGGTTCCTAATGGAGTTTTGGGGGGAGCATGGGAAGATTAGATGAAGTCTAGATAGAGCAAAGGGCAGGGAGGCAAAAGGAGAGGGCATGGGGGTAGGAAAGATGGTGGAATGAGATGAATATCACTACTCTAAGTGCATGTATGAAGACACAAATTGTGTGAATCTAATTTGTGTACAACTAGAGATATGAAAAATTGTATTCTATATGTGTAATATAAATTTTAAAGCATTATGCTGTCGTGTATAACAAATTAAATTTTTAAAAAAGTGTAATTCCTCCTTGAAAGTTCATCTATAGGACTAGCTGGGATGGGAAAAGGACAACACAACGGAAAGCTGGATTATTATATTCCAGGATGTAGATATGTTTTTTTTAATAATCATAATTCATGATTCTAGTAATCAATACCCAAAGAAAGAGTTCTACTAGCTATTAATGCTCTTAACCCTTTGTGTAATTTCTATTTTCCTGGTCTCACAAACAGAGACTGTTGATTCTCTCTTTTGAAAAAGGAAGGTTATCACATGGAACACAATTACAGTTCCATTAAACTAAAAGTTGGGCCATTCATCCATCCATATTCCCCTCAGGTCACCGAACCAATGAAAAAAGAAGAAGCTACCAGACTGCCAATGAGAAATAAGGTTGCTAAATATCAGAGGTGATGGGAAAGTATATTTAAAATTTAGACTTTCCTAAGAGCACCTCATATTACTTCAATGTCCTGTTATTGAAGGTAATTGCTAAAGGAATACAAACTTGGAAGTTAGAGCAGGGTAGTCATAAATACCAACTCCAATTACATGTGAACTGCAAAAACAAAAATTTGTAATAGCTATCAATTTTCTGTATTATTTTATATGAATATTTACATATTTATGAAGCATTTTTATATTCATTTCATTCTACCATCAAACATAATATGGATTAATAGTAATCAACCTTATAAATCAGTATATGCCACCAGACATTTTAGTAAATACCCAAATTCATGTGAGCAGTGTTATTACTCTGATTAGTATGCTGTGAGGAAGCACCAGATAGCTACAACAGCATATATAATAAATTGTGGATGAAGACATACATGTGTCTATAGAACAAGCAATTCTAGACATCTCATTCCAGGTGCCAGTCATAGGTATAAAAAACCCATCTTAGACATTCCAGCCCCAGCACTTATGACATTATGTAGAACTAACTTCCCAGGCCTAGTGACCCAAGGCTAGTACAGTCAAGTTGTATCTAGCCCTTAGAGAAGTCCAGCTGAGAACACAAACCTTGTAGAAAAGATAACTTTCTTCTAAAACTTTGCCTGGATATCTGTCAAACAAAATCATAAATACACTAAAATGATTGCTCTATTCTACTAAGTTGTGGGATGGTGTACGGTACAACAAGAATATGTGAAATACAAAACCAGTGATTCTAATATGTGCCCTTTCAAGGAAAATCAAACTTGGAACAGACTTAATGGTAATTACCGGCTGGGATATTATTTGTTCAATTGAATCTTACAGGACATTCACATCTGTCAATGATTTTTTTAAATTAATGCTTCAGATCAGTTTCAGCTCATGTAATCATAATGAAGTATTTTTAAAAAGTATCTTTAACTTTCTTTTATCACATACATAAAAGTCTCCAATGATATCAAATAAAGAAAAACCTTCAATGGTAGGTGAGATATTTTAATTAAAATTCATGATGTATCATCAGTTGATTTAATGCAATAGCTCTGAATGTTTTAAATATTAATATTAGAAATAAAAATGCCATCTAAAATAAACATATGAAAGATAGATTATTTTTTATTTTAAAACAGGAAATTATAACTTAAATTTACAGATAAAAACAAGTAATCATGTATTTGATTTTTAATAGTAACTTGTTGTTATTGTCATATAAAGATTGTGATCTATTTCTTAATTGAGAGGGAAAAAAACCCTGTCTTTGAAAATTAAGAACCCCTTCCAAATATTTGTTTTGTTTATTCCAGAACAGTTTGATTCAGGTTAAAATGACACTAAAATGAGACCCCTATAAAGTCCCCACATTAAAAAAAAAAAGAGAGAGAGAGAGGTTTTTAAAAGTTTGGATTTTTATTTACCAAAAAGAGAGAAAAAATACATTTATTATGTATCTTCCATATGCCAAGCATTTAATAAATGCCAAAATTTTACTCTTCACTAAAAAAGCCTCACAAAGTAGATATCCTGATTCCATTTACATAAATAAAGGTCAGATTTCTCACAGATGTCCAGGATCTTGCTGAATTTTATCAGCTTTCAACAGGAAAAGAAATGATTTGTTATTATTTTTTTTTTCTTAAATTAAAAAAAGTGTATTCTGAAGAAATATAACTTTTCTATTTTAAAAATATAATATTGTTTTTATAATTAAACCTTTTGTAACAGCTATCTTCCTTCTCTCTGTGAATGCACCTTCTAGTCATTCTTCTCTGTAAACTGAGTGAGAAGATTCCAGGACACAAAGGTCAGAAGTGTCCTTTTCCTGGAATGACTTCATCTATAGAAGATGTCAGTGGGGTATCAATGCAAAAAGGACTTTGGCATCTTCTTCCACAGACATGAGAAAGAATACTTAGGAAACAAATTATATTTTGGAACACCCACAATCTCCTAGGCAACATTAACTTTCATTCTAGAAGAAAATCACTTTTACATTTATTTTTATAGCATCCAGATGCAATTTGAATCTCAAGTAAATACCAATTTATTCATACTTTACTACCTTTTATAAAAAGTCAAAATAATGATTTTTTTTGTATATATCCTTAAACAAAATCAATAAACCTTTGTCAGACATAATCTGCTAATTAATTTGACATGATGTGGCTACACTGAAAAAATTGAATGTTATATCAGAATACAAGATCAATATGTATCACACAAATAAGCTTGTTTTTATAGTATGGCCTGGGAATATCAAATGACATGCTCATAAATGATTCACTCCCTACAAATTATGAGAAAGATGAATCATAGCAACTGTTAAACCAAGACTCCTCTAACTATAATACACTAAACCAATCTTATTATTTTTGTAAACTCATCTCAAATTCCTCAGATTTTTAGTTGTAGCTATTGAATGAAAAAGACCTTGCTCTTTCTTATGACCCTTTACACACTATTTCAAAGTAAAAAGACATTGGTGGATATTGGACCTATTTCAGGCTCAGTGTCTGTTTTAGAGGTGAGACAATTTAACAATCACTTCTGATTGGCCTCTCTGTGACAGAACTTAGAGTAAAATCAATGCCAAATGACCAGACAACTTATGCCAAGCTGCAGCAGCAATCTGGTGGGCTGCAGTAGAGACAGTGCAAGCTCTTTCAGAGCTGTCCTTGCCAACTGTGAGGAAGCAGGCTTCCTGTGGTTCACTGTTCTCCCCGATGTCTTTTAAGAGTGTGAATATAGGACTACAATGAGTCAAAAACTTCCATTTGAAGTGATATCCTAGCAAGTTGTCTTTTCTAAATCTGGGTCAGATTTATTTTAGCTTTCAAAAGTGGCAAATTAACCAAGGGTATTGTATTCTATTCATACAGTATTGTCAGTGCTTAGAGTGCCTTGGATTCTCAATACTGCTCATATGTAAGCATTATTCTCCACATGACTAAAGAATCATTTTTGTGCTAGAAGATAAAATACGTTGGAACTATTAAGTGAATCTCATTTCAGTAGCTATTTATTTGAAATTTCAAAATATACTCTACTATGATATGGCCCCAAAAAGGTATAAAACGGTCAAATTTTTAAAAATAAAATAAAAAAGAAACCTGACATGGTGGCATACACCTGAAATTCCAGTTGCTCAGGAGGCTAAGGCACCTGACCACAAGTTCAAAGCCAACCTCAGCAATTTACTGAGGCCCTAAGAGAATTTGTCTCAAAAAAAAAAAAGAAGAAGTGTTTTGTTTGTTTGTTTGTTTTGCTACACCAATACATGATACATTACTACTCCTACACTTGATGGTTTTTTTTGTCACATAGAACACTGGTACATAAGCAATTTATATACCTCACATATTATCAAATTTTCTTACCCTTTATTAGGGAAAAGATGAACTATTAGAAAGCAGAAAATTCCAGGCAAACACTGTATGTACAATTGAAAATATATCCACAAATAATTGCATATGCTTATTATTAATTAATACAAACTTTTGCACATCTGTCAGTGCACAAATAGGAAAAAGTTCGAATTTAAATGCAAACATTATTTGTCTTAAAATCCTGGCAAAAATACACATATTTTATTAGAATAATTTTAAAAAATCAAGAGGGTATTTTACAGATAGATTTTAGCATTTAAATCAAGTAATTTAATTTTATAAAAAATGACACTGTGGAGGAAATCTCAGATCCACAACTTTGACAAAAACAAAGATAATAACAAAACAAGAAAATAATATCATAATTACCCACGAAGGTAATCTGGTACATATGTCAATTTCCTTAGGAAATTCATATTACAATACTTATAACAAGATCACAGTTAAAGATATGACTGAAGCAAAATCATTTATAAAGGCCATCCATTATTGAGTTTTCATTTTTAAAATTATTATAATCATCACTCTCATGGACATTCAATTTAAAATGACTTAATGACAATTAGCAATAATTTAATTTTCTTAGTAATTTCTCCTCCCCTATACAACCAACTAGAATGTTTGTTTTTGAGTGTTTTCAGCTAATTAAAGTCAAGAGATAGAATATTGGGAGAAAACAATATAACACAAGCCTGGCCACTGTTTAGTATACTATATTATTAACTAAGAACAAATTCTTACTTTTTTTATGCTCTTTCCCTGCAAATAAAGATCTACTTGCAGCTCTTATTTCATGAAAAAAGTCAATATTATTAATATTATTTAATGATAAAAATTATGATAGAAGACATTCTTTTGTTATAAACAATTTAGTCCTATTGTACAGTGAAAAATTTCTGGATTTTTTCTACTACATTTAGGTTGGGGTGTATCAACCATCACTCTTACTCTCAAAACATAAATACACAAAGAATTCTTAAAATAAGCAAATAACTTTCATTAATTATATATCATAATCTTTACAGTTTCAGCATGTCCCCAAATCTCAAAATTTTCCAAAGTCTTTCCTGAGATGTAAGTCAATCTCTTGACTGAAACACTGTAAAGATCAGAAACAAGTTAACATGTATACAATAAACAGTGGCATAATGTTTACATTACCATTCCAAAAGGTAGGAATAGGGAAATGAAAAAAAAAAAAAAAAAAAAAGGATGGGACCAAAATAAGACTGAAATCCAGCCAGGAAAACAGGTACCATAACTGTGCATCTAGAACAGGTAGTGGTGAGATGTCTCCTCCAAACAGCTTAGACAGCCCCACACCTTTGGTTTTGTTTGTTGCATCACATTTGCATCACATGACTTTTTTAGCTATCTCTGCAGCTAGTAGCTCCTTCAGCAGTCAGTCTACATTACTAGCATCTATAAATTCCTAGGGTCTCTCTCCTAGCTTCAGTGCACCATCACAACTTAACACATCACCCTCTCCAGTTTAGTTTGTAGGAATTCTGACCATGGTATAAATTTACTAGGCATTTCTCTTGAAATTTTTGTGGAAGCCCTCATGACCATAACTCTATCATCCTGCATTTCTGCAGACTCAGCAGAACCAGTAGTAGATGATTGCAATATCTGCTACCAGCTTGTGTAGTACCTGACACCTTGAAATTAGGAGATGAAAGTGGGCTGTGAATGCCTGGGTGCTGCAAGCCTGGAACCCCCATGATCTCTACTCAAAAGAATTTTTCATCTATACCCTGGAACTACAATGGGTGTGCTTTTACAAATTACCAAGATGCCTTCAAACCCTCCTTCCTGCTGTCTCTGTGTAAAGGACTTAGCATCTCTTTTGTCACTATAATCCCTTCAAAAAGCAAACTCTCTTTGGCCCCAGTTTTATAAGCAATTTTATGGCCAAATGCAAGTTTTTAAAAGCCATCAGTTCTGCAGTCTGATCCTAATTCTCCCAGTAAACCTGGCTAAAATCTGTCAGCAAAATCCATGCCATTTGGGGCTGGGGATGTGGCTCAAGCAGTAGCGTGCTTGCCTGGCATGCGTGCAGCCCGGGTTCGATCCTCAGAACCATATACAAACAAAGATGTTGTGTCCGCAGAAAACTAAAAAATAAATATTAAAAAATTCTCTCTCTCTTTCTCTCTCTCTCTAAAAAAAAAAAAAAAAAAAAAAAAAAACCCATGCCATTCATTGGCTGAATGTTATGCCTTGAAATTTTCTCCAGCAGACTAATTAGTTCATCACTTTTAAATCTGGTCTCAAAGTGTCACATCAAAGACAAAACATATACAATTTCTTTCCCAGGATATAACACACATGTTGTCTGGTCGTATTTCCAAAAGAAATATTTTTCTCATCTGAAATCTCATGAGCACAGTCCACACTCCTATTGGAATTCTGATCTTCTGAACTTCCACCAAAATTGCCCATTTAGGTCAGCTTACACTATTTTAAAACTCCTGCAACCTGTATTGCCAAGCTTTTCCAAACTTTTTCCACAAACCATTTGAAAAAGGCTTCTGAACCACATGGCAAGATTATTAACAGGAATGGTCCCACCAATTTCTGTATTAGACAGCTTTACATCACTGTGACCAAAATACCCAACAATAACAACTTACAGGAGGAAAATTTTATTTGGCCTTACAGTTTCAGAGATTTAGTCCATGGTGAACCTACTCCCTTGCTTTAGACACAAGATGAGATAGAATATCTTGGTGGAAGAATGTGACAAAGGGAAGCTGCTCAGAATATAGTAGCTGAGAAGCAGAGAAATAAAGAAAACAAAGGACACGCGGTAGATTAACTCTTCCTGGGCATGTGCCCAGAGACCCTCTTCTCCAGCCATACCTCACCAGTCTATGGATATCACTCAGTCCATTTTAAGTGGAATGAACTAATTATCTTATATCTCTCAAAATCCCATGATTTTGAAAATTCCTGAATTAAAATAGGAATTTTGGAAATACCTCCCATCCAAACCATAACAGATTTAAAGCTACACCAAGGCAGAGATTGTCAATTTCTTTGTGTTTCTCAACTCCTTTCCAGAATTTGATGAGTTGTATTCTACTAATTTTGTTTAAGCTACTACTTTTGTTGTTGTTGATGGAAGGCAATGGTGGGAACATGAGGTTAAAAGAATAATTCTACAAAATGAGACCATTGTGCAGACCCCCATATATTTTCTTGCCAAAAAAAGCAATCTGCCTGCAGCCCTGCCTGACCTAAATGGACGAGATACATTACATGTTTCAGCATACTGAGGCATGAGCAAAGTCAGCGTAGGTAATGAAGGATGGGGGTGGAGAAAGAATGACAACTGAACAGCAAAGAGAGAAAAATGAGTTGTTAACCTCCAGAATCATACTCCTGGGCACTCTGGGCTGCTAACAATTAATTTCTGTGTCTCTGCTCTTGATCATGTACATGGGGAAGAAAGAGAAGACAATAATTAAAAAGGTGAGTTCTGGAGTCTCTACAAAAGCAAGTTGCACCCCCTTCCAGGAGTTTTCAGCTCTGAAGCCCCACTTCTCTTTGAAGAAGTCTGACTCTATTACTTTCTTAAATAAAACTTGCTCCATCCACTTGCCTTGGCATCTCTTGGGTGTTTAATCTTCAACACCAGAGAACAAGAACCCATTCCTGATCTTCAATGGACAGGTGAGTATCAGTTATTCATAATTACCGTGTCATTAGATGATTCTATAATTTTAAATGTTATTAATATGGTGTTTAGAGCTTTCTGAGCAAATCCTAAGTGATTTAACTCTATGAAGTAATACTATTTTGAATATCTTTTTATAGACATTCAAACTTAAGAATAATGAGAGATAGTAACCTCTCCAAGGTTGAACATTTGTGAGCGATATAACCAAGGTTTAAATGAATATTTCATCTTAGTCTGCATGTAAATGCTATGTTATACTTAGATCATATTGTGTTCATTATTTCAGTGACATAAATATTGTTTCAACTAAATTTTATTGTCTAAGGAAGCAAAAATGCAAGAAATACATTTCTATCCAAAGAGGGAAATATTCAGCATAATTAAGGTTTTAAAATAATATTTATCTTCATATATGCAATATGTCTAACTTTCTAAAAGACATTCTGGATATTGGTCATAAAACAATGTCTAGGATAAAAAAAATGTTTACTATAGTATGTGCAGAAACTAGAATGTCTATGCCTATGTAATTGGTGAGGTTAGAAAAAGGACAAACATGAAAGAAATAATTCTGAGTTTGGATTTTATCTTCTTTCCACAAGGCCCTGAGGACCCTTGAAGTTTCTTGAACTCATGTCATGTTCAACTGCTTTGCATTCAGATACTGTTGGCTTGTTTGCTAGGGGTGAATGGGAAAAAATAATATAACCATTGTTCTTTGCATCTAAATTGCATTATTTTGACCTTTTACAATTTCTAAGCTACTTAGAAAGTTATTTTTAATGTATATATAATTATAGCATTCTTTATGAAAATATTACAACAGACACAATATTTAACTACATCTCACTTAAGAAGAAGCAATAGAAAAATAAAAACCTTAGTCTCATTGTACCATTGCCTCATTATCAAAAACCTTAATCTACTGAAAAATGTATATTTTGGTATATATTTTTTGCCTTCCTAAAACTTTAACTGTAAGTTTATAAGTTTTCATTTTCTTTGCCCTTAAAAAAACCTATGAACTGCATAAACCCTTTTATTTATGGTGTTTACAATGATTTACTCCCATACAAAATATATCTTTATGGTATGTGCCAATAGGTTTGAATTATGCAATGTGGATTTTTCAACATTGTCTGTCTTTAAACTCCAGGGGCTGGCAGAATTTACTTTTTTGCAGAAGATTGAGTATACTTTGCATATAATGTTTAGGGCTTTCACACACTTTAACATCAAGATCCTCTTGGTGCGGGATAAAACTGGGAATGGAAACACAAGCACTTGTAGGCCATGGATCCAGTGTCATAATTACAGGTGGAATGTTGAGCAAATCAAGCATAGTGACTGAATGCTGCTTTCTGTTTGTTTAATTAATAACTTTTGAATATCATAATGTAAGAGAGAATTCTATTTATTTAGGCCTGGTTTCCAATAAGCTAAGTGTGCATATTGTTTTGTACATATTTTAGTAAACTTTATTACTCCTCTAAATGTTGAACATAAAATCAGTAGTAAAGTTTCTCTGAGAAGTGTTTCAGATTATTTTCAGAACAAAACCATTCAATGAGTTATTTACCTTATGACATTCCATGAATGACCTTTTCAATCATTAAATTTCTAGTAATTATTTGACTATATCTTCAAGGATAGCTATAACTATAAATTATATGTCTTGTCTCTAAGTGTACAATTATTATCTTCAATTTTTCAATTAAAGAGTCACCAATAGCAAAATATATCAATCATCTTGCTTATTAATATATATACAGATGTATTATATATATAATGTATATATTGCATTATTTTGTATATAATGTATATAATACATACATATATTTTTTTAATATTTTTTCTTTACACTTTGAATATTAGCTGCAGCTTCTTACTTAAAAAGTTGAAGAACTGGGCTGAGTTTGTAGCTCAGGGTTGGAGCGCTTGCCTAGATCATGTGAGACACTAGGTTCAATTCCTCAGTAGTGCATAAAAAAGTAATTAATTTAAAGGTATTGTGTCCATCTACAACAACAAAAAAATTAAAAAGTTGAAGAGTCTTTCATATAGAAATAGTGAACATTTGCAGTATATTTTTAACCTCTCGTGGTAACTTAGAAACACTAAATTTGGTAGTAAATAACTTCTTGCCACTCCAAAAGATTAAACTTTGGGATTAGCATTATGAAGTTTTAATATTATGATCAATGGCACTTTTATTATTTTATACTCTACAAGTATCTTTGTTTTTCCATTTCCAGGTGACTTTTTCAACTTTCAAAAGAAGGTATCTTCAGAGGCATTATTTATTTTAACCTGAAAGTATGGATTTTAATTCAAAAAAAGAAAATTATTACATGTTGCTTCTTCATAAGTTATAACTGAATGTTTACTTTGATTCAGAATAGTTTCACAAAATGCACAGATTTTCAAATTAATAACCAAAATTAATTTTATAACCTATATATTTTTTTGAATATTCATGCTTTTGCCTGACTTTGAACAAACTTTAGAAATTAAGTTTATTTCATTTGAAGTTCAGGCTATTTTTCTTAATACTTATTTTTTAGTTACAGGTGGACACAATGTCTTTGTTTTATTTTGATGTGGTGCTGAGGATCGAACCCAGAACCCAGTGCCTCATGCAGAGTAGGTAAGCGCTCTACCTTTGAGCCACAACCCCAGCCCTGAACAATTTACTTTAAACTAGGTATTTTTAATCCAGACATGATCTCTAGCAAAAAGTAGTTCTACATTAATGAAAGACTATTGAGTGTTTAACTTGAAAAAGAATACTACTTCAAAAAAATGCTTTTTTCCTTTAAAGTTATTTACAAGTAAAAGTTAAGAAAATAAAAATGATTTTGCCTCACTCACCATGCATTTTAAAATCATGCCAGAAATACAT
Organism: Callospermophilus lateralis; assembly: GCF_048772815.1. Lineage (NCBI taxonomy): Eukaryota > Metazoa > Chordata > Mammalia > Rodentia > Sciuridae > Callospermophilus > Callospermophilus lateralis. Next base: position 139,102,993 of record NC_135309.1, read on the forward strand.
ACTGTATTCCTGTTTAATGCAAAATAAATCATAAATTGTATTCTGAGCAAAATACATAAAATGAATCAGAAAACTTCCCAATATCTCCATAAATAATTCAGTGGTATAGTCTTCATTTCTCTTCTACTGAAAGTCACTATGTTATACCTGACCTAACAAATATCATTGATATTATCCTTTACAATTGAAATCAAAGATCAACTATTACAAAGCCATATAATATATATGGAGAATCTAATGTGTTAAACTTAATAGAATACATGTATCTTCAAAATACCTTAAAATACTTAATAATATATATTTATAATGAAAAAATAAGTACATATATATAAACATATACAATCATGAATTTTTTTTTAAATTCCTACCACTAAAATTAAATGTGAAAGCAAGTTAATGGTATTTGTCTTTTAATATTTGAAAAGTTCTTTTAATATTATTGTTTTGGAGAATATATATTTTATACTTACATATCAGGTATGACTATATTATTTATGTTATCAGTGTAGAAGTAAAAATATAAAATTATCACCACTTAACAAAAACTTTACTAAATTTGTCATCAAGCTCCATACAAGATAACTATGAAATGTTAAAACAAAATTGAACAATATATGCAAGGATCACATAGAATCTGAACTATTTATATGTAATGTCACTCTTAGATCTAGGCAATATTAAGGCAACTATTTTCAATACGTGTGTGTCTATGTACACATATGCACATACAGATATATGTGTATATACAAATACATACTAAGAATTCAATGAGCTAATTATTGTTATGAACATTAAACTTATGTATTCATTTAGCTATATATTTCATAATTGACTCTAGAAAATGTTCTCAGTCATACACATAGTTTTTAAAAAAATGAATGTTTTTACTTGAATTATTTAAAAAATTGGTAAAATTAAATCACACATCTTAATTTTAGAGATAATATCTGTTTAGTCTATATTTTACAAATTCCAAATACTAAGTGGATCAATCTGAGAAACCCAAGACATAATATAAGTCATTGCTCTGTCCTGATTAAAATAGTGAGGATGTGATTAGGATCCCTAAATTAATGAATTGTGCTACATCAACATAAATAGACATATAATTAAGTTAATGGTCATTGTTTGAGATACACACACACACACACACACACACACACACACATATATAAAACAAATGTTGGATTTACAGAAGAAAGTTCTTCAAGTGGTATCCTCTTAAACTTCAGTGGCAATGAAAACTGCTTAAATTTTCTCTGTCTCTGATACTATCTTTCAAATTATTGCATTATGAGAATAATAATCAAATTATTCAGTCAAGTACTGTATAATAATATGTATCAATCATTTCTATTCTGGTTTGATGTCAATACTATAAGAAAATTTTAAGACTCAAACTAACTGCAAAATTTTATATAAACATTATATAAAACTTGACAACCTGGAGGAAAGAGTTCAGGACAGTCAAATTTACAAGTTAACACATTTTAAATAACATTTACAATTATTTAAACTTCTATGTATTTATTTATCAACGTGTTTATGTTTTCTTTTCTTATAAAGGTAATTTTATATAATTTTAATGGAATATAACAAATTTGAATTGATTGGGAAAAAAAGAGTAAAATAAAGCAGCATTTTAAATGGTGCAAAGACTAAAATTTTTATTACAAAATTACACATGTAAGAAATAATGTACTTATTGGGGATGGGTTTCAGTGCAGTTCTTTGCTTTCCAGATGAACCTGGCCTGGGTAAAAATGTAAATGGTTCATAAGATCAATGCCAATCTACTTGCTCAGGAAATGCATAAGCAATCTCAATTAAAAGAAACAGAAAAACAAAACAGAGAGTATTCTCTTCAAAGGAAATCTCTATTGCTTTGTAACCATAAATAATATGACTGTCAGTTGCTTTTCATGCAGATGGATTTACACAGTCACATAACCCAATAGCTGTAATTATTTCAAGAGAATTCAGAAGAACATGAGGTGATGCAATTACTCACTTTTCTTATTGTCTGAACTACTGAACAGTAGATTTCAGACTGTGGGAAGAACTGATAAACAGAAGAGCCTTGGAGAAATGTGCCACAAATAGACTTCTCTCAGAAGAGTCTTTGATAGATAGATATTGGGCAAAAGGGAATTTGAGATTGTATTCCCTGGCAAGTAATTGGAATAAAGCAATTCTATGCTGCCAGATAAATATTGACCTACATGTTATAAGAGACAGTCAATCTCGGAATAGAGTTGACCTTCTCTCATGGAAATTGCATAGCCTAGCCAGGATATGTGTCTGAATGAAAGGCTATCTGACATCAATTTCATAGGTACTTGAATGAGCACCTGCAGGCAGGGCAATGTTCTCCTGAGCATAGTTCTAATCCACTACTTTGTGCAGGGGTAGCCGACTAAATATTTAAAACTCTCCTATGGTTATCATAGTCACAGCTCCTTTAAGTAGAAAACTTTTAAGCTGATTGTTATTATGTAGCTATACACCACACAATTAAAAGTGAAATAAAATAGAAAAATTAAATAAATTGAAAGTATCCATGGACCACTTATCATTTAAAATAGTTTCATATAATTTATTTTTCAGCTACTATAAATAATTGTAAACAGTGTTCAAATTATAAGAATAAATCTATTTATGACATGTTTGTGTGTTTTAAACACTGGGAGCAGTCAAAGATTGCAAAAATTGAGACTGTCTAATATTTCTCGTGGGAATGTAAAATGTTGAAACCACTATGGAAAACATATTAGTGGCTCTTCAATAAGGTTAATGTAGAATTAAAATATCACTTCACAATTCTGACTCTAGTTAAAAAATAAGTGGTCAAGCACAAACATGTATAAAAAGATCTACAGCAGCACTATTCATAATAGATAAAAGGTAGAAATAACCCAAATATTCATGACTGATGATAAGCCAAATGTACTACATCTATAAGATGGAATAATATTTGGCAAAAGAAAAGAGAATGATATATTTATGAATGTTACACATTGATAATTTTTTAATTCTTAAAAACATTATGTTAAGTGGAATATGCCAGACACCAAAGGTGATGTGTGTGATGAAATATATACTCTGTATGAAAGGTTCACAATAGACAAATCTACATAGAAAGCACTAGTGGCTGGCAGAGGCTGGGGCAGGAACAAGTGAGGAGTGCCTGTGTAATGGATTTTAGGCTTTCCTTCTGGGATGACTAAAAGTTCTGGAATTAGTGGTGTTGTGGTAGAACAGTTAGGATGTACCAAATATCACTGAATTATATAATCTAAAATGCAAAATGTTAAATTTTGTTGTATGTATTTTACTTCAATGAAATATGCATATTACTATATTTACATGAAGAAAACTTGTTTTAAAGAAAAATCCAGCCTCTGATGAATGAGGGTTTAATTCTTTAAAACATTTGAGGAATAAACTGTACTACTTTTATACAAATGCTTCCAGTGAATAGAAAGATCCGATACTCTTCCCAACTATTAAAAATAAATTGGTACAATTTATTTTTCATGTACTATTAATAATTGTAAACATTATTCAAGCTATAAGAAGAAATCCAATTATGATACGTTTCTGTGTTTTAAACACTGTATATGTCAAGGATATGGAAAAATTGCAACTATTTTCATATTTCTCATGGGAATATAAAATGTTGAAATCACTATGCAAAACATATTAGTGACTCTTCAATAAAGTTAATATAGAATTACAATATCACTTAGCAATTCTACTTCTAGGTTAAAAGTAAGTGGTCAAGCACAAATTTAAGGGCAATGTGAATTTGATATCAAAAATTGTCCAATATATTCCAGAAAACTATTATAGCTGATTAACACAAATTCCATATAAACATTTCCTGCTCTACAGTTCTAGTCAGGTCTTTAGTCACAGCAGCAAATTTGAAAGCTGATAAAGACTCTTTACCATTACATTTATTATAATAAATATTATAAACAACAGCAAAATCTCTTCCTGAGATCCCTAATGGTTCTAGAATTCCATAAAAAACTACATATCCATCTCTTTCACAGTTAATATGGAAAAATCAGGTAATACCAAAATAATTAGACTTATACTATTTAAGTCATAGAATAAACAATTAAAATGTTACTATTTGTAAATGGATAAGTATTTTAAATACTCAAGAATCTCCAGAAAAACTTATAACTGATGAAATCTATCATCATAAAATGAATATACAAATACCAATTTTTCATCAACTTTATTCAACAGAAAATTTAAAAATTAAGTAATACAATTCAATATTTTATACACAAATCAAATAAATTTGACTCTGAAACAATGTTAATAAGTTAACACTAATGCAATTATACATTTTCACATCTGCACAATTATTGATACATTTAAAAACTGTAAATGTAGGGTTATGTGTTGCTCAAGTATTGAAATAATCAATATGTAAATATATCCATATTATATTAGATACAAATTGAATCTAAACACTATGATAGCATATTTGTACATGTGTCTCTCTGTGTGTATAAGAGACAGAGAAAGAAAATTAATAGTTCAATTTAAATATATATGTAAAAAAGAACTACTAACAGGAAAATTAATTGAGAAAAAAATTTGAAGGAATTATCTGACCATACATTAGGAATTATTGTAAAGCTATTCTAAATTTGACAACATTACATAGACAGAAAAATCAAAACTGTGAAACAAAGTAGAAATTCCAGGAATATCTTCTCTATGTGTGCTCATTTAATTTATGGCAGGAAATATTATAATATAATCAGGGAAGAAGATCTTTTTAAAATGGTGTAAAATGAATGGGATGCCTAATTGGGAAAAAAAGTGATACTTGATTTCTACCTCATACCATGTATAAATATGAATTTAACATCTATTCTATACATATATAGAAGAATTAAAGAAGTAACTATCAGACACTAACATAGAAACCTATTATTATGAATTTGAGATAAGTCAATATAAGATAAAACAAAATATCTTTAATCATAATATTAAAGATTAACATATTTGATTACATGAAAGAAAGACTTGTTATTAATAAAAGGGATCCTAAAGAAAATGAAAACTCATATCTTAATTATGTACAAGACATTTAATATCCATGCAAGCAACAAAATTCTTGTATCCATAATATATACAAGCATCTTCAAATCATATACACACACAAAAGACAATCTGGTAAGAAATAATGGGGGGAGAAGGATTTGAATGAACACTTTGCTGTGATATTTAAATGATCAATATGGAAATTTCAAGTTACTCATCTTCATTTATGTATATGTTAGACAAATCGAAGCCACAGTGAAATATTTCTATCAGAATGATGAAAATATTACGGGCTCGATGGTGAGGACATAGAAAAACAGAAGGAATTCGACACAGGAGTTATGAGTAAATGTTTGTAAAAATCACTTTGGAAAACTTTTCCCATGGACATTACACATCACAAAATAGTGTAAAAACTACTAGATATATAAATGGATGCACATTATGACTCCTTTTATACTAAGTAAAAAGGGAAGAATTAATCTATGGTGATAGCAATCAGAGGAGAACTTGTTCTTGGGAGTTTGGGCAGTGTTTAAAGAAACCATCTAAAATGTTTTTTGTGTGTGTGGTTCAGATAATATTCCTTTCACTTTTTTTACAAATCTAAGTAATAGTAACACAGATGTATTCATTCTGTGATAATGTATATTTTGTACATGTAAAATTTATGTACTTTCCCTATCTAATATTTCAATTTACCTAATAAACTAAAATGAAGAGGCAATCAAATGTGACACCTTTATATTAAGCCAAATTCTAGTGATGTGTCTTTTATGTATGCTCTCTAGAATCCAAGATACAGAAAATTTAGATTTATAAATCTAAGATTTGTAAAATGTGAGAAAAACCAACCTTTGTAAAGCTCTATTTGTTCATGTTCACAGGAGTAGATATTTTATAGTCAAGTAAATATTCTGGTGAATTGAATACATTTTTTAAATGGAAAATTTCAATCATCCATCAAACTAAACCATATCTTAGGGAAAAATGGGACAGAGAAAGAAAAGAAGGAAGGAAGGAAGGAAGGAAGGAAGGGAGGGAGGGAGGGAGGGAGGGAGGAAGGAAGGAAGGAAAGAAATTTCCATTGTAGATTTTGTACTCCCATCTTAGATTCCCTGTTTAAAATTTCCACTTTGAAGTATATGGTGTGTATCACAAAACCAGCTCCTAGGATGGTTATGTTTTGTGAACTCTTCTTTAGTTTTCTTGTCTCTTCATGCAGTGAATGTGGTTTGAATCTTTTCGTAGGACTTTTTTAATTTTTTGCTGCACAATTTTATTTGCTGTCTTAAAATTGTTATATCTTAGTTTAATCTACTTGGCTTCCTAACACTCTGTTGTAATTGGTATTTATTTATTTTTTTGTTGTTTCATAATAGTTATACATAACATTAGGATTTGCATGGAGTTTATTTTGCTCTGAAGTCCCTAGTATTTCCCCTTTCTCTTCCTCTTCTTCATCCCTTTGTTCCCTTCCCTATACTCTATTGATCGTTTTAATTATTTACATTTTTTTTCAAAAGGATTAGCATTTTAGGAATATATATAATGATGAGAGTCATTGTATATTTTCATAAATGTACACTGGAAAGTTAGGCAAGTTTCATTTCTCTGTTTTTCTTATCCTGTCCCTACCCCCATCAACCTTCTTCTAATCATCTGATCTTTCTTTTATTTTGATGGAATTTCCCAGTTTCTTTTTTCTCTCTCCAACTGCCCCTCAACAATTTTGGCTTCCACATATCAGAGATAACATGAGTAATTCTGAGTCTGACTTATTTCACTTAGCATTATAGTCTCCAGTTCCATCCATTTAACAGTAAATGACATAATTTTATACATTGTCATGGCTGAATAATACTCTATTGTATGTGTGTGTGTGTGTGTATATATATATATATATATATATATATATATATATATATATATTTTTTTTTTTTTTTTTTTTTTTCATCCATTCATCTGTTGAAAGGCACCTGGTTTTGTTCCATAGTCTGGCTATTGTGAATCATGCTGATATAAGCATTTATGTGGCTGTCTCCTTATACTATGCTCATTTTAGATCTTTTGAATAAATACCAAGGAGTAGGATAACTGGGTCATAAAGTGGTTTCATTCCTAGGTTTTTAGGACTTTCCATTCTGCCTTCCAGAATGGTTGCACTATTTTTTTTTTCTTTTTAAATTCAACATTCAATAGGATTTTAATTGTTTGTGGAAAGAAGAGAGGAAAGAAAAAAGAAGGGACAGAAAGGGAAAAATAGTAAAGAAACAGAGATTAGGAGTCACTACTTTGTCCTTGTCAATTGTAATGTACAAATAGAAACTATTTTCTTATCTAGTATTTTAATCCTATGGAATTATACCATTTTAAAAATATACTTTTCAGTTAAATGTTGTTGTTATTACTTGTTATTACGAATTATTTTATTTAACAATATTCTTAATATTAGAGAATTTTTTTTCAGTGCTGGGGATTGAACCCAGGGTCTCTTGCATGCTAGGCAAATATTCTACCACTGGGCTACTCCTACACTCCCAGCCTATATTCTTAATATTAATTGTGAATCACAAAGGAAGCCAAAATAAACATAAGCTGGGAAATAAAGATAAAAGGACTTTTCAAGCTTAAAAATAAAAGATATGCTGGTACATGATAGAATAAAACAAGAACTGACTCTCTGTACCTATTCATTAAATTTTGTTCCATATTACCCAGTAAAGGTAATTCCACCCAATTATCATATTCACCTTTTAGGCTTATGCTCTATAATCTTATCAGAACTGTACTCTACAACATATTAGAAAAGTCCTAAGTACAGACAATCTTGTTTAGTTATACAAAATATATGCCTTACACAATTTGACAAGCTCTGATCTCAAGCCTGATAAATCTTTCTTTGCAACTCAAAATGTCTCTGATGTATTTTTCAGAGTAAATGAGGGATTTATAAAAGTTGATTTTTTAATATTCAAAGAATTAATAGCATGTGCATACTCTTTTCTCCCCAATTTCTGAAGTCATATTTTATTAAGGATTTCAAATAAATCAAATCCAGGTGTTTTCAATACAAGATATACACAGTTGTGAATTAATGATAATTATTTTATTATTTTATTTTAAAATTATTTTGTTCTTTTTAGATATTTTTGACAATAGGGCATATTTTGATATATTATATGTACATGAATTATAACTTATTCTAATTAGAATTTCAGACTTAAAGTTGTACATGATGTGGAATTTCACTGTGTTGTATTCATATATGAACATTAAAAAAAAAAAAAAAAAAAACGGATTTTAAGATGGGCTACTCTGAAATCATAGAACTCCTCTTCAGGATCAAGGGTAGAATCTCCTGCCAAGTATGAGACAGAATTATAAGAAGTTGCAGTTTTTGCTGTGACCGAATCTAGCAATATGAACAAACTGAATAATCAATAGAGAGACAGTAAGAAATGTGATCTAAGCAAGTTCTAACAGGATCATGTAAAGTAATATTTTGTTGTTTTAATAGGCAAATAGAAGTGTGATGCAAATAGCAAGAAGTGACTGAGGATAAGGTGTCTTTTGATCCCTGTCAGAGGTTCCTAAGGCTGAATTGCAAAGTCTGAGTAAGAGAGACAGCTGACATGCTCAGTTAAGAGAGGTTTTATTTTGTTGAAAACAGTTTCAGGAGTTCTAAAAAACGAAAGTTTATCATGAGATGGCTTTTTTACAATGCAAATTCAATTTATTTTTAACTTTTTACAATTTTTTTAGCTTATACATAAAAACATACTAATCATACAGATTAAGGGGTATCATATAGTATTCCAATGCATGCATAAATTATGTAATGTTTAAATTGTGTTGAACATATCTATCTCCTCAAACATTCATGGTTCCTTTATGACAAAAGATTTCAAAAGTATTCCAGCATTTTGAAATGTACAGTATCTAAATGCTATCTGTATCACCCTATTGTGTAATAGCACACAAGAACTTTTAAAAAATACCATTTGTATTGGTGCATATTTATTATGTAGAATAATGTATATGTGATTTATTATAAAATGAATGTGGCATCTTTATACATGAACATAACATAATTTGATCAATTTGTCTCCCCAGTACTATCTGTTACACTCCCGTCTTTCTTCTTCCTGAACACCTTCCTCAACCGTTATGATTTCCCTTCTACTTTCAAGACATACCCCTCCCCCGCTTTTTAAAAAAAATTTCCAACCAGATTCCACATATGAGAAGAAACTTTACAACACTCACCTGAGTTTGGCTTATTTTGCTTAACCTGTTATCAAGTCCCATGCATTTTCCTGCAAATGACTTCATTTCATATTTTTGTGGATGTGGCTGAACAAAACTCTACCATCTATGTATACCATGTTTTCTTTATCTAGTCATCTGTTAAATGGACACCTATGCTGGTTCTACAACTTGGTTGTTGTGAATTGTGCTGTGATAAACATGATATGCATGTGTCTCTAAAGTAAGCTGACTTTAATCCTTTTGGAAAACACCGAGGAGTGATACAATTGCATTGTATGAAAGTTCAATTTTTATTTTGGGGGGAAACCTGCATTACTGATTTCCATAATGACTGCACTGCCAACAGTATATATGTTCCTTCCCCACATTCTCATAAGCATTTTTTATTTGTATTATTCACAATTGCCTTTCTGACTAGATGAGAATTTCAGTGTAGTTTTGATTTGCATTTGTCTGATAACTAAAGGTACCAAACATTTTTTTTTTCATATACTTTTGACTATTTGTACTTCTTTTGAGGATTGTCTGTTTGATTTATTCATTTATTGAATAGGTTATTTTTGGGGGAAGAGCGAGTTTTTTTTTAGTTCTTTTTTCTGGATATCAATCATTAGTTGGTGGACTAGTTGGTAAAGATTTTTTTTCCCCTTCTGCAGACTTTTTATTCACACTATTGTTTCCCTGGTTGTACAGAATCTTTTTAATTAGATGCCATCCCATTTATTGATTCTTGGCCTCATTTCCTGAGTTATAGGAGCACTCTTCAGGGAGTCATTGACTTTGCCTATGTGATGCAGTGTTTCCACCATGTTTTTCCTATAATAGTTAGTTGTAAAGCTTCTGGTCTACACCTAAGTGTCTAACAGAATTTGAGCTAACTTTTGTGCAGGGTGAAACAAAGGGATTTAGTTTCATTCTTCTGCATGTAGATACCCAGGTTTCCCATAACTGTTTGTTCAAGAGGCTTTCCTTTCTCAAAACATTTATGCCAGAACTTCTTGACCTTATGTAACTATATCTTATACCTATTGATCAGTCTTTCCATATTCTTCTCTCGCTGTTACTTTCCCCACTGTTTTACATTTTCAGATTCAGCATTTGAATGAAATCATGTGGTACCTTTTTTTGTGTGTGCCTGGCTTCTTCCTATAGTTCTATTCATTTTCTGATGATACTATTTCATTACTTTTTTGAGAGAGAGAGAGAGAGAGAGAGAGAGAGAGAGAGAATTTTTATTTATTTTTTTAGTTTTCGGTGGACACAACATCTTTGTTTGTATGTGGTGCTGAGGATCAAACCAGGGCCGCATGCATGCCAGGCGAACGCGCTACCACTTGAGCCACATCCCCAGTCCTATTTCATTATTTTTTATGGATCAAAGTATTCCATTGTGTTTATGTACCACATTTTGATTATCAATTCATCATCTGATGAAAACCTCAGTTGTTCTCATTTCTTGGCTCTTGTCAATAGTGCTTCAATGAACAAGGGGGTGTAGGTGTCTGTTGAGCAAACTGATTTCATTCCTTTGGGTAGATACTCAGTAATGGAATTACTGGGTCATGTGTTAGTACTATTTTTAATTTTGAGAAATCTCAATACTACTTTTTATATTGCCTATATAATTTGTATTGCACCAACAGAGTGTAGGTCTCCCCTATTCTTCATATTCTCACAAGCACTTATTATCTTTAATGTTTTACTAATAGCTATTCTTACTGGGGTTAGATGACATACATCATTGTAGATGTATGTTTAATTCACAAATGATTAGTACAATTGAGAAATATTCCTATAGTTGTTGACCATTTGTATTTTTTTTTAGAAACGTCTATTTAGATGTATCATTCATTTTTAAAATTTATTTATTTGGGTTTTGTTCACTGTGGTATTTGTCTTTATCCTTGAAGTTTTGCTCCTTTATATGCCCTAAATAAGAACTCTTTTTCAGTTGTTACATATTCTTTTCCAGTCCACAGGTTGACCTTTCACTCTGCTGATTGTTTTATTTGCCCCGCTGAAGCTTTTTACTTTGATGTATCCAGCTGCTTATACTTCTGTTTTGTGTGCTTTTATGACCCTTGTTCAAAAATCTCTGTAAATTCCAATGTTGTAAAACATTTGCCCTATGTTTTCTTCTATTCATTTCATTGTTTTCATCTATGTTCAACTTTTTAACCCATGTGAGTTGATTTTGTAATTGATGAGTGGTTCTAGTTTCATTCTTCTGCCTTGTGGATATGCAATTCTTCTAGAACCTTTTATTAAAAGACTCTTCTTTGTCCAGTTCATAATCTCAGGTATATTTTGAAAATTGGTTGACTGTAGATGTGTGAGTTAGTTAGGGTCTTTATTCTGTTTCATTAGCCCATTTGTCCATGTTTATGTCAATACCATACTGTTTTAATTACTACAGCTTTGTAGTGTATTTCAAAATCAGATAGAGTAATGCTTCCTGCTTTGTTCATTTTGCTTAGAATGGCTGTGGCTGTTTTGGATTTTTTTTCTAATTCCATATAAAATTTAATATTTGTTCTCATTATTAGAAGAATGTTATTGATATGTTGATAAGTATTGCATTTAAACTGTAGATTGTTTTGGATAGTATGGCCATTAAGCCAGGCTCATAAAATTAAGAGTTGTTCTTTATTGATCAATGCAGAAGCTAAAGCAAAATAAGGAAAAATGGAGGGGGTCAGATATCATAAAGCTATGAGAAGACCAGGGGATTAGGAGAGAGAAGCAGGAAGAAAAGGATAGGGGAGGAAGTGTGAAATGAATTTAACAAAACCATACAATTTGCATGTATCCATATACTGCAGCAAATTCTACCTTTCAGCATATGTCTAAAGCACCAAGCAAAAATAAATGAGTGAAAGAAAGACCAGTGGAGAATGTTGAATGGGGGGAGAGTGGAGGAAAAGGAAAGTGAGGATGGACTGAAATGAAGTAAATCAGATTTCATGCATGTGTGATTTTAATCAAAATGAACCCATCTGCTCTGCATAAATATAATACTCTAATAAAAAATAAAATAAGCTAAAAAATGTTTATATCGGGACTAGGGTTGTAGCTCAGTAGTTGAGCACTTGCCTCACATGTATGAGGCTCTGGGTTCAATCCTCAGCACCACATAAAAATAAATAAAATAAAAGTATTGTGTCCAACTACAACTAAAAAATAAAATATTAAAAAAAGAAAAAAGAAATGTATAATACTGCAAAGTCAAACCAAAGAAAAGAGTATTTTACTTATCTTTTCACAAAGAAATATCTTATATTACAACTTTGACAGTGTATTCATAAATCTTGTTTGACTAGATTTACACAATTGCCTATTCAATGAAGTTATACTCTTAATTGTTATATACTAGTAATAGATAAAATAATTACATCAACAACATTAAATAGCAATGCACTGAAAGTATATACACCAGATTCTTTGCATCCTTTAAGTTTATGGACACATAAGGATATTTGAAGATTCTATAGATGATTAATGCTAATTTTATTAAATTAAGTTTATGGATGAATTTCTGTTCAATTTATAGAGCACTATCACCGTTTGACTTTGTTTTAAAATTTTTATCATTGTTATTATAGTCTAATGAATTGAACATACCTCTAAAGTAATTTTTACTACCAAAATTGAGGAAATACATACTTCTTAATGGAAATTATTATATCATTTTCTACCACTTTGTTTCCAAGTAAATGCACCTGTAATCACTTCAAATTTTTTAGACACTAATATTCTGATTAGGTACCCCAAAATTTGACAATGAACATGGATTGTTCTCCAGCTATATTGGGTTATATACTTATGTGCATTCACATAAGCCCAGCATGTGATAAATAGACATTTGATGGTAGAATCAAGAAACGTGCATAAGTTTTAGTAATAAGATAATTTCAGGCATATTAAAAAAATAAATGAATCTCTTTGAATGTTTTTGAAGTTTTCCTTTAATATTTTTAAGTAAATAGTGATCATTCATTTGTCTGCTTATATATGTGAAAAAGTATATTACTATAAAATTAAATGCTTTATTGTTCAAACACACTGAACTCAATATTATCCTACAAATTGAACCAGTAGTGTATCATTTTGCTATCTATGCATTTTTAGAGAAATTATTCACTGAAGTGGTTACATGTTGCACTCTATAATGCCTTTCATTAATTTTTGTTGATCTGTATCTCATATGTCTTCAATATTCTTGGCTCTATATGCACCTAAATGTTATTGGTGGATTTTGTACATGGTTTTATGCACTTCGAATGAATAATAGTTTATTAGTTGTCTATTATTAATGTAATAAGTTATAACAAGCCACATGATTCCAAACAATAAAAATTGATCATCTTAAATTTCTAGAGTTCGGATTTCTGAAACTGACATTTTGGAAGAAATTTAAGGAGTATAAAATACTGCATTCCTTTTGGAGGCTCAAAAAAAAAAAAAAAAAAAAAACATCACTTTCCTGATACTAAGAGCCAATAACATTCTCTTCCTTGTGATCCCATTCTTCCATCTTAAAGTAAAAAAATATATAAAATAAGCAAACAAGCATAGTCCTCATGCTTGTGTAAAATTATCAAGGGATATCTAGCTCACATTTCTGCCCATCTTTTCTTTTGGATGGGATCTTTTATTAGATAACATCAGAGAATTGAACTCCAATGTCTTTCTTCCTGTATCCATGAGATGACAATGGGTCTAAATTGATGTTTTCATTAATTTCTTGGCATCACACTTCTATGAATTAGATCATAATACAAGTTACAAGAGATCACATAAACTCTCTCCCCTTGTCACCCAGATCAAATTCCTAATACGTTTGATCCCTTGACTGTTCTTGTGTGACTAAAAAGTGATGTTTTATATATTTTGTCCTGTTATAATCAGTTTAGGGGCTCAATCTGATAGAAGAAAATCTGTGACAACTAGAAATTAAAATTAAATAGTTTTTTTTACACTAATAATCATTATAGTTTACTTGGATCTTTACAAGGTTGGGTTCTCCTCCTTCTCCTCCTTCTCCTTCTCCTTCTTCTTCTTCTTCTCCCCATGGGTTTTCCACTGAAATGTTATATCAAAAAATAGTCCCTGATTATACTGTCAAAACTTGCCACTTGCTCAAATCTCTATTGCATGATATGTAGACTTACTTTTTAGTGTCTTATTTGGCACTATTTATAATAAATGTGTGCTTGCACTTGTGTCTGTTTCATGTCACAATGAATTCCTCCGTTAAATCATTTGTCTTCAACATTTCAGTATCCTCAGCATGCATAATTCATTTCTCTGGTAAAATATATGTGGAAAAATATAATATTTTAAAATTAAAGGTAATTATAGTTATAATTAAAATTCTGTGTTTTTTTAAAGAAGAACAGAAAAATGAATAATGCAACAATATCAAAAGACAAATGCAGATTTTTGATGTATGATATTTTAATATATATAAAGTGACATTTTAAATTTACAAAGAAGGGTTATGCATTAAACTTGGCTCAGAAAATTGTCTATGCATTCAAGAAAGAAATGTAGTAAGAGTATTCTCTCATATATTAATAAATTCTGGATGGTTTGAAAAGATCTATATGGCCAAGTTATCAGAGGCACACATAAAGAATCTTGAACATTAGAAGACTTTGAGCATATTTTTCAATAATCAAGAAAAACAATTTAAGTCAAATATTCAAAATGTGTTAAAGGCAAGAAACTGGAAGTACAACTAGTAATAATTCAAATATTGGCAATATATTTTTACCACAATCAAATATGTCTGGAAGACCATTATCAATAGTTGTTTCAGGAGTCAATATCAGAACATGTATGATATTTGTGGCATTTTTCATACCTCCTATATCATGGTTGTAAGTTATAAATATCACCTCTTTAAATATATACAATTATTAAAGATGTATCATTCCTCCATTTTTAAAGTGTGAGCAGAAAGAGAATCATGATAGTTGACAATGGTTGGGGTAAACAATCAGCAATATCTAACTTATGGAAATATAGATAGCACATAGTAAACTAAGTTTTAAAAGAATTACAAAAATAGAGAAAAATCTCCAAATTATTAAAGAAAAAACTTAGAAATAGTCAAATTTTTAAAAGGTTCCCAAAATCTATGTGATATTGACAAAACAACAAATAAAAATCTACAAGAAATATTATAAGTTAAATCTACAGAATCTTTATAAGTTGCAACAGTGGAGTCTATTTGGTGAATTGTTGGGGAACCCTCAAGACAACAATTTATGTAAATATTTTAGAAGTACTTGGAAATCAGGGCTGAGGTTGTAGCTCAGTGGTAGAGCACTTGCCTGACATGTGTGAAACACTGGGTTTAATCTCTCCACTACATACAAATAAGTGAATAAAAAAAAGGTCCATCAACAACTAAAAAAAAAAAAAATTAAAAAAGGAAGTACTTGTAAATCATTGAAATTTAAAATAATATCCTGTTTTATCTCTCACTTTAATTTGATGAAATCTGTATTAGAAATAAAAATTAACATTTATTAGTTAATTTTAGCCAAAATTATTTGAGGCATTTGTTTATAAAATTATTTAATTTAAAAAATGATGTCATAAAGTAATTACTGGCACTGCCTTATCTTATGAATAAGAAATTAGAGGCAGAGAAGTCAAAGCAACTTTCCTGTTTACACAGGTCAACAGGAGATGAGAGTCTACTCAGGGCATTCCATCTTTTTAACATGTCTCTTTAATGTAAAGAAATACATGCCCCTTGGGGTGAATATGCACAGATATGTTTTATAATTCTAATAAATGGCAAATAAATTTTGTTTAATAGTGTAAGGCAGTTAAATATTAATTATTACACTCTAGAAAATTATGGATTTTTTGAAAGAATGAGTTAAATAAAAAAGCAAGGGGATATAGAACAATGACATAAAAACTAAAACCAAAAATATACACACATGCAAACAAAAAGCAAATGACTTAAAAACAATTTCCTTTAGAGAAAAATGGAAATTGGGTGGAATTTTATGTTTTGATCATTATAATTCTGTTCTTTAATAGAGAACTAATAGAAATTTTAAATAAAAATGCCAATGTAATAATTTTGATTAACAATCAGAAACTATCAGCATACTAACTTTTAAATATGGTTAAATATGAGAAGCAGGGCTAAGAAATGTGGGGAAAGGAGCAGTAGATTTTAGCTCCTTTTCAATTTATAATGACATTATTTATTTTGAAACATGTGTGTGAATTGTTTTTGTAATATAAAACAACATTGCACAGCAGTATTGCTCTTAATGTCACTGAAAAATGGTCAAATGTAAAATTTTGTGTATTTGACCACTGTGTAAAAAATAAGTAAATAAATAAAGCAATCAAAAGAAGAGCATGGTTAGAATAATCTTATTTTAATAAGATTTTTTCCTTAATTCATCCATCAGTTCTTCTAGGTGTCCATTCATCAGTCTGTCTGTATGGATCAAGAGTAGTCCAGAGAAATGCCATCTAAGTTTATGAGATTTTTATTGACTGTAAGATTTTGGACATTAACATTTTTTGTTTGTGTTCTCTTTTCTTTTTTATGCTTTAATATATTATTTGAAAAGTTCATTATGTACATATGTAATTTTTAAATGAGGTATACAAATATTTCAAAATACAAATTAATTATCCCAGTGGCTAATATAAAAATAGATTAATAACTGTATATGAAAAGAAAAGAACCTACAAAAATGATAACAAGAATATATTTTTCAGATAGTATCTCCTTTGCTCATCCCATCACTTTCTAAAACTGGATTTTTTTTTTTCTTTTCTCCCATTAGAAAATTGAATGTAAAAGCCAAATTCCTAAGGTGTCAGATGGAGGAGTTACATGTTCATTATAGCTTCAATCCATTTTCTTAATTACATTGAATTTTATTGTCTTATTACTTTCTCTCTTCATTTTCTGATCCAGAATTTGTATTTTTTGTTTCTTTGCTAGTCAACTGCTATCTAACCATCTGCCAGCAGAGAAAAAAATGTCACAGATGATAAAATATACAGGATACTCCATTGCTTCCAATATGAAGCATGTAGTGCTCTTGTTTATCAAGTCTCATTACAATGTTGCTTTTTTACATTTGGCAAAATGTATTTCAATTTAATCCAAATGTTCATTTCACTGCAGCATCATTGCTTTTAAGCAATTATTCAGACATTATGTTAATTTAATGATTTGCTTTTGTTCCATCCACAATTCACCTCTCTCTAACCTTCCATTCTACAGTTCCAACTTCAATGCTGTGGTCAACAACTAAACATAAACAAGACTATCTTTATCTATTAAGAAGGGAAAATTTTTTGTCCTATGTGTATTCTTGAGATTAAGTATTTTTCACAAGAGTAGTATTAGTAGAGTCTGCTTATATTACTATTATTTATTTGTTATTCTTTCCTTAATTTTAGCTCTATAAGCAGAATAAACATTGAGAATAAAGAGAGTGATATAAATTATTCTTTTTTAATAGACAGTACAGTGTTTAATATATAACATTTATCACATTCTAATTCTTTTAAAATACTTCTTTTTAAGGTAAATCATTATCTCTAGTTTTGCTCCAGTGAAAAGTTAATTCTAAATACCTCAGAAGCCACGTTGAAATAAGCTTTTATTATAAATCATCTGGTGTACTAAGTCTTTCAATTATTATTGAAAGAGGAAAATCAAAAATGTTCTCCCCTTCCAGACAATGGTTTGGCTTCAAGTGACAAAAATAATGAGGTAAATTAAAATGTTTACTTAGATAAGGAAAGTAAAAGTGAAGATCTTGTTTAACTGATGCTTGCCAAAATCCTATTAAAAATCCACCATGTGTTTGTATATATTTTGCATGATTGAAACAGCAGATAGTTATTGGGTGTGATCACTGTCCCAATATAGCATTTGCCCTCAAGTGAAGAGGTCAGCAGGTAATTGTCCTGAAGTGTGACTAGGGCTACCAAACAGTATGTATAAAATCTTATGAAAGCAAAGAGGGTGTTTCTCCGGAAAACCGCAGGCTAGTTGAATAGTTTTCAGTGTCTGAGTAAAACTAGCATGTGTAAAATGAAGCTTTAGGTAGTATAATATGAGTGATAGATGAATCAGTTGCTTGAGGAAAGGGTAAGGAGATGGCAAGATATTCGAATGTCTGATATAAAATACATATAAAACAAATTTGCCATGACTGTGGTCCATCACACAATGCTGTCTCCCTGATCTATTTAGTAGCCTCCTATCCAGGACCTCACCTCTTCCCCTTAGATAGTAAAAAGTATGACTATATTTTTAAAATACTAAACAGATATTCATAGTTACTCTCTTGAACTATTCTATTTTTAACCAATTATGAAAGCCTATGGGTCTTGTTTCCCATTCAAGTTTCACTTATTTCCATCTATTTATTGTTTTCCAGGCATAGTAATCTTGCAAATTCTCAAAATCAATGAGATCTTTCCCTTGTAAGAGTCTTCAAATTTACTTTTTTGTGCATCTTAAATCCCTCTTCTGTCATCATTTCTTTTTACTAGCATCTATGTATTCTTTCATACTCAGATTGAGTATTTTTAACAGAGTGTTATGTGTCAGACCCAGTGATTTACCCTTTTTATTGTATTCATTCCCACATGATCTTAAAAAAATAAGAAATAAGAGCAGAAATAAGAGCTCAGTATGCACTTTTGTGGAAAGATAAATAACACTACATGAATAAATAGAAAATGGAGAGCTGTAAATTAAGCCTTCTGACATGGGAATATATAGGAGAATGTTAATCTGAAACTGGAAGATGATTAGGAGAGGTGTTGACAAGAGTATTTTAAATCATCCCGGAGCCGTGCTTAAAATATACTGGGCTTAAGGTGTGCACGTTTATGATTTTTCAGTATTACTTCTATAAAAGAGAAGAGAAAAATGTGAACTGTAGAGAGAGGGAAACTTACAAAGTATTTTTGATGCAGCATAGACTTACATAATGTTAAAACTTATGGGAAGGACCTAATTAGGAAGTAGATGCAGAAGAAAAACTGATAGCTAGGTAAGGAAATTCCACTCTTGTGAATGCAGAAATACATGGGACTCATATATTAGAATTAAGAATTTGGTTTAGAAGCCAAGAGGAAGAGGGAGGTTCAGAAAAATGTACACGCTTAGTGTCAAACAAATATGTTAATTTATATCTAGTGTCATTATCTCATGAGAAATGGAAATTCATGTCATCTTCTGAAAGTGACACCAAGTTGAAATGGTCAAAGGAAACAGAAAACTAAAAATTTAAAACTGCTACCTGATACTATACTGAATGAAAATATGAGGTTATTTTTATTTGTTTTCAAAATAGTTAACTAGCTTTAATTTATATTCTCATCAATTTTCAAATGTTTTACTCTGTTAATTCACATTAAGTAAAATTATTGCATATTGTAGAATAGAAGAGGTAAGAATATCACATTTTTTCTTTTTCTGGGGATGAGGGATGGTACAGGAGATTGAAGTCAGGAACACTCAACCAATGAGCTACATTCCCAGCCCTATTTTGTATTTTATTTAGAGAAAGTGTTTTTACTGAGTTGCTTAGCACCTCGCTGTTGCTGACTTTGAAGCCACCACGATCCTCCTTTCTCAGCCTCCCAAGCTGCTAGGATTACAGGCATGTACCACTGCCCCTGGCCACATTTCTTATTATTAAGTCTATTCCTGACTGTACCTGGTGGGATTGTTCAAAACTGCAATTGTCAAGTGGGAAGGTATTATAGTAGGAAGTGGAAGTCCACTGAATTCAGATCATCAGTTTTGATGAGCCAGATTTTTGTGAGTTGAAGATACAATATACACTTGAGTAACACTGTTAAGTTAAATCAAATTGTCCAGTTTTAGGAAGGGAGAACCCCTCTTTGTCAAATTCCCCACATGATATATTTTTAAATAAAAAAAAATACCTTAAAATTGTTACATTAAATAGGTTCAGTTTAATTTATATTGCAGTTAAATTGTAATAATTTCCATAAAATACTTTAATGTGTTTAATTTTTTTAAAGAGAGGGGGGAGAGAGAGAGAGAGAGAGAGAGAGAGAGAGAGAATTTTTTTAATATTTATTTATTTATTTTTTAGTTTTTGACAGACACAACATCTTTGTTTGTATGTGGTGCTGAGGATCAAACCCAGTGCACACACATACCAGGCGAGCGCGCTACCGCTTGAGCCACATCCCCAGCCCAATGTGTTTAATTTTTAAATAAAAGAAGACTTTGAAAACATTTGCAGCTTTATAATACTGTCTACAGGTGTTTTATTCCCTGCTATGTCCAGATAGTCGGAGATTCATTACTTCTAGAGATCTCATCTTATGTAAATGATTAAGTGAGAAATAATTGCATTCAAAGAATGTGCTTCATTAAAGAATACAAAAATAAGCACTAAATCCCCAATTTTTCCATATCAACTTTTTATAGTTGCTATAAGAAAGTCTAATGGGAAAACATACATCAAAATATGTTGTATTGCTTTTGTTATTATGTTTCTCTATCAACCTCTAGAGAAAGTATTATTATTAATAGCAGTTATTGCTATTGAACCTATATTGCTTTTCCAATAAAACATAATCCAGAAATCCAGAACTTTTTGAAACTAGCTAGGTAACAAATGTAATAGTAGCAAAGGTATCTATGGCTTTCACCCCAAAAATCATAAAAGTAATTACAAGAGCTGCTGTCTAGGCTAAATCCCCTTGATGATTTCACAGAATAATATTTTTCATTTATTTCCTATGCTACAGAATGATTTTATTTTTTTCCACTGGATATGTAGTTGTGAACCAATTTCTTGATTTCTAACAAACCAGGACCAATTTCTTGAATCTCCTTGAAAAATCAGGAGTCTCTGTGGACACAGATTATAGCTTTTATCATTTATTTATTGACTGATTAATTATTTGAAGATATGCATTCCAGATTTTCTTGATGGGTTGGTTATACTCAAAAGATATTGAAATGAAGATATAATTTATTCAAGTGTATGAATTAGTAAAATGCATCAGGATTTTGGAAAAGTTCATTTTTTTCAGTTTTTGGCTAGTTTATCTACTGAAATCAGTTAACATACTATTCTTGGGGTTGAAGTCTGTCTCTCAAGAGTTTACAGAAGGAAATTTGAAAGACATTTGAAGTCACCTTGTGGAATGAGAAATAATTAAGGAGTATGTGCATTAATAATAACATTTTAAATAATCTGTGGTAAAATTCAATCGTAAAAGTCTGGATTCTCCATTAAGAGAAAACAATATAACTACTATGCAAGGTAGCCAGGCAGACAGATTCTGCTTGAACACAGGATGAATTCCACAATTTGTTTTTAGTGAATTTGACTACCTATTTCCAGGTCCTAGGGCCTTCTTAGCTTCACTGTATTCTACACAGGAGCAATCCTGCCCTGGGATCAGAAAACTTTTTGATTCTCTTTAGATTATCATAGTCACTACTCAGAATTATCCTAGTAAAACCTCATTAGTGGATCTTGCAGAGGTTGGTAAATCCCCTTTGTATACACTCTGAGAAATGCCTACTTCTGTTTGCTTACTGATTTCACATTTTCCCCATATCTAGGAGTAGTACTTTAGGTCTGTTTCATCTCTCCCCTGATAATGTCTATAAATTGAGAAGAAAAAAATTTTCAGCATCTCCATCAACAAAGAAGATTTTATGGTTTTGAGATAAGATATGAAGGATCCCTCTTTGGAACTAACTACAGATATCATGACACTTTGAGAGAGAAAATTTATTTTCCTTCTTCACAGTAGCAACTAATGAAATGTTCTCTGTTTATCCAAAGAAAAATAAAACATGGAATACTGGTTTGGTGGAAATACGTAGGAGTGTGTTAAAGAGATTGAAATAATGAGTAAATACATATTTAATTCATAATCTTTGCATTTTTCCAATATTTATATTTTTGCAATACAGAATATTTTTTCCATTTTATTTATTTATTTATTACATAGATGACAATAGTGGAGCGAATTACATTCATAATTATCCATTCACAGCACAATTTTTATGGAATAATTTGGCGTGAGCATTCTTTATATACAGAACATTTTTTATAACTGAACTTCTAAGCCTAACATTTCAAAAAACATCAGGCTTAAAGAAAATAGTTGAAGATTCAAAATGGTTCATTCACAAGGGTTTGGGATTTAATTGTGTGTTCTTTTTCAGCTGCTGAGCCTAAAAATGATAGTAAATTTCACATTGCCAATTAATAAAAAAATTATATTTTATATAAAAAATATATAATTTTGTGAGGGAAAAATGGCTCATTAGATTTTGAGATCTTCTATATATTTTGAGTATTTTCACAATATTTTCATGATTAATTTGCTAAAGCACACTGTTGTCATATTTCTATTTCATGTGTCCAGAATGTACAGTGTCCTAGGGCATCTGCTATGCACCAAATATGAGATTGTAAATAAGATGTGTATGTCCACTCCTGATCTCACAGGGTATTTTGCCTATTTGGTTTAAGGGAGGAAAACGCAATGGTACAAAATATGTAGTAAAAATATGTAGCAACACAAATGTATGACATTGCTATAAGGGAAAAACTGGATTTAAATGTTGTAAAGAAATAATAATAATAAAGGGAGACACAGAGACAAGGTGCAGAGGAAGGGAAGGTGGCAGAGTTGCCCTTTGTTCAAGGGGCCATGTTTATTTATACCAATAGGTTACATTAGGTCATTAGTACCATAACTATATTATTGTTTAGAGTATCAGTAAGGTTGCTTATTCTACAGTTATATTCTACTATAAAGGGATATCTAGCCACCTATTGTAATTATTTAAATAAAAGTTATAAACTGTGAAACTGACCTAATCTTTTAAGAGTTTGCAACAAATTGCCATCATTTTAAAACTGAGATGTAAGAGGAAAGTTGGTATTCAGGATTAGTTTTGAAGAAATGAAAAATGTGAAAACAACAGATAAGAGCCAATATGGTATTAGTCCCCTAAATCTGGGCAGGTTTTTCTGATTTTGGACAAAGAATACATCAGCCTAGGTATGTCCACTGCTCCATTTCATGTTTACCTGTTGACTCTGAGATTAAAATTTGGTATTTCTTTATATATATATATATATATATATATATATATATATATATATATATATTTCTTATTTTACTTAATTTGTAAAATGAGGCAAGAATTTAATGTGGTAATATTTACAACATGGACTTACAGAATCACTTAATATATAAACTTAACACATATATAAAATTATGACGTGAAATTGCAAAAATTACACAAATAGAGAAAAGAAAAAGAAACAACTCAAATAATGTGCTTTGTTTTCTTGAATAATAGGCCCTTGCAAGTCATATATGATCCTTTCATAATAAATGAATAAAGGCTTTCTGGAGGAAAGCTGAATAGGTTGAAACCAGAAGGATAAACAGGGTGATAAACAAAATCATTTAGCTATTACACATTTATCCTCTCAGGTAATACATGTTTACTGAATATGTGGTGGGGGAAATTGTGGTACACTGGTTTGGAAACATAACTGCTCCCTCTTTGCATGAGAATAGTATCCTGAAGGAAAAATATATGCCGCGTCCCAGGATTTGGCAAAAAATAACACAAGAAATTTGAATAAGTTTAGTATGGTTTCAGATAGTATCTAAGAACGTGAATACACTATTTTGGAACATAAAACAAGATCTATATTAAGAAATCATATGATTGTGATATTAAGAAAATCTATTTTGTCCTGAGGAGGATCATAAATGGAAGGCATTTCAGGGTCATAATATAAGTGTGTGTGTGTGTGTGTGTGTGTGTGTGTGTGTGTGTGTGTACATGCTTGATAAGACTTCCTTGACTGCAGATTGAAGAACTAATTGAAGAGGTGGAAGACAATGCTATGTAAGCTGGTTAGCTTACTACATCATTAAAACAAGTGAGGTTCCCTGGAATATTGATGGTGGTGTTGATAAGCAGTGAATTGAATAGAGAGTGACATGTTACTTAAATAAACATGAACATGTAGACATCCGTTCCAATTTCCTCAGTATCTAATACATTTGGGGAAACAGGTGACATCTGTGATTATATTATGCACTGTTTTGTTATAAATCATCTTATGTATTACACACTGTGCCTGTCCCAGAATATGTCTCCAGTAAGTGTTACCTATAAAACAGTCAGTAAGGGTAATGTAAGTAACTATTTGGAACTGGAATTCAGACTGTTTATTCAAGCAACTTCTACTTATTAGCTGTATGATATGGATACATATTGTTTATTATTGTGCTTCAATTACTTCATTTGTAAAATGAGGCAAGAATTAAATGTGGTAATGTTTACAATGAACTTACAGAATCATGTAACATATGGAAATAAATTAGAATTTCAGGATTCACCTTAGTAATGTATTTTGGTCAACTTATTTGTCACTGTGATCTAAAGATCTGTCAAGAACCATTAGAGGAGAGGAAGTTTATTTGGGACTTATAGTTTCAAAAATCTCGTCCATAGATGGCCAACTGCATTGTTCTCAGACTAATGGAGGCAGAACATCATGGTGGAAAGGTATGGAGGAGGAAAGCAGCCTAAGACATGGCAACAAGGAAGCTTACCAGCAACACATTATATATCCAAAAGGCACACTCCCAATGACCAGCTTCCTCCAGCCACACCTTGCATGTCTACAGGTATCACCCAGTTAATCCATTCAAGAGGATAAATGCACTGATTACTTTAAGTTTCTCATAATCTGATCATTTTGCCTTTGAATTTTCTTGCATTGTCTCACACATGAGCTTTTGGGGGACACCTCATATCTAAACCATAATAGCGAGATTGGCAATGATGCCTCTCTAACCCTTTCATGTGATAATACTTTATGACAATTTACATTGCCATTCTTATTCAGAGACCTCAAGGAAGTTCTTATTTTAAAAACAAAGGTGGTATGAAGATAAGAGGTAATAGGGACGTGTAGTTCCCATGAACAAATTTGCAGTTTCAAACCTAGTAGCCACATGCAAAAATGATGGATAAATATACCAACTGAACTGTTGTTTCTCATGAATGACAATGTTCCATATATTAAAGAAATATAAAGAACACAGAAAGTAGGATCATCTTAATTCTTAAAGAAATTCAAAGAACATAGAAAGTGGGATTATCTTAATTCTTAAATTCTTCAATAAAAATGCTACAAAGAGGGGAACTAATAGAAAGGAAAAATAATAAAAGAACTATTACTTTTAGATCTGAAAGGCAATTTAATTAGCAAATCAGTTAACAAAAAATACATACATGTAGCTCAATTTTGTTTATAGTTTAACATTTAGTCTAAATAAATGTTGCCTTATATAATAATGAGTAAAATTTATCCAGACAGCAAACTAAGAATAATATTGGTAAAGGAGTGTCCAGACAATTAAAAGAAACATTAGTAAAATATTACTGGACAAATATTTGTGAATAGAAATCTTTTGATATTTTTGGATTAAAAGGATCTTTCTAAATCAGAAATATAGTTCGGTCTGTGATCACTCAGGCTATACACCAACCCTTTGACAAAGAAGATTATGAACCAAAGACTTGCATGTTGATAGCTTTTTTCCCAAATGGTACCAAAGGAGTAAGATTAAGGATGATGTGGAACATGGAGAAATCAAAATTCAACTAATAAATTAGATATGAAGGATAGTTTGATGGTTAAAATGTTTGTGTCCTGTGGTAATGTTGGCATATCTTTGCTGATGGTGTCACCAATGATGCAATTTTTCCAAAGGAACTGTCAATTGGCTTGGTGTCGTGGCATTTCTGTATCCTCCTCCCTTCTGCTAGTGAAATTTGGGGGCCAATGGCTATATGCTGGACCGGTAGTCAGTGACGGGTATGATCCAATTGCAGTGGTATCAACCTAAGACAGGAGGCTGACGCCTAAAGGTCAGTTGCCTAAAGGTCAGTTTTCCGATGACGGGTAAGAACCATATGTTGAATTGGACAACCTACCAGGCACGGCCCTTAAGCCACATTAACCTCACTCCCCCACTGGCACCAAGGCCAAATTTGGGGGCCAACAGAGGTGAGGCAAAGAACCTCACCCCCCCACTGGTGCATAGACCTATCCACAAGTATGGCTGTATGCTGGACCGGTAGTCAGTGACGGGTATGATCCAGTTGCAGTGGTATCAACCTAAGACAGGAGGCTGACGCCTAAAGGTCAGTTTTCCAATGACGGGTAAGAGCCATATGTTGAACTGGACAACCTACCAGGCACGGTCCTTAAGCCACATTACTTGTTGTTTAATTAATCAGAAGGGGGGAGATGCTGGGAGCCATCAGCCAAGTAGGTATGACAATCTCCTTGCCAGCTTACTCCCATGCTGTCTAGTGGAAGGACTTCTGAAAGGTGACCTTGCTCAAGGACCAGGGCGGTTTAGCATAATAGGAGATTAGGGTGTTCCCCCTTTAGAATAGGGCGGTTTAGCATAATAGGAGATTAGGGTGTTCCCCCTTTAGAATAGGGCGTATCCTGCTGCTGAGTTCCTCTTGAGTTCTTAGGGTCAGACAGTATATTTGGGAGACAGAAGCCCAGGAGTGTGGATTTGGGCAGAGAGTGGATTTGGGCAGAGTGTGGATTTGGGCAGAGAACGTGGATTCCCCCAGAACGTGTTTGTAGACAGCCGGTGTGAGATCGGGAATAAAGAATTGCTGTTTGAATCTACAAGCTGTGTGGAGGCTCGTGATTTGTGCCCAGCCAGAGACTGCGGAAGTGTCCCTAAAAAATTTATGTTTTAATCTAATCCCCAATGTGGTGGTGTTAACAAGTGGGGCTTTTGGGCCTTTGAGAGATGAATATATCATGAGAGTTTTGTCCTAACCTATGGGATCAGTGTCTTCATAAAAGAGACCTGAGAAATCTGCTTCTCTCCTTTGCCAGGTAAGGATACAGCTAGAAGGCACCATTTAAGAAACAGGGAGCTCTAATCAGACACTGAATCTGAGGGTACACTGATCTTGAACTTTCCAGCCTCCAGATTTGTGAAAAACAAATTTCTGTTGTTTTAAATTATCCAATTGTTTATTATATCAACGCCAACCAACCAACAAACAAAAAATAGATGTTTGAAGATGAAATTTGGGTTTCAATTTGGTAACTGGTGAATAACCTCTGTGAGATGTGCTGTTGAACATTTGGAAATGAGTCTCAGAACTTCAAACAGTAAAGGGTAACACCAACTGGTTGCCTGGCATTGATAATGAGGCATTGGTAATGAATGTCACTTACAGGATACTCATAAATGAATGGTAGTTGAGCCACATGTCAAACAACTAAGTAAGATGAACTGAGTGGGGTAAACATGAAATAATCCAGTCACTTCAACAGTGGCTTGTCATGGCTAAGGGGATTTAACTGGTATCCCAGAGAAATTGAATTATGTTCTCTAACTCCATCCATTTACCTGCAAATTCCATGATTTTATTCCTGAGCAATATTCCATTGTGCAGGTGGCATCGCTATACCAGACCTTAAACTATACTACAGAGCAATAGTAAAAAGAAAGAAAGAAAGAAAAAAAAAACAGCATGGTATGGGCACCAAAACAGACTGGTAGACCAATAGTACAAAATAGAGGGCACCAGGGCTGGGGCTATAGCTCAGTGGCAGAGTGCTTTCCTAGCACATGTGAAGCACTGGGTTCAATCCTCAGCTGCACCACATAAAATAAATAAAAGTATTGAGAAAATAGAGGACATCGAGACTCACCCACAAAAATACAATTATCTTATATTAGACAGAGGTGCCAAAAACTTGCATTGGAGAAATGATAGCATCTTCAACAAATGGTGCTGGGAAAACTGGAAATCTATATGCAACAAAATGAAATTAAACCCCTATCTCTCATCATGCCAAAAACTCAACTCAACATGGATCAAGGACTTAGGAAAAAACAGAGACCCTGCTTCTAACAGAAGAAGAAGTAAGCCCTAATCTCTATCATGTGGGATTAGGACCCAATTTAATTAAATTTATTTTTTGTAACCAATAGATACAAATTTGATATCAATAAATGATTCTTATATCACAGTATTATATATTATTTATATTTCTTTTAAAAATCATGTAGATTTGATGATGTTGTTGTGTGTTCTTCATTATATTTACAACTTTTGTGCAAGTAAATTTGTTCTTGAGAAATATTATCAAATAATCAATAAAGCCCTCTACAGATAATATCAGCACAAGGGGTGATTCAAACTCTAATAGAGAAAGGTTTTGTGGAGCAATTAGATTAATTTCTAAAAGTTTTATCGAGATTCAATTTGTAATCTGAACTCAAGATGGTAACTGGTAGCTTTAAAGATATTGCACTGAATCTATTATTCTCTTGAAACTATTTTCATCTGTATCCTTAGATAATTTATGTTGAGAAAAAGAGAAATGATTCTCTGAAATTTAATTACAACATTAATTGGCATTCAGACAAAATTCTAAGCAAGGTGGTGTTAAATAGACCTAGATCAACATAATGTAAACTGTACACATGATAGATTTTAATTTTCATTTTTTAAGAGAAGGAGATATTCATTTTTCTCAGGCTAAGTGAATTATTCAAATACTATAACAGAATATTATTTCAACACAGATACACACATTGCCAGCTGATGATTTTGTAACATTTAGAAACCTTAGGTAATAGAATTATAAGTGTATGCATTATTGAAACATAAATGATCAATGTGACTACATGTAGTCAGTGACAGAACAAAATTAACATGCTAGTCATTCTGGCTCCATGGTCCAAGTTCAATTTCTTCTTCTTCTTCTTCTTTTTTTTTTTAAACACACAATGAGTCTATCAGCATCGCTGTTTGAATGTTACCATACACAATGGGAAAATAAAAGCTGCAAGTGTATATTTGATAAGAGTAATTATTAACAATTTATAGATATAGAGTAATTGTTAAAAATTTTCAAAATATAAATCTGAGTGGAAAAATAATGTGTATCTTGTTGGGAGAACAACATATTTGTATGTAATGAGGGTTCAATTAAGTGGATCCAAAAAGGGTATCTGAAATCATCTATGGGTACAGTCATAAGGAAGCAGTATGACAGGAAGTAGCTTGCTAAAGGAGATACTACCGTTTTGAAAATATGGAAAAGTGTTTTTTAAATTTGCTACTTAATTAATTTCTACACTGTAGGAGGTCCAAGAGAACCTAATTAATTACCCCTCCTCCCTAATGAATTCTAACTAATTAGAACTTCATTGAATAGACATATTCAAATGGGAGCAAAAACAGCATCTTATTTCTGCTATAGCTGCGTAGGAGAACTTGCTTTTAATGTAGGAATAAAAATTGTACCAAACCATCTCCATAATGAATTAAAATAATTATCTCTCTCTCTCTCTGTCCTCCACTTCTTATATGAGATGAACAGGTGGAGAATAGGCCCCCATGGTTGGTGATAAATGTAGGGTTTCATCTTGGGAGTGAGGAAGCAGGAAGCAAGGAACACCTGCCCCAAGGACCTTAAATATCAGAAAAGGAGAGAAAAAAAGCACAGCTTGGACCTACCCCAGATACAAACTTGATAGAGAGCCCAGATCCGCACACTTTCAAATAAGATGCTACCACACTGTCTGCTGAAATATCTGCTTCAAAGGAGAACCATCTCTAAGGAGCTAGCTGCAGTGCTTGAACTGGGAAAGGAACACAAGGTAAACACAGAAGTCAACTTACTGACAATTTGGTAAATATCATTTAAAATGGCTGAGTAACCAGAAAAAAAGGAAATTCTTGGACATTGTAAGTCTTAGAATGAAAAGATAAATTGAATCAGACATTTCGATTTTCTGTTTAACAAAAAATTGTAGCTAACACTTGGGTACTTCTTAAGGGAGAGATACACTTAATCCTTAAAACAGCTCTGAAAGCCGGTTACTGTTCATTACCCTTTTCCTAAATGAAAAATCCAGATACAGAGAATTTAAATACCTCGCCCAGATTATTTAGTGCAATTAAGATTGATGAAGCTTTTACATAACCCAAGACAACTGAATGTTAGGATTATGTTTTTCATCATCTTATAATAATAATTTTAAGATCTAATATACTATCAAATATTGTTTGTACACTACTATGTTTACTCAATAAAACTATTGAGCAGTATGTTGAATTCAATATATTATTCAAAATAATAAGGATGCCATAATATTAATTTCCACATGAAAAACTAAAAAATAAAGCTTTATTATTTCTCAAATTCTTGAATTTAGTTTCATCAGGAATTCCCATTTGACTAAGTTTTTTTTTTAACATTCTGAGAATAATTTCATTAATATATAATATATAAAAGACAGTGTCATAATACATTTTTCCTACTCTTAGTAGCTATACAGTCATCTTTAGATTTGTATCATCTAATTTTTAGTTTAAATTAGAAAAACAAAAATTAACATTATGCTTATCACATGATTATAATATAACATAGAGAATAGTATGTGAAGTTAATGAATGTACCTGTAAATAAATGAATGAAATAATGGAATGGGTAGTGAAAAATGCAGCCTACAGAAATTTGTTAATCTAAAAAAGTTTTTATGTATAAAAGTAAGTGAACATATTTATCAATAGCACATACATATTTTGTATGAAATTCCAAAATGACTTCATTAACACTTTAATGAGCACTACTTGCATATTTTCAAAGTGAACATTTGGAAGAAAAGTGCACCCAAAGACATGTATTACTAGTTACTTCACCACAAACTGAGTTGAAGGACTTTATAGTCTCAAATTATTCTTCATTTAATTAATTAATCTCTTAAAAAGCCATTCTGATAATTGGCATAATTATTAATTGTGCCAAATTTACTGTCAATATATATAAGAAAAACATCAATATATATAAGAAAAACATCAATATATATAAGAAAAACATCAATATATATAAGAAAAACATCTATTGTAAGCTAATACAATGTGTCTTAAACTATCACAGAGCATAATAAATGGGAAAATCTTTTTAATTAGTTTTTTAATGAAAGGATAAAATTATTTTCAAAATTATCAACAAATACATCAAACAAATAAAGACATATACCAAACTAATTCATGAACACTAGTGTATCAATATAAATGAAATATTGTAAAAAATAAATAGCATATAGAAAGTAAAATGGTAAAAAATAAATTGTGACTTAATGGAATTTGTACCAATCCAAATTCAAGTGTATTAGTATTATTTAATGCTTCACATAATCTATCATAATATGATAAGAGAAAAGGCAAATGGTAATCATAAATTACAAAAAAAAAAAGATTTGAATATTCATTTACATTAAGAACCCTAAATAAAATGATAAGTGATAGAATTATATAGTTTTAATCAAAGTCCTCCATTTTGTTTAATGGAATTACAAATACATGTTTCTGCTAAAATCAAATATATAATGTCCTCTTTTTTCATTGCTTTTTACAGTATGGTGGATGACATTGCAATTAGACAAGAACAAAGAAAAAGCCACACAATCTGATAGAAGTGAAGTAAATATTATTGATGATAAGATATATTTTTTCCTGGAAATATTAAGAAATCAATGGAAAAACTACAAGGAAACTTAGCATAGTAATATAATATAGATAATTTGTTGAGTTTTCTGCCCTTGCCCCCTTCCCCACGTTTAATCTTCCTTGGCTCTCTATCCTTGTCTGGGCTTGAGCAAAGGATTGCTTCTTGGCTGCCTGGTCAATTTGTGACCAGTCACCACCACACAGGTTTGGTTGATTGGAATCCTATCAGTAAGACTTATCAGCTAAAATGTTTATACTGATTATGGTCTCCCACTCCTAAAAAAAAAAAAAAAAAAAAAAAAAAAAAGCATAGTGTGTTTGAGCATCAGAAAAGCACTAGTTAGGAGCCGAAGATCCCCAAATTGAAAAGTGTCTGAGAGAAAGAAACTTCAAATGTTTATCTCTTGGTCTACTCTTTTAGTTTTACAGTGAGACTACGAGGAGAAGACTGAAATCACCCAAGGGAGTGTGCTAACCTGAGGCAGAAACTAGAATCATGTTTCACACTGTCCCCACCCATGCACAACCACAACAAACCCAAGGCCACGGGTAAGAAAGTTTGTAAGTAAGCAAAAATAAAGGCAGCCACGTAAGAGTTTTTAGTATCTGTCCACAGAATTTTAGCCAGAACGCAGGCAACCTGTACAATGCAAAATGCTGCTCAGAACAACAGATGTAAATACGGAACAGGACATTATTTTTTAAGTCAGGAAGTGAGTCTGTTGACTTTGGATAATAAGAGATCCCTCCAGCTCCAGCTCCAGCTCTTCTTTCCAAGTCTTTACTTCAAAATCAGGTCTCATTGTCAACCCACCACAACATTAATTAATCTCTTGTGATGCTGGATGGTGGCAGTGAACCCAGCTTTTAGTCAGTCCTACAATAATGAGGAAAAACAACTAATACTCTACAGCATATGTTACTAAGCTGCAGTGTGCAGTCTATGTTGCTAGGCTACAATGCTTGATAAGTAAGGTGTATCAAATGCATTTTTGATTTACAAGGAGTTTATCAGAATAAAATCTCATCATAAATGAAAGAGCATCTGTAATTTGGATGTGAAGAATGAAGATAAGGAATAACTCAAAAATAGTTAATACTTCTTAAGAAATGGTATTTTTGGTTAGGCTTACTGCTATAGTGGGTGAAGGTTAAATTATATTTGATTGATATTTCATTTCTATATATAACTATCAAAGCCAAATGATGGACTCATTACTGTCTAGTTTTTTTGTATGTTTGAAAAATTCTATAAATTATTAAAAAATATTTTGTATATAAAAAAAAGGAAACCTGAATTAGGATTAGAAAGTACATTCAAAATAAAGTAAAAATGGGAAAAACAATTTATAAGCAAATCATTTCAGTTCCTAAAAGGTTTGTACATTTCAGATTAATTTATGGAGTAGTGACAGAAATGTATAATTTCCATGAAAATCAATAAAAGAGCTATCTCATTTTAAAGAGTTCAACTCAGAAATACTCAGGCAAGGCTGAAAAATTCAAAATATAAAATAAATGCAAGGTCTGTGGCCCAAATACACTCACGTGAAGGTGGACTTGAAGATGGTGAACATAACCAAATGAATTAGAATCTGAAAGGGTCACTTCAGAGATGAGCAGAACAATTTCCTCGTTTTATAAGTAAGCAGAAAAAACTGGAGAAACATAGTGAGACGAGGGTCATAGATCACTTTCCTGATGCTCTTTGCAGTTATATATATTTAAAATATACTTACAATATATAGTTAAAAGTATAAGGAGATTTCTGGGTGTAGTGGTGTAATCCCAGCAGATCTGGAAGTTGAGGCAAGAAGATGACAAAGTTGAGGCTATCCTCAGCAAGTCATCGAGGCTCTAAGGAACTTATGGAACCTGCAGCAAAATAATTAAAAAAAAAAAAAAAGATTTGGGTGTGTAGTTTAGTGGTACAGCAACCTTGGGTAAAGTCTCCCATAGCAAAACAAAATGAAAATATATAAAAGGTGATAAATATCCAGAACACATTAAGCTCAATGATTTAAAACATTTCAAGAGGGGGACTGGGGATGTGGCTCAAGCGGTAGTGCACTCGCCTGGCATGCGTGCGGCCCAGGTTCGATCCTCAGCACCACATACAAACAAAGATGTTGTGTCCACCGAAAACTGAAAAATAAATATTTAAAAAAAATTCTCTCTCTCTCTCTCTCTCTCTCTCTCTCTCTCTCTCTCTCTCTCTTAAAAAAAAAAAAAACATTTCAAGAGGGATGAACAGGTAGAGGGTGAAGGTGTTAATAGAGAGCAGCAGCTCACCTCACATGTTAAAGAGATTAAACAGAAAGAAATGATCTCTCAAAGATGTCAGTGCTCAGTTTTCACAGAAATAGTCAATTTTCTATCCAAAATTCCTATTGAAAATTTGTTACCTTAAAAACTGTGCAGAGCTGGAGATGTGGCTCAAGTGGTAGCGCGCTTGCCTGGCATGTGCGGGGCACTGGATTCAATCCTCAGCACCATATAAAAATAAAATAAAGATATTGTGTCCACCTAAAACTAATAAATAAATAAATAAAAACTGTGCTTTCTTAATCAATTGATTACACTTCATTTTCTTTCCTATCTTTTTAAATAGAACACTGGGTGTTTTTAACCTAAGCAACATTATGTTGTATGTGCATTTTAATTGCATGTCTTAGGAAAAAATGGAATTCATGATGTTTTGGTAACTCAGAGTGTTTTTTTTATAAATATGAAAATATCTCTATCAGAATATACTTTGTACTGGGAAAAATAAAATAAACAATAAAATAGACCTATTCAGGGTAAACATTAATTTTTGTAGATTTTAGTATAGGACAGTCTGTTGTCTCAAAGTGGCTCAACTTCCAATTTAAGATTTTTTATTAGTTGATATTATATTATATTGTCATTTCTTCTTATACTACATCATCTTCAAGCCAGCTCTGAGCACTTAACATTTATTCTGATTAATTGTTGCAAACTTTGTCAGAAGCATCTGAAACACTGGTGGTGAAAGAGTTCGCTACAACATGTCCAGCAATTGCTGTGGCTGTCCACAGATTACAATTGCATCTGTCAGGCTCACCTTGAGCTAGTCACTCTTAACCAAGTTGTACTTCTCTGAGGGAGAATTATTGAACGGATTCAGTTTCTATATGGTCAGGTACCTTGGAAAGCCCAGCTCTCTCCTTGACAAGCTTGTTTCTCTCTTAATTCTCAAAGTCTGTTCTTGAAGTTGAAGTCAGACTTTGCCAGTTAAAATAGATGCAGTATTCAATAAAGAGGGCCCTGAACACTCACTGGCAATGGCGCCATTCTATCTCACCATCTTCTCTTGCATCTAGAGTGACATAAAGAGAGAGAATCACCTTGATACTGACTGCTGCTCAGAGTTATGGGTGGAGAAATAAATGTTTCAATTCTGAAAAAGGTAGTAAATAGAAGGTTGATATGGTTAACACAGCATCCTGTAGAGCACACAACTCTATAATACAAGGACCACCACAGTATGGCCAAAAGAAGTGAAGAGAAAGTTAACAAAAACTATACCAATGACTAATAATCACATAAATATGTATTCCAACAGCATTAATGTCAGAGAAATACAGATTAAAATTATAATACTGTATGAAAAATGATAAATAGTTCAACATCAAAAACTGAGACCCTATTGTATTGGCAATTATTTGAGTGTGCAGAAGCTCTCATCAACCATTGCTGGTGAAAGTATAATACGTTGCAACTGCTTGAAAAATAAAAAGTCTTAGCAAAGTTAAAAATATACCCATCATGTGAAAATAAATTTTTCTCTGCAGTGAGTCAAGAAAAATGAAAATATGCAATCAAAAGAGATTTGCCATAGTAGCTTAAAATTGGAAATAGCCCAATAGGTCATCTATAAATAGATAAGGAAGTAAATTGTGGAGTATTCAACATAACAGAATATTACCTAATGATATCTTTAAGTAACTGATAAATTCAATATATAGATAAATCTCATTATATTGAATAAAAGATTTGGATTATAAATGCTACATATTAAACAATGTCAAAACAAGGAGGTAAGGACACAACCAAAATGTATGTCTAGTTAGAGAATCAGAAATGTAGCTTGTAGTTGATTATGGAGGAAAAATTGCCCTGAAATGTGCCCAAATAATCAATCTTCCTATTACTTAAACCCATTTAATTTAATTAACTTAATTTTTTTTCTAAATAGTATTTAATATTTGTGTTCTAATTCCTGAAACTTAAACTGAAGTGGGTTTCAATATATTAATAGGATCCTGACATTCCTCTTGTGTTTATATATTTATTATATGTTTGAATTCATTTTTATAAGGAAGGACATTTCTGTCCATTTTCTGTCTGGAATCTATAGATCTTTGACTCAGAAAGAGTATGCGTGATTAATAAAGGTGTTTTAAAAGATAAAGCTGCAAGTAACATTACTATTTTAACACATGTAATGTTTCCATCCATCATTTTACTTGAGGAAAACTATGATAACATCATTTAAATTGCAATGTTAATAACATAATTTTTTAAAAAAAGGATCTGTGGGAAATATAAATGTAACTTTTTTTTTTAAATTAGATATGGCAAAAGTCCTTTACTGTAAAATACCTATATTTAGGTTAATTATCAATTCTTAAAATGACCTTGAAAAATATGTGCCTGTCTAGAGACTAAAGACAGATGGATTTTTATGGATTTGAAAGAGCAGTTTAATTTTGCTTATAAAATATAACAGGAAACAAAATGGGATAGTGAATTTTTTAGTATCACTAATTAGACATATAATAAAGATATTGCAATGCCATAAGATTAAAACTAAATCACTTTTTCCACAATTTTCTGATGAAACTTATATGCTACATTATACTACTCTCTTCATTTAAAGTTGAGTATTTAATATGTATAATCTATGTCAAAATTTTGTCTGGGAGACAAAATACATTGGTGGCTAATAGCACCATATTTAAAGTAAGAGAGAACAGATTGATTTTTCTCAAATCCTCCCCACGCTCTGTGTCCCACATACATTTGGGCATTATCTGGATACAGCTTTGGTTGTCATAACCAGGGCAGGGGTGGAGAGTGTTGCTAGTATCTAGTGGGTAGAGCCCAGGATGTTAATCCTGTGAGGCATAGAATGTCTCACCACAAGAATTATCTAGCCCTACAAGATCAATAGTGCTAAGGTATATAAACCCTGGATTATAGTATATTCTACTTTCTGCCACAAAAGGATCATGCCTATCAATTTTATAAGACTGTTTCCCTGTCTTTGCAGATATGTTAAAAATAAAGTCTATCCTGAAAGGTAATATAAAAATTCAGTAAAGCAGCATATCTAAAATATAATAACTTGGTGCATGCATACAACAAAGAACACAACTGATGCCTGTTATTTATTTTCATTACAAAATTTGTTACGTACCTGTATATCCTGAAATGCTTAAGATTTCTGTGCTATTCAGTCGCATAAAGAAGAAACACAGATATTTTTTCTTTTTGTCTACTTCTGGAAGTTCTCCAAAATAAATCAATTGTTAATTAAGTCCCTTCCTTTTTGTGAGTCTAACATTGCTTTTTACAGTCTTATTACAACTTTCTCATTAGAATTCTAAAAATTTTTCACTTGAGCTCACTCCAAATTTATATACCTACAATCCCATATCCCTCAGAAGCATTGTGTTATTGATCCCACAAAAAATCTTAGAGAACATCAGTTTCAAAAAGAGAGAGAGAGAGAGATGTGTTGAGTAGAGATTTATGTCATTCAGCTAAATCAGAATGGAACAGAGCTCAGTTTTAAAAACAGTGTCCTGTTGTGCCAAAAATCTCTAAAATATGGCCAAAGAGTCTAGTGTGCAACTGTGTTTTCCAGGTAGGATGTAGAAAGTTTGAAACATCACTCCCTCCTTAATCACACACAAACAAACACATGCAAAACACTAGGACATTTGCAAATCCACAATTTTCTTGAATTCATTTAACATATGGTGTCACTAGGTAATCATCCCCAGAAACCTAAAAAAGAAAGAAAGAAAGAGAGAGAGAGAGAAAGAGAAAAAGAAAGAGACATCTTTAAATATAAAAATGATATTGATACTATACAACTTGGAACATGTGGTACTAAACACCAGTAAGAATTCAGTAAAAAATGTTGTGTTCATCATTAAAAGAGGGAAAGCCAAAGATTATAAAAATTTCAACATCATCTACATAGAGAAATTCATCATCTCTCTCAGAACCTTTTATCAGGACAATAATGTGTGTGTACAAAAATGAAGTAAATGATGGTTGTCATAACCAGGGCAGGGGTGGAGAGTGTTTTTATATTTAAAGATGTCTCACGACCCCTGAGAGCAACCACTCAGTAGAGTGGACACTATGTTAGGAGCACACACATAGATTGTTCTTTCTCAGCCCTCCTTCAAAGCTGAAAAAGTAAAGCCTAAAACTACTGGAAATGAAACAATAATTAACAAAGCCAAAAATATATTACACAGGTTAAGATATGATTCAGTAGTAAAGTATTTGCCTGGCATACGTGAGGTCCTGGTTTTGATCCCCAGCATGATACACACACACACACACACACACGCACGCGCACACACACACACACTATATATATATATATATATATATATATATATATATATATATATATATATATATTTATACACATATGTATATATATATGGGAGTTTTATGTTGTCCATACCCTATGCTGAAACATATTAAAAAGTTTAATTAATCCCAACATTGTATTATAATCATGCATACCTTGTTATTTTTCTTGTTGACTATATTTCTTATGATCTTTGTGGAACACTATATGAAAATTTTATTATGTTCTAGTTAAAAATTTGTATGTTTTCATTAAAACATTTATCTTCTTTTTTGTGACTTATGGGTACTAGTTAGGATGTAAAGAATAAAAGTTACAGGGGCCGCTACACCTCTGCTCATATGATGAAGGAGGCTTCATGTCTCAAGTGATATATACATTTAAAAGATAGTAAACCATCCTCTGTCTAAAGTCTCAGAAGGACAGGTTTGCCAATCCTCTGCCACCTACTTGTGACATGAGAAAATATAGGCATATAGATCAATAAAAGAGAATCTATAACCTAGAAACACTACCTGTTTGTCCATCAAGGGAAATTCAATATGATTCAGTATGATGAGTAAAAAGAAAGAAAATCTTTCAAATATAAGCCTGGCATATTCTAAACTTTAAAATTCAAACAAACAAAGAAACAAAAAAAATAGACTAAAATTAACTAAAAACAAATCATTGTCCTAAATGTAAAATCTAAAAATGAAATTTCTTAAATATGCATAAGAGAAAATATTTGTGTCTTGTTTGTGTCTTCAGTTTAGTTAATCACTTTTAGATATGTGATTGGAAACATTATTTAACAAATTGGACTATATTAATATTTAAATAATTTGCTCTTCAAAAACTACCATTTAAAAAGTTAAAGGAAAAGGTATTAAATATGGGGTTATATTTGAGAACGGAATTTCTGTGTTTGAATTCTATACTGAATTTCTTGAAATGTCAATAAGTAATAGTAAAATAAACAAAGCTACAGTGTAAAGGCACAAAGTCATGTGAAGATGTGGTCCAGAATAAAGGAAAATTTAATGGTACTATTTTTTTCCCAGTTTGTTGTGAATCCTGTGGCCTATATTTTTGAATTTTGTGTAGGAATACAAGATTCAGTAAAGTGGAGACAGTCAGATCAGAAGTTGAATCAGCCATCTCTGTAGGAACAACTGTACTCAAAATATACCATTTTCAGTGGATAGAACAATACAATGTTATGTAACATCAGAAATAAGGATCTTCTATTATAACTTTCCTGTTCTTTACATCTTAAGCAGTACTCTTAAATCATAAAGAAAGAGATTAAATTAACTTTTAAAGGAAACACATAAATTTATTATTAGGATATTTTTAAAAAACTATTCTTATACTACGCCACAAAGATTATAAGAAATCTAATTAACTAATATACAGAGATTCAGATATTCTTTCTTGCTCTGAAATTTCCAGCCCATTGCAGTTAGATAGAGTGATCAGAAAGATCCTGGATAATGAAATATAAGCATAGATCAAATATTTTAATTCCAAGTGTCAGACAATCTTTGTTTCATTCCCCTTACTTTGCCTTCATGATGGAAGAGGTTGCTTGTCCCATGAGCTGTAGTTAAAAGACAATAAATTCTCCATGCCTAAAATCTCACAATGACAGATTTGCCCATCTTCCTCTGACATTATATGTGAAAAACAATATTTTTTTGTTATAAAAATTCATTGCATTTGCTGCTGTCATTGTAGTAGTGGTTTTTGCAGCATGACTTCATCCACTCTTACTAGTCACCATATTTGTTTCAGTAATTGGTTATTGTATGTAAAAAAAACATCTGAATGTGTGGCACTGGCTGAGAAATTGAGTTTCAAGTATGAGGAGCTTCATGGATAAGATAGAACAGATGGAATTATCTGTTATATAGTGGCAAAATAGTCCTATGATGTAAAAAAAAAAAAAGTATAAAATCTAGGTGAATAAGTTTGAAAAACAAACCTAATATTGAATGAAGAAAATTATTATAAGGTTTACTCAATCTAATAAAGAAATGAGGAGCTTAAAGGCCCATTTAAAAAAGGAAAAAAAAAAACAAATAAAACATAAAGGAATAAAAACATAACTAGCATTAAAAAATCGTCCCTCACACAAAACATAAAAACAAACAAACAAAAAACAGTGAATGATGTCTTCATTCTTTTCTTTTTCCTGGAACCCAATGTCTCCTCTCACAAATTTGCACTTATATACACAAATTGTCATCTCCAAATATGATTTTCCAGTCTCTTTATTTTCTTAAACTACTTATTTTCTCATCTTCTATACAATGAGACTTTATCTACCAAACCACTGCTGACTTTGTCTACTAGATTCCACTCAAATAAATTTTCTTACCCTTTCAGAACTCTCTTTTTTTCCAGATAAGAAAGATGTACCTCTTAATTTTCGCATCTCCATGACGTCCTGGAATTATACCTTCTATAAAACTATACTTTCACTTTGACTATTACACTTTTTAATATAACTTTGTCTCACCAAGGCTGAAGTGCCCTTGAAGTCAGATTCTGTTTTTTTACATAATTTTCCACTTAGTACCCAGCATTTAGTACAAGCTAAATCAAAACTTGGAAATGGCTGAATTAACCAGACAGTTTCATTTCTTGCATTAACTGAAGAAAAATATATTTTGTGTGGCAATATTTTAAAATTAAAAATAATTAGGTGGCATTTTGTAATTAATGATATTTTTTGACATTTTATTTCTTTTGGATTCCTCATTTTTACTTATTGATTTCTTTCTTAATGGAAGCTAATTAATGAGATACCTCAATTTCTATTCAGCCTGAAACCTCTCAGATCTTTCAATAGAATTTTACTACTTTTCTTGCTATGCTTTGATATAATGCAATTATTTTTTTTTTCTGTCTGGTTGTATAAATAGCTATGTTAAGAAAATAGTATTTGAACTTTTCATCTCATGTTTTCTAGTTATTCTTCTAAGAATCACTATGTTAGAACAGTGGTATTAGACTTTTCCAGAAAAATAGAACCACAGTGCATGCGTATGTACATAGACACATAGATACAATATTTCTAGATGTAGATAAGAGAGATGAGAGAGACTGAAAGGAAGAGAAAGAGAGGTTTACCATTAGAGATTGATTTCTCATGCATGTTGACACACATATGTAATTCCAGAAACTTGGGAAGCTGAGGCAGTAGGAATGCAAATTTGAGCCAGCTTGGGCAAATTAGCAGGACTATATCAAAATGAAAATGAAAAAAACAAGGTAACATAGGCCAGTGAATACAGTACCCCAGAGTTTAATTGCTCAGTTCCATACTGAAAGGAAGAAAACAAAGAAGAGAAGGAATGGGGGTGGGTGGAGAAGTTGACTCATACAATGTGGGATCATGTCCCAAGTTCTGTAGAGTAAGTCAGGAAGCTGAAGACTCAGAAGAGTCACTGGTTACTTCTGCTCTGAGTGCCAAGGCCTGAGAGCCTGGAGAACCCGCCTCAGCAAGTGAAGGCTGAAGATCCAACAAGTTACACTGCTTCAGAATGTATTTGCAGGTGAGGGATTCTCAAATTACTGTTCAAAAGTTTTTCATCAAAAAAAATTTTTCTTAGTGGAGAAATCATTTCATTTTTCTTGTTTTTGTGTTTTCTATTCAGGCCTTCAATTAGATTGGATGAGTCTGCCAAGCAACCAGTGCTGGCTTCATTAAAGAAAGTTGGATTCCTGAGTAAAACGCTAGAGAGTTTTAAATTAAAGAGACAAGACTCTAATTACCTTTAAAACCAGCTCCAGGACAGCTTCTCCTAGCTCCAGCCTCCAGCCACCTAATCAGTAGCAAGGTTTAATGGATAGGCAGAGAGAGAGAGAGAGAGAGAGAGAGAGAGAGAGAAGAGTGGAGAGGGAGGAGAGAGGGATAGAGGAGAAGAGAGGAGAGGGAGGGAGGGGGAGAGGAAAAGAGAGGGAGAGGGAGAGAGAGGGAGAGAGAGAGAGAGAAAGGGAGAAGGAGAAGGGGGAGAGGGGGAGGGGGAGGGGAAGAAGGAGGGAGGGAGGAGGGGAAGAGGGGGCGGGGGAGAGGGAGGTAGGGAGTGAGGGAGGGGAGTGAGGGAGGGGGGAGATTCTCTTATATTAGGAATGGGGATATGCTTTATATATTTGCTCATTAAATTGATTACCTCATAAAAAAACACATTTAAAAAATGAATAATATTTGACTAAATATCTGAGTACCATGTGCCTCAATTAGACTCATAAAAATAACCATGTATTTCATTTTCATAATACATGTAAAGTTTACATCTATAACTAAATTATATAATGATTTTGAATTCAATATTTAGCTATAAATGTCAAATTTTTAAACACTATGGAAGAATTTCAGAGTTATTTAAGAATATAATATTTGCATAGTTGGAACTGGCTATGAGGAAGGTCAGAAAATAATTGAATATTGAAGTTCAATAGTGAAGCAGAAGTACAACTTCACCATGATTTAAAGGAGAAATTAGTTATGCCCCCATGACCAAACAGAAAACAAGAAATTAGGGTTCTGTTTTGTTTTGTTTTGTTTTTGTGTGTGTGTTCCAGGAAAGACAGCCCTTGCTTATAATTCCAGAGATTTGGGAGGCTGAAGAAGTAAGATAGTTAGTTCAAAGCCAGCTTCAAAATAAGCATAATGGGCTGGGGCTGTAGATCAGTGGCAGAGCACCTCATGATTGAGGCACTGGGTTCGATCCTCAGCACCACATAAAAATAAAGATATATACAAAAAAATAAGCATGATGATGTAAATAAGGATGGCATATTTAAAGTGATTTGTTTTTCTCTTCTTGAAAAAGGAACTGTAGAAGCAATAGGCTAAATGTCTAATTCAAATGTTTTTTAAAAGTTCACTGTCTTGAGGCTGGGGCTATGACTCAGTGGCACTGTGCTTGCCTGGCTTGTGTGAGGCTCTGGGTTTGATTCTCAGCAGCACATATAAACAAATGAAATAAAGATCTATCAACAACTAAAAAAAAATTTAAAAAATAGTTCACTGTCTGATATGGTACCAGCTTATTATACATAGAAAGAATGTGGAGATGAGTTGGGACAGAATCATCCACTTAGTTAGTAGTTTTAAGTAAAAGTTATCTGGGTTTTGTTGTTGTTGTTGTTGTTTTGTTTTGTTGTTGTTGTTGTTGAATCGTACTATTTAGTAAAATAAACATAATCAATGTTTAAAAATTTTTTATATGAACTA
Source organism: Callospermophilus lateralis (assembly GCF_048772815.1). Lineage (NCBI taxonomy): Eukaryota > Metazoa > Chordata > Mammalia > Rodentia > Sciuridae > Callospermophilus > Callospermophilus lateralis. The sequence continues at coordinate 139,146,829 of NC_135309.1, forward strand.
TTTTAAATTATGTTTAGAAAATAATAAGGATATTTGCCAGGCACAGTGGTGTACACCTATAATCTCAGCAACTTCGGAGGCTGAGGCAGGAGGATATGTAGGTCAAAGACAGCATCAGCAAAAGCAAGATGCTAAGCAACTCAGTGAGACCCTGTCTCCAAATAAAATACAAAATAAAGCTATGGAGGTGGCTCAGTGATCAGGTAGCCCTGAGTTCAATCCCTGGTACCCTCCCCCCACAAAAGAAAATAATAAAGATATTTGGAATATCATAAATAAAGATTATTGTGGCTGGTAAATTATGCTGGATAAGAAATCAGTCTAAAACTATAAATGTCTTCTAATTTAAACCTTTATATAGTAGGCTTATTTTAAATGAATTTCAAAATTATTTTTCTGTCAGTTGTCTAGAAGTGTCCCTTTTTTATTGACTCTTTTTAGGATACATTTTGATATAATCACAGAAGCCTGGAACCTAATTTGTTCTAATTCAGCCTTTAGCATTGCCTCCCTTCCCTCCTCCCTCCCCCTGTACCGCTTTGTCTACTCTACTGATCTTTCTGCAATTTACTTACAGGTTTGTTTTTGTTGTTTGTTTTGAATGAGTGTCCACTGGATTAGCTTATCTGCATTCCTTATGTTTGGCAAGCTGCCAATAGTAGGGGAAGATTGAAGACATACATAATTCTGTGAAGGTGAAAATTGCAGTGTGACAATATCATTTAAATTCAAAAAATGTTTATTGTTTTAATGTATTTATTCATTATTTGTTAGTTTAATGCAACTGAAGTTTTTTTTTTTTTTTTTCCTTTCTTACTCATGTGAACCTGAAATGGATTTTCTTGGTCAGGAGTCTTTCATATAATAATCAGGGACCCATGTTCAGTCCCCAGTTTGATGTGCCCTCCTTCAGAAATCAACATTCTGTGAATTCAGCAAAAAGGTTGCATAAAGTAGAAGAGTCACTCTTGGGAGATATCTAGGACTAGACCCTCATTTAGAAGTAATCCATAGCTTCTTACTACATTATGTTTTCCACAGCTCAGTCACATGACCAAAGATAACTGCAAGGTAACTGGGCAGAAATCTGCAATGGAAAGATGAAATTTCTCATCTATATTTCAGGAGACCCATAATTTTCAATTGTAAACTTCTTCAGAAATGAAATGATTTATACAAGTTAGCTAATATATAAATGTAAGTAGGTATACTAGTTGGATTAAAAAAATATTCCTAAAGACATATAATAATCCATCATAGGAGTTTTCCCTAATAGCATATTCCTAAATTTCATAAGTAATATTTTTAACCCCAAGTCAGCCACAAAAAACATAAAGTAATAATTTAGACTGTGACTAAAAAGAGAATCTCCAAAACTCCATGGAACTCAATAGGGATTTTTGAAAAACAATAAAAAAAATTACACAGAGCTTTACTTCATTGTCGGATATCACGGAAATTAGAGGAAAAATGTTAATTATCCCATACAATATGTTTGATTTTGCTATTAGAATTTGGAAAGATAATTATGAAATATACACCAAACATGAAGGCCAATTTGAACAGGTAAATATTAATTCTGAAAATTAAAGTTCAAGACATTTAGATATATAGAAAATTGAAATGAAAAGTTGTGATTTGCCTCAACAAGATTCTTATTAGTGTGAAAATCAGACCCACACACATGGCTATAGGAATTCGTTTTTGTGAGCATGGAATATATATATATATATATATATATATATATATATATATATCATATGTAATGATTTGGGACTTTATACTTAAGTTACTGACATTATTGTCAATTATATTCTATACTATAACCACATGAATAGCTTGATAAATGCTAATGAGCTTAAGGTACGGTCATCACATATTATCTAGTATAAAATGTCAATTACTTAAACCATTATTCATAATAAAATATTTTAGTTTTATTTAGAGATGATAGTAATGTATCATTTGTAATTAAATATAAGAATAATATGAAATAAATGAAATAGTTTTGATGTTCTAAAGCTTTCTCACATTCTGCCTTTCCTGAATCACATTTGGATGATTTTCCCCCTACTTATTTAAACATTTTATATAGTTTTTAAAATTAACAAATTCAACATATGAATTCAGTCTCATTGCGAAAGTACAAAATACACAAACCTGATATGATTACAATCAAGATAATAAACATGTGCCCTTGTGTCCCTTAGTCTTCTTATTGTTTGTTTATTTGGTGAGTTTTCAGAGTTTTTTTGGGGGGAAGGGTAAGAATATAATGTGAAATCTTCCCCCTTCACAGATTTTTTAGTGCACAGTACCATATTACTATTGCTAATTATAGGTGTCAAGATTACGGGAGACAGCAATTATTAATTTAACATAATTGAAATTTATATTCATTGAACAAGTTCCCATTTCTACTACTTGCCAATCTGGTGCAACTGCATTATATTCTCAGCTTTTATAAATTATATATTATATTGTATAACTTATAATTAATTTTATTTACATATTAATCATATAAGTTGAATCATGAAATAATTTTCCTTATATGACAGGCTTATTTCACATAGCTTAATATCCTCCAATTTCATGTTGCAAATGGAAAGACATAATTCAATGCATGTATATATATCACATTTTCTTTATCTATAATCTATAATCTATCAATGACATTAAGCTGTTGACTTTTCATATCCTGACTGTTATTAATAATGCTGCAAAACATATGGAAGTTCAGACAATTTTTCAAGATCTTCCTTTCAATACTTTTGTGCTATGCTCTGAATGTGTCACTTCCATACTTATATTGCAGTTTTTTTGTATTGGATTAGTGACTTCCATATATATATATATATATATTATATATAAAATTTATATATAAAATTTTCATCTCTTCTCCTATGAATGCATCCAGAAGTTCCACCTTAGAAGCACAAAGCAGCTTTCATCAGATGTAAAATCTGTTGGTACCTTAGTCTTGGACGTTCCATCTTCCAACAAATATGAGAAAATTGATTTTAGTTTCCATAAATTATCACATTTCATGCATTTTACTACTGCAGCAGGAATGGACTAACACATTTTGGATATGTACTCATTAGTGGTAATGTCAGATTGTGTAGTACTTCCATTATTAATATTTTGGAAAACCTCAATAGAATTTTCCATAGTAGCTGCACCATCACACTTATCCACCAGCAATGAAACCAATGGTCTATTTTTTTTTTCATCCTTATGCATACCTATTTTAAATTATGACCAATCTAGTTTATATGAACTAACATTGCATTTTTTAAACTACCTTGATAATAAAAGATGGCTAGTGGTTTTTGTTTGTTTGTTTAGATATCTACTGGCCATTTGTATGTCTATATGGAAAAATGCATGTTCAAAATATTTTGCAAATTTTCAAATCAAGATAGGGCATTTAATATGTTTTCCTTGTGTTGCTATTAAATTTCATCCTAGACTGCTTGGTCAGCTATAAGAAAAATGCCCCCAAAATATTGCAAATTATAAATGACAGAAATGTTTCTCATAGTTCTATAGGCTGGGAAGTAGATGAGGGTATCAGCATGGTCAGGTTCTGGTACAAGCTTTCTTTGCAGATGAGTGTCTTCTTACTGCAACCCCACATGGAAAAGGGTACTAGATAGCTCTTTGAGGTCAATTTTTTTAAGGAAATGAATCTGTTATTCAAGCAGAGCCCTCATAACTTAATGACACCTTATTAGTGATTAGGTTTCAATGTATAAACTTTACAGGGAAACAAACATTCAGACCATAATAAGCAATATAACTACCTCATATATTTTGAAAATCACCTTTTTTATCAGATCCATGATTTGCAAACATTATTCCTTGATCCACAAGTTCCTTTTTCATTTTGTTGATTGTTTATTTGTTTATTTTCATTTGTAGAAAAAAAAATCACAGGCCAATATTCATAAGAAAAAAAATGCAAAATACTCAACAAAATACTAAGATACCAAATTCAATAGTACACACAAAAAATCATACATCATAATGAAGTGGAATTAAACCTGGGTATACAAGGATGTTTCAACTACACATAACAGTAAATATGTTTGTTATGCCACATTAACAGAATAAGGGTAAAATTTGCTCAATTATCTCAAAAGAAATAGAAAACTCATGTAATAAATAATTATGGCAAAATTAAGCAGAGGAGGTATAAAAAGAATGTAGATCAACATAAGGAAAGTGATATATAAAAAATCCAAAGTAAACATCAAACTCTGTGATGAAAAATTGAAAGATATTTCCTTCAAGATAGGAATAAGGTATGGTTCCACTCACTATTGTTGCTCAAAAATGCCAGAAGTTCTAGCCAGATAAATTAAGAAAAAAAAGATTCATATCAGAAAGGAAAATGTCAAATTATCTCTACAGATGACAGAGCCCTACATGTAGCAATCAAAAATTCTACACAAAGCTAACAATATAAATAAGAGTAAAGTTGCAGGATAAAAAATCATGATGTAAAATGTCAGTTGCATTTGTATACACTAATCAGGAGTACATGAAGATAATATTAAGAAAACAATTCTATTTATGATAACATAAAAAGAATAATGTACTTATTTCTAAGTACATTATTTTATTTCTAAATTAATTAATTTATTAATTTATTTCTAAATTCAATCAAGGTGGTGGAAGGTTTGTACAATGAAAACTAGAAATATTGGTGAAAGAAATTAAAGACAAAAATGCATGGATAGACATCTCAAGCTCATAGACTGAAGGAGCTAGCATCATTATAATTCCCATACTACCTAAACTTGTCTACAGATACAATCTTATTTTCATCAAAATTCCTATGATACTTTTATAAAAATAAAAGAAACTATCATGAAATTTATACAAAACCATATAAAATTCAATATAGCAAAAGAAACCTTGAGACTAAATGAAGACAAACTCATCACACTTTCTGATTTCAAAATATATTACAACTTTAGAGTCATTAAAACAATGATACTGGTATAAATACAGAGAGACAGAACAATTGTATTGATAGTCTGTTTGTGCCTGTCCGATTCATATGCTGAAATTCTTCCCCCCAGTGGGATGTAATTAAGAGATGAGGGTTTTTTGAGGTCATTTGGTCTTGAGGGTCTAGTCTCTATAATTGGTGTAAGTATTCTGATAAGAAGCCCCAAAGAGCACTTTCACCCCTTTGGTCAATAGAGGCTGCTGCAAGAAGATGTCTATTTAGAAAGGGACCTGAACAGATGCAAAATATACCAGAGCCTTGACTTTGGATTTCCAGACTCCAGAATAGTGAGACATAATTGTTTTGCTGTTTAAACCACCTAGTTTATTGAATTTTTAATATCAAATTGAAAGGACTAAGACAGTATAGGAATACAATGGGAAGTTCAGAAACACGTTTAGCTAATTTTCAACAAGAGTACCAAGAACACAGAATTGGAAAGTATTGTTGCTTTAACAAATTGTAATCAAAAAACTGGATATCCTCATGTAATAAGTGAAATTGAACTCTTATAGCATACAAAAAAAGTCACTCAAAATGGAAAAGAAACTTAAATTTAAGAACTGAAACTAAAACTTCTAGGAGAAAACATAGTGCTGAACGTTCTGATATTTGTATTTGCAATGCTTTCCTGTGCAATGACATGTGAATAAATTTTTAAGTCAGAGCCATAGATACACATATTTTTTTTTTCCAGTAGAGGAATCTGAGTATGCAGCAACATCTTTTCAAAAATGTATAATTTTTTTTTTTTCTTTTCTGGCTTTCATCTGCAGATTTAATTAATTATTTTTCTAAGTGGTGGGCATCCTTTTAATGTTTTGATGCTTGTTCTGAATCTGTGTTTTCTGTGTATGAACATGTTCATATAACAACCAAAACTCATACATCTGCTTTCTCAGCTTCTTAGTCTGTTAATAGTTCAGCATTCACAGCAGCAAGATTAACAGCCAAATGTACATGCACAAACATAGCAATTTTAAATGCCATTGATTGTTAAACAATTTCAGAGATATTAAAAAATGAAACATACTTTTAACACAGTAATATGAAGCTTTTTAAAAATAAAACTTGACTTTGGATTTCCAAGACTCCAGAATATGATACCGTAGACTATCAAATTTTACTTTCCTTTAGTTAGTTTACAATTAATTTATTAATTGTAAAAAAATTATTTATAGAAACATTAAATATAAAATCAGAATGTAGGAATGCTTTTAATCTTGATGTGAAATATGGTTCTTTTAAAAAAAGATATGTTTAAAATTATGGTATACTTTATAGGATCAGTCACACTGTTGCTACTCAGGAAGATTGCATTTCATGTTTATCATATTGGACTGTAAAAATAGTTTGTATATGAACAGTCTTGTTTGATGATGATGAGAAAATGTTGAGTTTTATTTGAAATCATTAATTAGAATATTTTGTATATTCTAAGAAATGCTTAAGGCACATATGCAAAAATATAGATTAAATTTAGTTTATGTTACAATATCTCCTAGAAAATGGAGATGGCAATAGAATATGCCATTTGCTGGGCACAATGGCACATGCCTTTAATCCCATCTTCTCTGGAGGGTGAGGCAGGAGGATCTTGAGTTCAAAGCCAGCCTCAGGAATGCGTAAGGTGCTAAGCAACTCAGTGAGACCCTGTCTATAGATAAAGTACAAAATAAGGCTGGGGTTATGGTTCCGTGGTCGAATGCCCCTGATTTCAATCCCTGATACCAATAATTAAATAAATAAATAAATAAAATATATGCCATAGTGGTAGACAGAATAGTAGAATACATTAGATATGGAGAAGAGGAAATGCTGAATTTTACTAAGATGGTGTAAAAGTTTTCACAGCTTAAATCTATAAGTGTTCTCTTCCTTGGGAAATACTGTGGATAAGGCCATTCTACCAGATGACACAGAATAAGCCAAGATATTGAAGGATGAAACCACATAGTTTCCACTTGGAGAATACAAACCCATTTCAAGCATAAACCAATATGTACACAACTTTTTGATCACACTAAATATTTTATATGTGTGCAAATCACAGATCCCTAAGGCGATCTGTGCATCATATTTCTCTGGAAAAGAAAATAAGAATAAAAGAAAAATACCAGTAACTATAGTGCTTAGACCTACAGTATCTGAGCTCTAGCCTGTTTTAGAACACTTAAATATAAGGTAGTGTTAAAAGAAGGCCTTTCTCTTCATGTTATTGATAGTTTCCTCTGCTGAGAAAAAACTTTGTGATTTGAATGCATCCCATTTATTGATTCTTAATTTTACTTCTTATGCTTTAAAAGGCTTGCTAAGGAAGTCAGGTCCTAAGCCAACACGAAGAAGATTTGGGCCTACTTTTTTTCTATTAAGATAGAGGTTTAATTTCATTTTGCTACATATGAATTTCCAGTTTTCCCAGCACCATTTGTTGAATAGGCTATCTTTTCTCCAATGTATGGTTTTGGCACCTTTGTATATTATGAGGTAACAGCATTTATTTATTTATTCATTTTTAATATATATTTATTTTAGTTGTGAATTAACTTTTATTTTATTTATATGTGGTACTGAGACTCAAACTCAGGGCCTCACACATGCTAGGCAAATGCTCTACCACTGAGCCACAGCCACAGCATGGAGTTAACAGTATTTGTGTTGGTTTGTCTCTATTTCTTCTACTGTGTACCATTTGCCGCAGTCTCTGGCTGGGCACAAGATCACGAGCCACTCAAACAGGAACAAACTTTATTTGAAAGAACCGCCAATAGCACGTCCGTCCCCGGGAAGCTTCCCGATCCACCCACGCGGCGTTCTGCCGGTCCCTTCCCGGCATTCCAGCGCAAGCGCCTCCCCGGAATTCCCTCCTACTGCACTTTCCCAACCAATGGGAACTCTCCAGGAGTCCCGCAGCAGGAGTCCGGTATCCATATGAATGTAATTTTTAACATAATCATATCATCTCAATGGCTAGCTGGCATCACCTTTTAATCAAAAATGCCATGCATCATATTAATTGGCTGTGGCTCCCAGCACCATTAGTCTACGTGTCTATTTTGTTGCAAATATCATGTATTTTTGTTACATTCTGGTATTGTAATGCCTCCTGCTTCACTTTTGCTGAGGATTGCTTTGTCTGTTCTGGGTTTCTTATTTTTCCAAATGAATTTCATGATTGCTTTTTCTAGTTCTATGTAAAATGTCATTTGCAATTTTAATAGGAATTGTGTTAAATCTGTATAGCACTTTTAGTAGCATGGCCATTCTGACAATGATAATTCTGCCTATCTAAGAACATCAGAGAGCTGTTCATCTTCTAAAGTCTTTTTCAATTTTTTCCTCTAGGGTTCTATAGTTTTTATTGTATAGGTCTTTCACCTCTTTTGTTAGATTGATTCCAAAGTATTTTTTTTTTTTTGAGGCTTTTGTGAATGGGGTAGTTTTCCTAATTTCTCTTGCAGTTGATTCAACAATTATGTATAGAAATTCACTTGATTTATGGGTATTGATTTTATACCAACCTATTAAAAACTCAAAAAAACTTAACACACACACACACACACACACACACACAATAAATAAATAAGTGAAAGAAAGAAAAAGAAAGAAAGAAAGAAAGAAAGAAAGAAAGAAAGAAAGAAAGAAAGAAAAAGAAATAACCGAATCAATAACTGGGATAAAGAACAGACCCTTTACAGAAGAAGAAATACAATCAGTCAACAAACACATGAAAAAAAAGTTCATCATCTCTAGATATTAGAGAAATGCAAATTAAAACTACTCTAAGATTTCATCTCACTCTAGTCAGAATGGCTATTATCAAAACTATAAGCAAAAGTGTCAGTGATGATGAAGGGGAAAAGGTAAAGTCATGCATTACTGATGGGACTGCATATGGCACAACCACTAAGAAAAGCAGTATGGAAATTCCTTAGAAAACTTGGAATGGAACCACCACTTGACCCACTTATCTCACTGCTCAGTTTATACCCAAAGCACTTAAAATCATCATACTACAGTGACACAGCCACATCAATGATTGTAGCAGTCAATTCACAGTAGATAAACTATGAAACTAAACAAGATGCCCTTCAAAAGATGAATGGATAACCAAGTAGAAAAAAAGAAATGGAAATAAAAAAGCTGCTGTGGCAAAATCACATTGGACTTGTTGATCTTTTGTGATATGAATTTATATTCCTGTTTTTTTTATATCTCATTTCCCCCAGAATATTTTTAAACAAATGTATAACCTGATGTAATCCCAAGCCATTGGCAGGCATCTTTAGAGTATTAATTTATTATTGACAATAACAGATACATAACTGAAAGATTTATCCAAAGCATCATATAAATATGAGTTTCCTTAAGTATTATTCATGCTGTATGATGAACATCACAATGACAAGCAGAGGTGTCCTCTGTGGGTGGACTCAATAATAATTCTCATATTTGAAACTTGTACATTTCCAGGTGTTAGAGACCACCTGGCTCTCGACAACTAAATTTTATGTTGAATATGACCCAGTCTTGTGTTACTTTTTGTTTTTGGTCCTATAACTGTGTATAAGACTTAGAATTCTGATTGTGTTATTCAACGTTACCTGGTAAAATGTGACCCTATTTTTAAATTTTTTATTGCCTTCTTCCCTTTTGTATGGCTGAACTTTATGTTGTTGGTGATCAATTATATAAAATGGCACATGGATGGAGGAAATTGTTCAATAAGACTAGCAATTTGAAGTAGCCCCAAAGCATACCAAGCAGAATGCTCCAATGCACCAGTATTCTTTGGACACTGCCTTGGGTCACCACTGAAAACTTTATGAAAGCTTTCCTTTCGTCTCATTGTTTCTCTTAGATTTTGGGGATTTTCCATTCATTTGAAAGTGCACATTGTCATTCTCCAAGGTGGGGACAGTGAGATTAGACCAGGATCTAGACACATAAGGTGCAAAGCAGCACATTCTTTCCAACTATATGCTTTCACAGGGTTGTCTCAGCTGAAGTCTGCACCCTAACTCGGTAAACTCAAGCTTTGCAGTACATCTAACTCTTGTCATTGCTATAAATAGCATTTCTGTTTTTCAAAATTGCACATTCTTAACAAGAAAAACTTTGGTCTGCTGTGGCTATTTAGGGAGAATTTTGATATAACTTGCATTGTCTTCTAGATTATTTAGAAGAGAACTTAAATATGCAATATTTAGTGATCATAATTTTATGAATGGTATAGGGGAAAATTACAACCTAGTTTTGACTACAAAAATTTTTTTAAAAATATTTTTCCTGTAAATACTAGTAAATAAAATATGTAAAAATAATCAATCTGCCACAGTCTGGCTGGGCACAAAATCATGAACCACTCAAACAGGAACAAACTTTATTTTTGAAACTCCCGCCAATGCCCTGTATGCTCCCGGGAAATATGCCGGCCCACACACGTGGCATTCTCCCGGACCCACACACACAGGAAATACCTCCTCTGGAATTCCCTCCTACCGCACTTCCCCAACCAATGGGAACTCTCCACGAGTCCCGTAGCAAGCCGAGGTGGACGGCAGGGGTCTAATATCCATTTGCATGCAGAACTTAACATAATCATATCATCTCAATGGCTTGCTGGTGTCACCTTTCAACCAAAAATGCCAGGCATCATTACTACTTGGCTATGGCTCTTAGCATTTCCCTCCTTCTGTTTAATTAAGTAACAAGCAATGTAGTTTAGGGACCCTGCCTGTTAGGTTGTCCAATTCAACATATGGTCCTTATCCATCATCAGATGAGCTGACCTCTAGGCATCAGCCTCCTGTCTTAGGTTGGTACCACTGCAATTGGATCATACCCGTCACTGACTACCGATCCAGCATACAGCCATACTTGTAGATAGGCCTATGCACCAGTGGGGGGGTGGGGTTCTTTGCCTCACCTCTGTTGGCCCCCAAATCCTTGGTGCCAGTGAGGGGGTGAGGTTCTTTGCTTCACTTCTGTTGGCCCCCAAATTTTAGACCATCACTAGCAGAAGGGAGGAGGATACAGAAATGCCACGACACCAAGTCAATTGACGGCTCCTTTGGAAAAATTGTATCACCGGTGACACCATCAGCAAAGATATGCCAGCACTACCACAATTTGCTGCACCAACAGATAGTTCACAATGCATACAAGTGATACATAGTCCAGGCAAGTTCTGCAAGTAGTTCAAAGTGGAGGAATCTATCAATATGTCCATTTCCTCCCAAAGTAAATAGGCTCCTTGATTGAGCATTACTTGTTGAGTTATTATTCATTGATACATCAGTTTATACAGTTTGTTGTGATAACTATGGGAGAAGCTGTAATTTGGTTTCATCTTTGTCTTCACCAGTACTGGGATGAAGATAGGAATTCTGACAATGATGCTAAAAAAAATTATGTAACATTCCAACAGGTACTAAGAAAACAATTTTCTGAACAATTTACATTATCCTGAACAGAATTATTAAATATAATGAAAAGGAAAGGTGAAAGTAAACAAACAGATCTGTTAATCTCCTTATTTGTTCACATATTAAAACAATCCTCAACAGCTGTTTACCCAATTTAAATTAAACCCTTAAAATCATGTGAATAAAAAAAAATTGGATCCATTTATTCATGAGCGCTCCTCATATATGATATATGGAAATACACACATACAAACATACAACACAAAACAGAAGTGTGCACACATAACATACAACACATAAGACAATAGTAAAGGCCTTGTAGCTTTACATAGGTGAAATCTCCATTGCAATGTTTAAAAAGTCCACAGTCAAAAAATAAAACTGATCAGAGAAACATTAACCTAGGTCTGTATGAGCTCAAAAAATAAAATAGAACTTTATGATGTGGGAAAAGGCAATAATAAAATAGATATTGAAAAAAGCATCCTGGTTAATTGCTGTCACAGATGTAAGAATTGCCAAGCTGGACCTCTGGATATCAGCTGTTATGGATTTGAGTCAAATCATCATCTTTTTGGTCTGTAGAAATCACTTTGGTTAGTCTCTCTGGAATCCAAATCGGCTGCTGTTCTCCCTGTGGAAACACACAAACAGAACCCCGACTACAGACAATCACTGGGTCAGGACCTTTCCATTGTCCTGTTAGAATATTCTTCCAAAGTACCTTAGGCTTATGTACATTTTTAGGATACATATGTCTTTCCACAGCACTAAGTCCTAATGAATCAAAATTTAAAAAGTTTAGAGTAAAAAGGGTTATTTTAAGTTTATCTTTGGGGGATATATACCCCTTTCCAATTCCCTCTTTTTGCTTTAATAAGTACATTTTAATAGTTTGATGAGCTCTTTCAACTATGCCTTGTCCCTGTGGATTGTATGGAATTCCTGTTATGTGAGTAATGCCAAATGATGAGCAAAACTGTTTAAAAGAGTTAGAGGTATAGCCAGGACCATTATCTGTTTTTAACTGTTTTGGAATGCCCACAGTGGCAAAATTTTGTAAGCAATGAGCTATAATATCTTTAGTTTTTTCTCCGTCATGAAGGGAGCCCATCAAAAATCCGGAAGAAGTATCAACTGTAACGTGCAAATATTTTAATTTTCCAAATTCTGGCACGTGTGTGACGTCCATCTGCCAAATATGGTTAGGTATCAATCCTCTAGGATTGACTCCAAGATTAACTTGTGGTAAAAATGTCACACAATTTTGACATTGTTTTATTATATGTCTGGCTTGTTCCTTAGTTATTTTAAAGCAATTTTGTAAAGTATTAGCATTGACATGGAACCTTTTATGAAAATTTATAGGTTCTTCTATTGTGGAGAAAACATGTATGTCATTGTAGATTTATCTGCTAATTCATTGCCCAAACTAAGGGCTCCAGGCATTCCTGTATGTGCCCTGATATGTCCTATAAAGAATGGATCTTTTCTGTCCCAGATTAGACTTTGTATAGTGGAAAACGAAGAGAAAACAGTAGAAGAAGGGGAAATCCTACCAGCATCTTCAAGGGATACTATAGCATTAACTACATACTGACTATCATAAAATAAATTAAATACAGAATCTTTAAACATCTCAAAAGCATGTAATACTGCATTAAGCTCTACCTTTTGAGCTGAATGTTTGGGTACTAAAAATGTAAAAGTTTGATCAGGGGTAACTACTGCTGCTGTACCATTATTTGATCCATCAGTGAATATATTTGGAGCATTCATGATAGAGTTTTTTTTTTTTTTTTTTTTTTTTTTTTGTCATTTTTGGAAAAACTACAGGATTTGAAGACCAAAAAGACAACAAATGATTAGATGGTAAGTGATTATCAAATGAAACATTAGATTTACACATGATTATTGCCCAAGTATTTAACTCATTAGCTAACATCAATTTGATCCATAGTATATGGAGTAATAATTTTATTGGGAGAAATCCCAAACACTCCCTTTGCTGTAATTGTTCTACAGCCTCAGGATACCTAGTAAGAATAGTGTTAGGAGAATAAGATAAATGTATTCACAATAATGGACCTTCTTGCCAAAATACTCCTGTAGGAATATTTTTTGTTGGTAGTACAATAAATAATAAAGGCAAACTTATATCAGTTCTATCCAAATGCATATTTTCCATATATGTTTCAATGATTCTTAATGCCTTTTTTGCTTCAGGCGTTAACATGAGGGGTGAATTTGGATCTGATGGACCTTTTAGGATATCAAATAAAGGTCCCAACTCTCCTGTTGGTATGCCTAGATAAGGCCTTATCCAATTTATGTCTCCCAATAACTTTTGAAAGTCGTTAAGTGATTTGAGTTGATCTACTCGTATTTGAATTTTTGGTGGATGGACCATGGTTGAGGATAATAGAACTCCTAAATAATTAATTTGAAGATTTAATTTTACTTTATCTATTGCTATCTCTAGATTATAATTTTTTAATAAATTTTTAAGTGTGGCATAACATACTAGCAATGTGTTTTTATCTTTATGTGCCAATAATACATCATCCATATAGTGAAATATTTGTAGTTCAGGATTTTGATTTCTAAGTGTCTGGATTGTTTTGTTAACATAAATTTGACACATAGTTGGACTATTAGCCATCCCTTGAGGAAGTACTTTCCATTCATATCTCTGATCAGGACCTTCATGATTTAGTGCAGGGATAGTAAATGCAAAACGTGGACTATCCTCAGGATGAATTGGAATTGAAGAAAAACAATCTTTAATATCTATAGCTAAAACATACCTGGTTTTTGGCAAAGCAGACAATTGAGGAATACCTGACTGAGGAGGTCCCATAATCACCATCTCATTATTAATGGCTCTTAAATCTTGCAAGAATCTCCATTTACCAGATTTCTTTTTAATGACAAAAATGGGAGTATTATGGGGAGATACAGAAGGTTGTATATGTCCCTCTGCTAATTGTTGTTTGACCAGGTCATGGGCTACTTATATCTTTTCTTTAGTAAGGGGCCACTGAGGAACCCATACCGGTCTTTCTGATTTCCAAGTAATTTTGATAGTCTCAGTGGCCCCTTATGAATACCCAATCCATGTCGATTTATTCCTTGATCTATTTGAATTGGAGCTGTTATACTTTGTTCTTGTTCTCTTATTCTTTTTTCTTTCCTAAAGCCTTGTCTAGCCCTAGTAGTGGGAGCATAAGGATGGATGTTATTTGTTAATGTCAAATCTAATTGATCTAGGACATCTCGTCCTCATAAATTCACAGGAAGATGATCCAATACATACGGCTGTATAGTTCCTTCACATCCTTCAGGATCCTTCCAATCTAATACCATTGCACTTCTATGGGGATTAGTTGCCACTCCTAGACCTCGAAGCGTTTGATTGGCTTGTTGTATGGCCAATGTTTTGGCCATTCTTGACGAGATATGATGCTAAGGTCAGCTCCTGTGTCCAGTAGCCCATTAAATTCATGTCCTTGAATATTTAGTTTTAGCATTAGGCGAGAATCTAAATTTAAAGACAGCATAGCCCAATCTACACCTGTGGAGCCTAATCCCCTGGGAACTCTTTCTATAGTATGACTGGAAAATTTATCATGCAGGCTGGGTATTATTAATAACTGTGTTATTCTATCTCCAGGTGAAATTACTGATATACCTCTTGGAGAACTAGCTATAATTTTTATTTCACTTACATAATCGGGATCAATTACCCCAGAACTTATCATAAGTCCTTTTAATGTAGATGAACTACGTCCCAATAATAAGCCTACTGTCCCTTGGGGAAGAGGTCCTTTTATTCCTGTGGGAATGATTTGAACTCCCATCTCTGGAGTTAGTACTGCTCTGGCGGAGGTGCAGATGTCCAACTCAGCGCTCCCTCGGGTTTGTCTGATGAGGTATTTAATGGATAATGTGTCCTGAGCACTACCCTGATGGTGTTGCTGGGTTCCTCCATTGCCCTGTATATTTGTGGTTGTGGGCCCTGAAGCATTGGGCCCCCCAGTCGTTTCTTGGCAATGGAGCCTGATGCCTTTCTCCATGATATCGTGGGTAAATACTTGGTCCTTGTCAGTTTTTTTTTATAATGGAATACCTTCTATGGTGGTTTGAGTACGGCATTCATTAGCCCAATGTCTCTCTCTATGGCATCATGAGCAAATACCCGGTATTCTATTCCTTTGATACCTAGCTTTGTTAAACCCTCCTCCTATGGGGCAACTCCTTTTAAAATGTCCTGTTTGTTCACAATTGTAGAATGTTTTTTGGCCTGGCATCTAAAGCCTGTTGTACTACACCTGCCAAGACTTGCCTTTGTTCATTAATGTCTCTACATAATTTGATATATGTGTTTAAATCTTTATGTCTCCATGGTCTAATGACCTCTCTGCAGTTGTTTTATTAATGGCATCGCTTGTTTTGTATCCCCCAAAATTCTGGTAGATGTTTGAATAAGCCTATCTACAAATTCAGCGTAAGGTTCATTAGTTCCTTGTATTATCTTAGATAATTGTCCTTGTAAATCTCCATGCCCCTGTAAAGTTTTCCATGTCCTAACCGCATCTACAGCAATTTGTGCGTATACCCCAGGATCATATTCAATTTGTTGCCGTTGACCCTCATAAGGTCCCTTTTCTAACAACATATCTAGATTTCTTTAAAGGTAACCGGCTGTTGCATTTCGCCTAGCTGTCTCCTTGCAAAATTCCTCATTGGCAACCTTCCATTACAAATATTGTCCTCCATTTAGCACAGATCGACACATATTAGCCCAATCTGCTGGTGTCATGTCCAAGTTGGTAATGGATTCGACCATGCTTACTGTGAAGGGTGCTTGTGGACCATAGGTCATTACAGCCTCCTTTAACTGCTTCACTGTTTTGAAATCTAAAGCACGGTGAATTTGTTGCTGTCCTGTCTGCTCAAGTACAGGGCATGCTAATGTTTGAGGTCCTGCCTCAGGATTCCATCTATCAACTACAGGGGTTGAGGGCCACTCAGCTGTCTCTATAGATGGAGCAGTTGGTTGAATTATGCCCTCTGGTGATAGATCAGAGTTAGTAGCAGCCTCCTGTTGTAGTTTCCTGCCTGATAGCTATTTGTCCTTTAAGCTTTCTTTCTTTAATTTTTTTTCCTCTATCTGACTAGGTCGAGAGACCTTCCATTTTGCTTGAGCTAACATGTTTTCTACCATAGTCTGGACCTCTAACAATTTACTTAACAGTTTTTCGGTTTGCTTTTTATTAATTTCTAATCTACTATAAAGATAACACAACCCAACAAGATAACATAAAACAAAACCGAAACAGAATGAAACAAAAACGGAACAAAAAATCGTTGTATCAATTTTCTCTTTCTCAGGGCCAAACAACTTCAAACCTTGAGCCAACCATTTTTTTTCCAGTTTGCCTGAGAAAGTTCTAGGGATAGGCAGCTTGAAACAAAAACAAAATAAATCAAAACAAGAACACATTGTTTTTTGAAATGGTCACCCATTCTCTTGCCTCCCCTCAGGGGCGAGCAATTTTACTTACCTCTGAGCTTCAGGCGTTCCCCGCACGGGCCACCAATTGCCGCAGTCTGGCTGGGCACAAAATCACGAGCCACTCAAACAGGAACAAACTTTATTTTTGAAACTCCCACCAATGCCCTGTATGCTCCCGGGAAATATGCCGACCCACACACATGGTGTTCTCCCGGACCCACACACACAGGAAATCCCTCCTCCGGAATTCCCTCCTACCGCACTTCCCCAACCAATGGGAACTCTCCAGGAGTCCCATAGCAGTCAAGGTGAACAGCACGAGTCTAATATCCATTTGAATGCAGATCTTAATATAATCATATCATCTCAATGGCTTGCTGGTGTTACCTTTCAACCAAAAATGCCATGCATCATTACTACTTGGCTATGGCTCTTAGCATCAATCAAACAAAAAACAAGGTAAAAACCTTTAAGTGGCTTTCCTTTCAGAAGTCTCCATGTCCAGAGATTTTTTTTTCCACATTTACTCCAGTCCCCCAAAAGTGAGTTCTAATTCACAGTGACAATCGTCTCCCATTTTCTGGCATAGTAGTTTAAGGTCAGGAACTCATGTCACATGAGTTAACTAACACATTATCAAAGAAAAACTTGAAGGATGTTTTCAATACTTTCCAAATGCATGAGAATAAAGAAAGAAAATCAGGAATTTAAATTCTCCAAGGCGGTTAATATTCCTGTCTTCTGATTTTTATAAAATTGAGTAGACAATATCAATGGTCATTCAATAGCCAAAAATTGGACAGGGAGAATGATCAGGGATAAAGAAGAAGTCCCAGAAATGATATGAAAATACATAGATATAACCAATCTGAGAATGAACTTTAAAGAGTTCAGGAGACAGGATAAAACATTTCCAAGAGAATTTCACAAATTTATCTTACAAAATGGTTTTACCTCAACCTAGTCTTATAAAGAATGAATGAATGAGATAAATTGGCAATTTCAAAAATTACTTGAAAAATACACTTAGACCTTGTCAACGTAAGAGTTGTATTCAACAAAATCCAACAAGCAAGGCTATCTTTTTTAAAAACAATTGAAATAGGGGATAGGGATTAACCTCAATTGCATTCATACACATACACATGCATACACACACATACAACCCACCACAAACTGAACTTTTAGAACTAGGGTTAGAGAAATTACAGGCCAACTGTGTTTGCTAATAGTCTTTACCCTATGAAAAAAATAATTTTCTCTCATTTCCATGGTACTTTTCCTAGGTATTTTTATAACTTAGAGGAAATACTCAACTAGTTAGGTTCTGCCGCAGCCTGGCTGGCTGTGCAAAATAACCGGGGGGTGACGAACAACTTGTGTACATTGATGCAGCAGGAATGGGAGCCGTTTATTGTAGGACCTGAGCGATATTTATACATTTTACACAGCCTATCTAATTAGCATAAAATAGATAGGGCAGTCAACCAATTAGGAATCTCCACACTTAATGGCTTGCTTTTGTTACTTCACAAACCACTCCCTCTGGCATTTTGCCAGGCACCATGCAGACTTGTTTACAGATTCTAACATTTCTCTGGCAAAATAACAGGTGCCAATCTGACTTGTTTATAGACCTTAACATTGTCCTACTCTCCCAAGGTGCCTGGTAGAAGGGGAAATTATCCCTTGGAAGTTCATGTGTCAAAGAGATAATTCTCAGGTTCTTGAGAAGGACATTCATTGGGGCTTAAAACTGGCAAGATACTTAAAAAGAAGTTATATATATTTCAAACAGAACTGAGGAAAACATTATAAATTACAAATTTTTTAAAATACATGCTCTAAAAAGTGGTTATTAGAGAGACTATAGAGCAGAAGAAACTTGTCTAAAATTAAGGCAAAATAAAAGGAATGCCAAAACTATCTTAGCCAACACAAATTTTAGATACAGACTTTGTGTGGATATTTCCACTGAACATCCCACAATTTTTTGAATCATTTGCAATAAGAAATTGTGGCCTCTAAAAAAAAAATAGGTAGATTGGCAAATGTCCCCCCTGACCAATCTACAACATCAATGCTCTGCAAATATCTGCAAAAATACATAAAATAAAATTCATATTAAATTGATTGTTTTTATTCTACAAATAAAGCAATGTGATCCATGTAATCCATTGACAACAATTAGAAAATACTTCATTTGATATAAATGTTTGCAGATATTATGAAATAGTAGGTGCTTTTAAAAAAATAATTTTGCCAAGATAAAGAGAAAGAACCTTATGAGATTTCAGGCAGTAACTGTGAAAGAACATATCATATAACTTGCATATATTCCCTTAAGCAAGAAAGAAGGAATTTCTCTAACAATAGGGAGAAAAAAAAGGCAGAGCTACTTTGCTAAAGGTAAACCCAAGTATGATATCTTACTATCTCCACTGGGTTTCAAAGTCTACTTGAGAGGTCTGGGATCTCTAATTCCTCCCAGGCACTTTCACTTATCTAAACCTTTGTACTCTCAAAAATTAACATTTAATTTCTTCTCTATTTCACCTGACTTAGAAGAGAAGCACCCCTTTTCTAAATCAAATTACCAGATCAAAAGCTCCTAAAGACTTGTAATTTCTTGTCATATTCAAGGACTTTTCACTTCTTTCAAGAATTTTCTCCACTTCTCCTACTTAAGCCACCCACACACTTGATATTTATGAGGATAGGTCTTCTACTTATGTAGGTAGAGAAAACACCTGAAACTCAGTTCATCAGAGAAAACAATAATATACTTGAGTTCATAGCCTAAATTTTCAATACTCTAAAATTATGAAGAGGGCTGAGACTCTCAGAAAGAATTAAACAGGGGTTCATTTTTCCTGTGCTAGTCCCTGTTATATTTCAGAAACCAAATGATATATAGATTTAGGCTCCTGTGGGATCTGAGGACATGAGAAAAATGGTAATATCCTCAACTTGATTGTATACTATCCATAACTTTTCTTAAAAAAAAAAATATATATATACATATATGTATATATATATATATGTGTGTGTGTGTGTGTGTGTGTATGTATGTGTGTGTATATGTGTGTATATATATATATATATATATATATATATATATATATCTGTAGATGGACACAATATCATTATTTTTATGTAGTACTAAATTTAAACCTAGTGCCTCACACATGCTAGGCAAGAACTCTACTACTGAGCTACAAACCCAGTCCTATAATAGCTTTTAACAATATCATCAACAGTTAATCTAACAAAAACTAAATAGAACAAAACTCTGGAATCAAAAATACCATTTTGAAAAGTATTATGATACTATTGAGGACTAGTAAAGTGTTTGTCTAGTGTACATAAAGGTTTTTCCATGGATATGATTTCACTTTAAAACATTAATTTTGATTTTCTTTTTTTAGTTATAGTTGGACACAGTATCTTTATTTTATTTATTTTTATGTGGTGCTGAGGATTGAACTCAGGGCCTCGCATGTGCTAAGCAAGTGCTCTAACACTGAGCCACAATCCAAGCCCCAAGTTTTATTTCTTTATTTGGCACATAACATTGATCACTCATTATCTCACAATGGTGAACAAAAAATAAGCCAGGTGTGTGCTGCATTCCCAGCTACTCAAAAGGTTGAGGGAGGAGGATGGTTGAGACCCTGGGGTTTTATGCCAAACTCCACCTTAAAAAAATAATTAATTAGGCTGGGTGCAGTGTTGCACACACTCATAAACCCAGTGGCTCCAGCGGCTGAGGTAAGAGGATCACCAGTTCAAAGTCAGCCTCAGCAAAAGCAAGTCACTAAGCAACACAGTAAGACTTTGTCACTAAATTAAATACAAATAGGGTTAGGGTTGTGGCTCAGTGGTTGAATGCCCCTGAGTTCAATCCCAATACCATATTCAAAAATTAGTTAAAATATATATCAAGTAGTAAATGTCAGTATCAATATTTCAGTATAAAAAGAGAATATTTTATTTATTGTACTCTATCAATTTACTAAATTCTTTGACAAAATATCCCTTGCTTAATTTATTTATATTTTATTTTTTATTTTTGTATTTATATATGATAGCAGAATGTATTACAATTCTTATTACACACATACAGCACAATTTTTTATATCTCTGGTTGTATACAAAGTATATTCACACCAATTTGTGTCTTTATACATGTACTTCAGATAATGATGATCATCACATTCCACCATCACTTATAACACCATGCATCCTCCCTTCCTCTCCAACTCCTCTGCCCTATCTAGAGTTCTTCTATTCCTCCCATGCTCCCTCTCCCTATCCCAGTATAAATCAGCCTCCCAATATCAAAGAAAACATTCAGCATTTGATTTTTTGGGATTGGCTAACTTCACTTAGCATTATCTTTGCTAACTCTAACCATTCACCTGCAAATGCCTTGACTTTATTCTCTTTTATTGTTGAGTAATATTCCATTGTGTATATGTGCCACATTGGTTTTTATCCATTCATCTATTGAAGGGCATCTAGGTTGGTTCCACAGTTGAGCTATTGTGAGTTGTGCTGCTATAAACATTGATGTGGCTGTGTCCCTGTAGTATGCTGTTTTTAACTCCTTTGGTATAGACCAGGGATTTATTTGATAATTTTATTTATGTTTTGAAGATCAAATTTGGAAAGAAACACTGCATCTGCACTAGCTATCATCCTTATGCAGGACATCTTAAATTTTGTATGTTGGGTGCCCTCTTTTGCCTTTGCTCACCCTTGGCCATGGCAGATGAGGGCAAAAACCAACTTGAACCTTTAAACATTAGCTGACATTCACAGAACAAGCTGCCTGGTATTAGTCTTGGTTTTTCTGATTTTGTGGATAAAAGACGAGCAAGCAGAGAAGTGAATTATGTGGCCTATGAAATGATGTTGTGTCAGGGGCTAGAAGGAAATTCTCCTTCAAAGAATAGCCTGACAGCCCCCTGGGAGACATCCTGCCTGGGAGACATCCTGCAGCCACCTATCTCCCTGGAACATCCTGCGGTTATCAGGATCATCAGACATCTTGCAGCTGGCAGTTTTACCACCCACATCCAGCAACTGCTGATTAGAGAACTTCCCTATCCCCAGCATATAAATACCCCTGTGTGAACAATAAAAGTTTGCAGCTTGATCAGAACTCCTGTCTGCTGTCATCTCTTGTGTCTCTTGTCCCTTCATTCCTCCCCACTTAGGTTCGCCACCCACGTTGATGTGTCCTGCTTGACGGGACATTTGGCGCCCAACGATTGGGGCTCGAGGCTTTGACCGAGGGGGAACACCATCCTCTGGGAAAACTTGGTCAAGCAGAGCTTGCAATCGCCTCGGCAGACACGACCGAGAGACAGATCCAGGAGGAGAGTGGGGACGACGCACGGTGAGTGACCCACCGTGGGACAAGCAGTCTCGTCATATGATTTGTTTTTGTCAGGCCTCAAGGAGGCCCTCAAGACATGGGGGGTGCGTGTTAAGAAAAAGGACTTAAAATTATTCTTTTCATACATAGGAGAATTGTGTCCGTGGTTTCCCCTTGAAGGGACCATTGATGGTAAAAGATGGCTTAGAGTAGGAGACTGTTTAAAAGATTATTATGAATTCTTTGGCCCAGAAAAGGTGCCTGTTCCCACCTTTCCTTACTGGAACTTAATTAATGAAATTCTTAAAAGTTCACCCTTTGACAATGGTACCTTAAAACTTGTCAGAATTGGGGAAGAGGCTATGCAAAAGACCTCTCGTCCCTCTCGTCCCCCTGCCGCATCCCAGCTGGCTGGGCAAAATAACCAGGGGGTGACTAACAACTTGTGTACATTGAATCAGCAGGAGTAGGAGCCGTTTATTGTAGGACAGGAGCGATATTTATACATTCCACACAGCTTATCTAATTAACATAAACTAGATACAGCAGTCAACCAATCAGGAATCTCCACACTTAATGGCTCACTGGTGTTACTTCACAAACCACTCCCTCTGGCATTTTGTCAGGTGCCATCCTGACTTGTTTACAGACCCTAACAATTCCCCCTTTTGTCTAATTTAAATAAGGACCATAGTGGTTTTTACACAAACAGTATAAATAATCTGCTACAAGCAGAAGGGGAGGATACAAAATGCCACAATACCAAGTCAATTGATGGCTCCATGCAAGAAGCCCTTGGAAAAATTATACCAGCAATGATACCATTTGCAAAAATAGTGAGTTACAATTTGTTGTAGATTACAGTTTGTTGTCTCAGTCCAGGTAAAACAGTATCTCAATAGTTTAACTCACAGTCCAGGTAAGTTCTGCAGGCAGCTAGCTTAAATCACAATCCAGGTAAGTTCTGCAGGCAGCTAGCTTGATCCGAAGTCTCGTAGGGTTCTCAGCCGAAGTCTTGTCCGGTTTTCAGCAACACTGGAAATTCTTCCACCCTCGTTTTCACTGGCACTGGGATGAAGGCAGGAACTCCAGCAATGATGCTAAAGAAAATCCTGTAGCATTCCACTAAGAAAACAACCTTCCGAACAATTTAGTATATTATCTCAAGGCTTTTTATACGTTTGAAACAAGCCTTAATAGTGCTCATTACTCATTAGCTTCCAGGTGTGGGAGAACCATTGTAGTTACCGGCCTTGGAAATGATCAAACTTCAGGGATGCCATGTGCCTCCTCTGCCCAGCTGCAGTGTCCCGGACTCAAACTGCCACCAGGCACAGGGAGCAAGAGCCTGCGAGACTATGCCTCCAGGTCAGGTCTAGATTTGGGCTCCAGCAGTGGCATCCTGTTCCCTGGGCGGGGACCAGGGAAGAGCTGGCTGCCGTTGTTTGGAAAGTCCTTGCTGCGCGCCATGACCGGCTTGTATATGCGGCAGATTCCATGCGGCTTCACGCACCCTCGGATAACCAAAAGTATTTAGTAGTAGCCTTTTGCAATTCCTTTCTTGATAATCCTTCTTCCTCTGAACTTTTTTCTTCTTTCTGAATAGAGTTCCTGGGCTCTTATCAACACATGCCTTAACTGCTCTTGGTTCCACTGGGGTGCCTTTTTCCCTTATCAATTTACTTAACACCCTTTCCATATTCTCATCACAAAGACAATACAATACACCAAGACAAAAAAAAGACACAAACATACTGCATCAATCCTCTCCATTTTCTCGAAATGGCCATTTTTCCTCTCGCCCTATCTGCCTAGGGAGGAGCAGATTGCTCCCGTCCTATCTATGGACAGGCAGCTTTTTTTCATCACTTACCCCCGAGTGTCCTGGGGCTCCCCGTAACAGGCCACCATGTGCTGCAGCCCAGCTGGCTGGGCAAAATAACCAGGGGGTGACGAACAACTTGTGTACATTGATACAGCAGGAGTAGGAGCCATTTATTGTAGGACAGGAGCAGTATTTATACATTCCACACAGCTTATCTAATTAACATAAACTAGATACAGCAGTCAACCAATCAGGACCACTCCCTCTGGCATTTTGCCAGGCTCCATCCTGACTTGTTTACAGACTCTTACATTCCCCCCTTGGCATGCCCTTCAGTTGGTATAGACATAGACCCTTCTCAGTCTCCCCAGGACCCTGGGAACCTTCTTGGTCTCCCTCAAAATCCCACCCTAATGAATAAGGCTCCAATGGTTACCAACCGCCTTTATCCAGTTTTAAATCCTGGAGACACATTGACCCCTGGGGAGGAGGCTACCTTGGAGAAGGAAGCAGCTCGCTACCATTCAGAAAACCTGCCACCTCTCAGGGCCCTGCCACAGTCTATAGGACTTACACATCCACCTCCCTCTTATATCCATCCTGTCTTTTGTGCTCCGGCCCTTCAGGGGCCTACTGCCCCCTCAGATATTTTTCCCCTTCCCCTGCCTAACCTGGCTCCCTTTCGAGAGTCTCTCCAACATAGACAGGAACAGATCCAACTCTTAAAAGAATTAAGATCCCTTCACTCTGAGCTTCGCTCATTTGCCTTAGGCATGGAGTCAACCCGAGCTGGCCCAAGGCGGTCTAATACAAAGGCTTAGCCTTGCCATCTGCCTGTTCTTGCCTTCCCAGTCACCGCAGTCAGACAGATAAGCCCGCCCAGGCTGAGGACAAAGACTCAGAGGAGGATCAAGAGGAGGAAGCGGGGGAATGGCAAGAGGAAGATCAGGACTCAGAAGATGAGGAGTTCACCCCTAGGCAGGAAGAAACCCAGAGTGTCTACAAAAAATTAAGCCTGCATTTTCTTGAAAAACTTAAAAAGGCTTGTGCTCACTTATGGCCCCACTGCGCCTTACACATTGGCTTTATTAGAGAGCCACAGCGCACAATGGCTTACTCCTAATGATTGGAAATTTTTAGCCCGAGCTACCCTCAGTGCTGGAGACTTCCTGTTATGGAATGCAGATTTCAAAGAGCACTGTCGGGAAACTGCTCAAAAAAATTTAACTAAGGCCTTCTCTAAATCCTGGACTTATTTAAGCTAGTGGGCAATGTGCCTTTTGACACTAACCCTAAACAGGCGCGTTTCCCTGCTGGACTTTTGGCGCACGTTCAGACGGCTGGCTTACATGCTTGGAGACGCCTCCCTCAAAAGGGCTCGGCTACCACTTCCCTGGCAAAAATTCGACAAGGGCCTGACGAGCCTTATAGCGACTTTGTTGCCTGGCTTAACCTAGCCACGGAAAGCTTGCTTGGACCAAGCAAAAGCGAAAGCACCTTTGTAAAACATCTTGCCTTTGAAAACGCCAACCCGGCATGTCAGGATGTTCTTTGACCACATAAGGATAAAGGGGAACTTTCTGACTTTATTAGACTCTGTGCCGGGGTGGGTGCAGCCCATGCCATGGGTCTCACCATAGGTGCCACTTTACCAAGGCCTTTCACAATCCTGGCTCATGTACTTGCTTTACTTGTAAACAACCTGGCCATTTTGCACTCGAGTGTCTGACAGACAAACAAAGCCTAGGGATAGCATCTCCTCAAACCGGGGCTAAACCGCCCCCAGCCACCCTTTGCCCTAGATGTGGTAAAGGTCGTCACTGGGCCAATGAGTGTAGATCTAAGACAAATGCCCTTGGACAGCCTATTTCTTCCCACTTCTCGGGAAACTCCTTTCGGGGCCAGGGACTGGTCCTCCCCCAGGACAAACCCTGTGGCAATAAGGTTTGTTCCCTCCCAAACTCCCTCCTTGCTTAATAATCCCAACCCCACCCTTGCTGATGATTGCTGGCTCTGCATGACAACAGGGGCAATCATGCCTGTGGCAGTTCCTATTAATTCTATCATAGACAATGATAATACATGCCAACCCAGATTTTCTTTTAAAGTACAGCCTATAGGAACTTTTACATTATGTCTTTTAGGCGCGATGCAGAATGCAGAATAATACCTATGATATTGATGTTGGAGTTACTTCCTTTGGAAATTGCTCAACAGTACAAAATTATTCCTCACCCACCCCACCTCTTTGTCCCTCCAATGGCACAGTTTTTATGTGTGGAGGAAACTCAGCCTTCCCCAGGCTTCCAGTGAATTGGACCGGTGGCTGTGGTCTTGCCTTATTACTCCCTGATATAACTATTGTCCCAGGAGACGAACCTCTACCCATTCCTAGCCTAGACACCTTAGTCAAAAGACACAGGCGGGCAATACAGGCCTTACCACTCCTTGCCTGCCTTGGAATAACAGTTGCTATGGGCACAGGTACAGCTGGCTTAGGCAGGCTATACACTCTTACCATCGCCTTTCTCAACAACTTATAGATGATGTACAAACTCTATCAGGAACCATTAAAGACTTACAGGACCAAATAGACTCCCTGGCAGAAGTGGTCCTTCAAAACAGACGAGGCTTAGATTTGCTGACAGCTAACCAGGGAGGTATTTGCTTGGCCCTAGGGGAACGATGCTGCTTTTATGCCAATAAATCAGGCATAGTATGCACTAAAATTAAGCAGCTTCAAGAAGATTTAGAAAAGAGATGAAGGGAACTATTTGAAAATCCCCTCTGGACAGGGCTTAATGGATTTCTACCCTACCTTTTCCCCTATTAGGCTCTTTGTTGGGTTTAATTTTAATGGTGTCCATAGGACCCTGCATTATAAACAGGCTGGTACAATTTATTAAAGAACAGATTAATATTTTGGCCTCTAAGCCCATACAGGTCCACTATCATCATCTGGAGATGGAAGACCGCGCTGCCAACACTTAAAAGGATGTTCCACCCTTCTCACAGGCTTATTTCTTAAGTTTACATCCCCACAGATCTCTCTTTCTTATATAAAAGTGTAAGTATCATCTCTGACCAACCATCTTCTGCCCTTGCCATAAGGGTTAAGTTATCGCTCCTCCATGGACCCCTCTGCTTGGGGGAGGACGCACCCATGGAGTGAAGACGTTAGGCCATAATAATGGAGGGTGCAGGAAGGACTGCAGCAGGATGGATCCACGGATCTCAAAACCCAAGACCTCTGAGTGACACGCTCTGGTGCATGGCGGTTGGCATGCTTCCCCCTCAAAACCGTCTCCTCCAAAAACATGCCAAGGTCACGAAATCTCCTAGTGAAGACGCTCGCTCGGATCAGGAGATATTCTAAGGCCTCCTAGAGGAACAGAGCCTCTATCACCCCCTAAAAACATGGCCAATAAGGTATGGTCAAATATTTTATATAAGAAAGGGGGAAATGTCAGGGGCTAAAAGGAAATTCTCCTTCAAAGAATAGCCTGACAGCCCCCTGGGAGACATCCTGCCTGGGAGACATCCTGCAGCTACCTATCTCCCTGGAACATCCTACGGTTATCAGGATCATCAGACATCTTGCAGCTGGCAGTTTTACCACCCACATCCAGCAACTGTTGATTAGAGAGCTTCCCTATCCCCAGCATATAAATACCCCTGTGTGAACAATAAAAGTTTGCAGCTTGATCAGAACTCCTGCCTTGCTGTCATCTCTCATGTCTCTTGTCCCTTCATTCCTCCCCACCTAGGTTCCCCACCCAGGTTGATGTGTCCTGCCAATGGGACAATGTTGTGGTAATTTAGACTTTCAAATCACACAAGAATCTCTTCTGATCCATCCCTCCAGGAATTACTCAGAGAAGATATTTTAGGAGATCCAGGTAAGTATAGCCAAGTAGACATAATAGAAAGGTATCAGTTTGTTTTATTTATTTAATATATAAAAATATATGTACTGATAAAATGTATTTGTTTTCTAATGATTTTTAAAAATCTAGCATTCTACAAAAATCTGACTTAATAAAACTAAAGAAACCAGGGATTATAGCCTAAAAATAATATGAAAAAACAGAAGATAAATTAATGAATAAATGACAAAATTTGCAAATTATTACATTATTACTCAGAGTACTCATCATGAGGGAAAACACAGTATTTAGGAAAATGAGATGCTTCACTAATTATACTTCAAATATTTTGACTTATTTGCAAGCATCTTGGCATTCTATTTTTCTTCAAACGTTATCAAAAGTTGCTACAAATGATAATAATCAAATTTTAAATAATTTTTTTCATTGGTGAAAAATGCTGTGCAATCCCAACAATAAATTAAGGGAAACAATGCTTTCTATGATCATCAATTAAAATTGTGGTGCTCTCATGTTCATGCTAACAAAGTAGGACTCATTATTCAATTATTCAATCATATGAATTATACAACTTAATGAGTTTCATTGTGATACTTCCATACAGGCAAATAACATGCTCCTATCATATCCACCGTTCCTATACTTCCCTCACCATTCCTTTCTTCTCTCCCCCTTTCACCCAGGCCCTTTTCCTTCCTAACAGCCCTTCTATTTTCATTTTATCTTTTTAGTTTACACATATGAGAGAAAGAAAACTTACCTTTTTGTGGTAGTACTCATTCCTTGATAATGACAAATGCACTTTGGCAATACCTTAATTATAATGCTCACATATGTTAATTGGTAAAGGCACAAGTGTAAATGCACATACTTTATATTTAATTGTTTTTTAGGTGTACTTACCTTCCCATAATGGTTTATATTTAATTTTCCCTGTATACTTCTATGTTGTTATCCAATCTAAAATCTATAAACACTTGAAAAATGACAATATCAACTAAATTTAGACTTTACTATTAACACCTGTTATTTTGTAGGAAATCACTAAGCATAAAGCGATTTCATAATGTCTTTATGAGTTTCTATGGTGATAAGGAACTTGCATTGATAGACAAATATAGTTGAATAAGTGATGGTATCTCTTGCATTATAAAAAATCTGTTATCATTATCTGTATAACTCATTAATCTCACATTGTTCCTAAATCTTCTCAAAGTGAATAAAAACTTAAAATAGATCTTTTGTGAAACTCCATAGGAACTGCAGCTGGGTAATTTGTTCGTCTCCAGTAGTGCTGAAAATTCCCAATGACACCTAAATGCACTCCCTGGCATACTTGTGAGACTGCTAACACATCTATTATAGATGCCTCTGTTAAACTTTCCTGGAAGTATGTGTCCCAGGGAGCTAATTTATAGACCTGAAAAATTTGATAAAGGTGTCAATTAACTTGAATTTGTATTTCCCATAATCAGAATATGATAATTGAAATGTACGTTCCTTTTTCAGTATAGATAATCAGTTCCAGTCTTTTGCATATTCATTCCACTATTTTTCCCACTTTATTTCAACATATCCATTTGACCTTCACAGAAAGTTGAGTGTGGTATTACCTAGTGAAGGTTTTTTCTGCTAGAGGAACATTGCAAGAGCTGATATGTGCAATAATTTTACTGAAAAGAGTATAGACATTATGTCATTGTAGTGTCCTGCATGATCCTATATTATTTTGATCACCTCTTATACCAGGGATTGCTGGGCCAAAGTCTAGAATCAAAAATGCATGTTTTTGCTTATTGGTAGTTATATATCTGGACTGTGGTACATGGCTGAACCTCAAAGCTAAAAAGTATTTTGATAGTCCCCCAAATCTTTATGTATGTAAAATTAACCCAAAGCATTCTATTGAATGTTCTCAAATCTCATCAGCTTAATAAGACAAATGTTTTGTTTTTCATACATCACACTTTAATGTAGAGAAGTAGCATGAGGATAATATTTGCTCAGTATTTTACCTACTCAGTTTTTTTTTTTTCCATTTTTACCATTGACCTGAAATCTGCCCTAACATATTCAACCAGAATATACAGAGAAAGATAATATGAAGGATCTCATTTTTTGGAAGTTTAAGGACCAGGGCTTGAAATGGATTGTCCTCATTATTTCTATACTTATCCCACTGCCTGTTAATTTATCTAGACACCCCAAACTCAAACAGAAAGGAAAATAGAAGTTGAAGTAGCAAGTTTTAAAAAATGCATGGATATTGGAAAATTTTCATATCATGCTATGATATCTTTTCTCCTTTAGTATTTAATACCCTACCCTATACTTTGTCAGTGTTCTTGCATGTTGAATGTGTATTGCATTTGCTTTCATTCAGTGTGGATGTGTTTGCTTTGCTTTATTTTGAAATAAAATGCTTAAGCATTTATTAATGTCTTAATTTGTTTAGCATTTGGTTTGGTAAGCCCTTTATAATTGCATTTTTATTTAAGAGTATTGAGAAATGATTATAAGACATATCACAGTTTACATCCTAATCTGAAAAAGGTGAAATTAGAAAATTAGTGACTACTTATAGAAAGAAGTATTAGAATTGTATAAACATTGTCTCATTCTGATAGGTAATGGCATTTAAATATCTACCCTTTGATTATTGTTCTACTAATCACTCAGAATATGCTATACTTACTATCTATTAATCCCATGTCATATTATGGATGAGTTAGTTAACACAAGCATAGAGTTTTCAGTTCAGTTAGAAGCTGTTAAAACAATAAGCACCAAAAACCTAAAATAAACTCATTGAAATAGCTAGCATCATCACATACAATGAGACAATGGCATTATCAAGAGGCCAGATTTTTGGAGCTGCTCCACCTCTTGTTTTATGTTGGTTTTTGTTTATTGCATTGAATACTTTATCTATTGCAAAAAGCCTCATGTTAATTGAATGCCTCTTAGTATATTTACTCTTATTATATCACTGTTACTGTTTTATTTCTAGAGCTAGTTATTTGGTTTTAGAATTGGCAATAGGCCATCACTGTAAATACTATCCCAGAACAATACTAACATAAACCTGCTTTAAATGTCCAATCTCAGGTCCTATTCTTCTGTATTCATTTTGTAAAACTTGGTTACTATATCTAAAAATAAAAAATTTTATAAAAGAATGTGCTGGAATACACAGGTGGAACAACAGTAATACAAAAGCTGAAGCTAAAGTTTTATCAACGGTGTTCCTCCCATAGGTAGTCAAATCCTACTTCATCTGAACATTTAATGAAATTTTCACTCTATTGGGAAATATTAAAATTTTATGACATATTACACTGGGAATAAACATTTAAAATGATCAATTTCTCTTGAGAGCTTCTATAGAAGGAAATTAAATAAATCTTATGAATCAATTAATTCAGTCTTTTAAGACCATGTGGTATTGGTAGTATTAATACCCCATTGTGTAGAGGGGAAGAGTGAAACAAAGGGACGATAATTTAGTCTTTCAGCCTTTGCAAAGTTCTTATCATTCCTTTCCAAAGTACGAATTTAACTATTATTACCAAATAGACATAAAATTTTAAAATAGTAGAAACAGATAGGAAATGTTCACAATATATAAAGACAAAATTGACAACTCAGGTG
This sequence comes from Callospermophilus lateralis, assembly GCF_048772815.1. NCBI lineage: Eukaryota > Metazoa > Chordata > Mammalia > Rodentia > Sciuridae > Callospermophilus > Callospermophilus lateralis. Next base: position 139,178,541 of record NC_135309.1, read on the forward strand.
TTCAAAAAATTTTCTGATAGGGTGGTTTGCCTAAATTGGCAATATATTTTATTGTACATTAACATATGTGATTTCCCTGAATCAAACATATAATCTACATACTGGTTTCTAGCCTTAAATTTTTGCATAACAATGTCTAGAAACAATACCAAGATAAATGGTAATGGTAGATGGGATGGGGTCCATTTTTCAGTTAAATTTAATTAGTCTATAATGCAAGTGATTTCAATTCATAACATTACTCATGGAAACAAAAGTTTCTCATGTCATATGAAAAAGCTATTCTTATAAAGATTCGTGAAGAATCCTTAAAAAAATGGTTCAACTTTTTCTCAAGTTTTTTAGGTCAGTGAGGGAATAGAAAATGGTTCTTGTCTCAAGTGACAAAATTCCAGTTCATTGTCCCTCATCACAGTTAATAATGCCTGCTGTGGATAATAGCCCCATGTGGAAATAACTCTTATTATCATCCCCAAACTGTTCTTTCCAATACAGTAGCCATTTCCACAGTCATGCTAATCAAACTTCAAGTGTTCAAAAGACACTTCTGGCTAGTGACAGTCATGTGAAAAATCCATAATTATAGACATTTCCATCACTAAGGAAAATTCCATGGCACAGCATTGATGGGAGATTTATCTTAAAATTCTGAGAGAAGCTTTTGAATACCTTCACTTTTTATAAAGCTTTAATATTGTTTAGAATAATATTCTTTTTTATGGATAGGATCAGTGCAGTAAAATTGTCTAGTATTGGTATCTCACATTACTTATTATTTTTCATGTGAATTTAATAGTGTTGCATGTTGCAATTTTGTATCAAATTCTTAATGGAATCTAAATTTTTATTTCATTTTTGATTAAAAAATACTTTAGGAACAGTGGGAAAATAAGCATATTTTCTCTTCAGGGTTAATTAACCATTCATTAGATATTTATGGTTAAACTAAAAAAATACCTCTGAGTAACTTCTGAGCAATTTAATAATATATAAGAACATTACCATCATGTGCTGTAAAATTGTAATGAATATAAAAATTAAACACCTATGATTTCACATCTTTACTATTCTATATGGTAGGAAAAAAACAAACTCATTAATGACATCAAGATTTAGAATTAATTGAATGTACTTGATTACTTTCATTCAGAAAAAAAAATATATTTGGAAATATAAGAAAGTAACCATCTATTTCATTCTTTGTTGTACATAATTGTACACTTTGTGATAATTACAATCAACACTTTACACTTCCCATGTAATGTATACATCCCATTCCAGATACAACTAACTGATTAAAGCACTAAAGGGTTTTGTTTGGTTGGTTGTTTGTTTGGGTGTGAGAAATGTAAATTAACTTCAAGTGCAAAGTGCTAGTCACTTTATTAGTTTATTCTGATATCTATCATGACATATGATAATCACTGGAGCCAGGTGGGATAATGTTTCTAACTTCAGCTTTAGATTTCTAGATTTCAATAAGATTAAATTACTTCTTAACAGGTTTAGACTTAATAGATGATACAATTGTAATTCAAATATGGGTTTCAATACTTCACTCTGAGACAGATTTTTTTTTTTTTATTTCTTTGGTCCTGGTTGAAATGTTCAAGTTCAAAAACATAGAATATCTCAAATGTTTTCTGAACTAATACGTTTGTGAAAATTATTATAAATTCTTTAGTTAAGGATCTCCTTATCTAGCTATATAAACAATGTCCATGCTTTAAACACCCATGCTTGATTAAAAATCCATTTTCTATAACTATTTTTTCTACTTGAGAATTTCATGTAAATGTTCTTTATTATTCCTGTCATCTTCTATGCAACATAAAGTTCCTTAAATTTTTCTGTTTTGATGCATATGATTAATTCTAATACATTACATAAATAACACATTGCACAAGTTGTTTATCCAGTCTTAATAAACATTTGAGTTATTTTTAATTTTGGTTTACTTTGTATCTTTGTTTGCCCAGGGATAATGATAAATAAATTTGATTGTTAAGGACATCGAATAATACTTGGCATTATAAAGTTTGTTATTTAAGTGTGTTTCCAGTATATTTAACTGTGCGTAAATAATACCTCTATTCATATGGTGATCACAAAGAACTATGGAACACAAACTCGTTCCATTCACTACCTTTATTCAAACACTTCAATTATTCCTTAAATCTTTTAGGAAAATATCAAGCTTTTTTTAAAAAAAAGATTTCTACAGGATTCTTCTCCTATTTTATCATATACTACCTACCTTGAGTGCTTTCCATCTACTGGTCTAACTTGATGTCCTTGCAATACTTTCACATCAAAATCATTAAAAAATTTACTTTGCTATACAAGCTAAAATAACTATGTCTGTGCATTTTTTTTGACATTTCTCTCTCTCTCTCTCTCTCTCTCTCTCTCTCTCTCTCTCTCTCTTTGGTACTGGGGATTGAAGTCAGGGACACTTATCCACTGAGCCACAACCCCAGGACTATTTTGTATTTTATTTAGAGACAGGGTCCCACTGAGTTGCTTAGTGACTAGCTGTTGCTGAGGCTGGCTTTGAACTCGTTATTCTCCTGCCTCAGTCTCCAGAGTTGCTGGGATTACAGGCATTTACCACTGTGCCCAGCTCTTTCTCTGTGTTTTATGTATTATTTTTACTGTGTAGGCATATGACCATGACCATGACCACGACATCATTTCAACCCACAAACTGACAACTTTATCACTCTATAAAACAGATTAGAATCTATACTTCTGACTTGAGTCAGGTATCACCTCAATAAGAAATGTGGTTAGATGAATGCATTTTATAATTCCTGCTCCACCATTCACAAAGTGTGGAACTATAGAGAAGACACTGAGTCTTTCTATTTCTTATATTCTTTATTACAAAACAAGATATTACAAAATAGAGGTGATTGTATATAAGGTTTCAGACTCAGAATTAAGCAAACAAAAGAAGGAATACAGGGGTGTAACCTAAAAGTATGCCATGTGACAAACATGCATATATTAGATATTGATTGCAAAGCTACAAGTTTCAAAAATTATCTATCCTTTTGCTGCAATATCCTGAACACTTTCTTAAAGTTTACACCACTAAAATGGAATCATCTCATAATTTCCTAACATAATTATATTTTCTCTATACTTAAGCATCTGAAATAGATATAATATTTTATACTGTAAGAAGCTGTCACAATGTTTGCTAAATAGTAATATCTGAAAATAGTTTGTTGAATTAAATTAAGCTGAAATAAGGAACACTTATTTTAAATACAGCAATATTCTTGTTAAAACAATTTAAATTAGTTTTTTTGGCTGTGTTACACAATGATGTAGATGAAATAATATGGAGGTATGTCTAACCCCCATTTCACATCAATTTGTCATTATTTTTCACATCTTTATGTTATAAATATATTGAAGCCTTTTTCTCCTCAAATAAATTTATTTAACAAATACATATTTAGCATTTGCTTTAAAGAAAACCTAAGCTTATGTGACAGAATTTACTTTGAATTAAAAAATGTTATTCTGCATCTTTCTTAAGTTTGGTTTCAGGTACCAATAAAAATTGTTCAAAGTAATTATTGGATAGGTAAGAAAACAGATTTTTTATATTTTCTGGAAGTGAGGAAATTAAATAACTGGAATCTAATTAAACTATATTTATATATCTACATAATAATTTTCTATAATACTAATAAAAAGAGACAACTAAAATGTCCAAAAAATCACATTCTTTATACACTTATATTTAAAAAAGAAAATATTCAAATCAAAATTAATAATTTTGAATTTTATATATTATATTCTAAGCTGTGTGTACATATGCACAATATCATGGGAAAGTAAATGAAATATTCAAAACTTGTTTATATCCTGCATAGAAACAAAGCAAAGGAGTTCAAAAGCCCCACACATTTGTTATTAAGTACAATAAAATGTTGGATTTTATTATTGACTTTTTCTCTGTGTGAGTCTTTGGCAGGTCATACTCTTTTATATCATGTCTTTTTTCCTTATAAAGTACAATAAATTGCATCATTATTATGGATGCATTTGCACATTGTTTCATACTCCCATATTAAATTTAGACTTCAATCAATCAAAAGCTTTATTCATCAATAATCCAAAAATATAAACAAACTGTTCATTGATATATATTTCAATATTTTTTAAATGAGCAAAACAAATACACATATCAAAAAAGGCTAGTTATAATATATTAATAATAGAGTACTGAATCCTGTTTTTCAGCTTTAAAATTTTGGTAGGCCTATATAAATTAGCTTAGTGTGATAACCAAGCTAAATTACTAAATATATATCCTGTTTGTAAGGAAAAAGAAATGAAAAAAATAAGAAATTCTGGAAGATTATCAATTTCTCTATGTAGGGATTGAATTTTGGAGGATTTAATTTCCTATCTTTCTTTCTCTCCCCACCTACAAACACAAAAACATACACAAACACACACACACACACACACACACACACACACCCCTAAATTTTAGTGAAAAATTTTAAATTACAATATGCTATTTGGTAATATCGTAAATATTAAGTTCAATATTTGTTTTTTATTTAGGTTGAGTGCCTAGTCTTCCAATATTTTGTGATATTGATGTGTGTATCCTTTTTGGGTGGTAGGGTACTGCAGATTGAACCCAGGGGTGCTCAAACAGTGAGCCACAACTTCAGGCCTTTTTTTAAAAAAATATTTTTAGTTGTAGATGCACAAAGTACATTTATTTATTTATTTTTATGTGGAGCTGAGGATTGAAGCTAGTGCCTCACACATATTAAGCAAGTACTCTACCACTGAGCTATAATTCCAACCCCTCCAGCCCTTTTTAATATTTTATTTAGAGACAGGGTATTACTAAGTTTCTTAGGGTCTCACAGAGTTGTTTGTGCATAATCCTCCTGCCTGAACCTCCCCATCTGTTGGGATTATAGGCATTTGCCACCAAGCCTGATACATAGTATTTTTATTTTGAGAGTAATAGGTATTTTCTATGGGACAAAAATTCCTAAATCTCCTTAAATTAATTTTAAACAAGTCAGTATTTTATCCATGTTAAATTCTAAGAAATAGAAAATCATTTTTGGTAAAAGGGTTTTCACTTATGAAATGTTCATATTTTATATTACTGTGGTTTAAATAACTTAAGATAGAGAATCATAAATCATAATCAGTTTCATATTAAACAGGGAATGATGTTTCCTAGAATCTCCTACCATATTTGGTTTCAGATAAAAATCTTAAAACAGTGGAATTCTCATGTTACTAAAAAGTCACAAGGCATACAAGTAATCTCTGCAGGAGGCCAAGACAGGAGGATCAAAAGTTCAAAGCCAGCCTTAACAGGAGGCACTAAGCAACACAGTTAGACCTGTCTCTAAATAAATTTCAAAATAGGGTTCAGAGTTTGGCTCAGTGCTTGAGTGCTCCTGAGTTTAAACCCTGGTACCCTCATCCCCTCACTAAAAAACTCACAAATTATACCTACAGCCATTATCCCTGAGGGCTTCTGGGATCATACATTGTATTTGTACAAGGTTTATTAACTGTGCTAATGATTTTGGTAGTGATATACTATTCAGTCATTCAACCAAACACTTTGTGTTGTTCCTTTAACTGAACAAGGCTATATTCCTAAAAACTGCATTCATTTAAATATGTTGACGTTTTTCCTAAGCTTTATAAATAAAAGAGTACCACAATATATTTGAGTTAATTAAAATGTTGAACAAATATACAAGCTTTTTTCCCATCTTTCCATTCATAAAACTAAAAGTCTTTTTATATATACTAGTCATGTGTCTGGGGAAACACAAATGTTATTAATATGTAGAAGAAATAAATGAGATTCTCCCTAAGGAAAATCCAGGTATGAATTTCTCTATTCTTTTACATAGCTACTTTGTTTGTTTGTTTGTTTGTCCAGGACTCCTCTTATTATCCATTAACATTAATATATACAGTGGGGGAGAGAGAAGTTTTGGGGAAGGTTATTAACCAAATTATATTGCTAGATGAGTGCATGTACAAATATGTAAAAAGAAATCCCATAATTTTGTACAATTATAACAAACCAGTTAAAATGGGGAAAAAATAAGAGCAAAAGAGCAAAAAAATACAGTAATTTAGTTTTTCTTTTAAGAATTTTATCTATAAGATAAACCTAGACTAGTACATGTCATTTTATATATTTTTTACAATGATATCAACTTTTTAAAATTAATTTTTACTATTTATTTCTTTGTGTTTGATCTTAATAAGTTTGTATATATAGGTGTTTGTGTGCACAGAGGTACATAAATATATGGTTATAATTATAGTAAATAAGATGAAATGACAGAATTTATTTCTATCACATTACATACATATTATAATTAACTAAAAGAGTATGCTGGCATTTATATCATAATAGAATTTATTGGAAGCCAGACAATATTTCTGAATCTAAAAAAGAAATTATTCTATTTTGTTCAAAAATTATCAACTCCTATGAATTTCATCTAGGCCTTTATAACTAAAACTCTGTGGTCTTATGATTAAATTATTAAAATTCTTTAACTCCTGAGAAAGTCTCAAAGTGGCTTGTATTTCTTCTTACCTAGGAAGGAAGACTATTAACAATTTCCTTGTTAAATTGTTTCTTCTGAGGTATGTTTTCAGTTAAAGAAAAAGTTTTTATAATTTAATTTTATACAGATAGTATAAAATGCTTCTCTCACTAGATATTTCTAGAGTGTGCATATAATGATAGAAAATTTCTTATATTTATCACATTGCTGAAGTTTCTTATTAGAAAGTAAACTAAGAAAAAAAAATGCAAAAAGAAAAAGATACCTGACCCTGAGAGAGGAATATACATAATTAGCAATCTGAAAAGCTCATTAACTTTTCTCTGCAAGCAAGAGAAAGAAATTATTTGTGGAAAGACCCATGTTTTTTCACATGCATAAAGAAAGAAAGACATTATGCTTTATTGAATAATAACATTCTTCTGAAAATTGTTGTTTGCTGTATGATTAACAAAATAAAATTATATAAGTGTACCACAAGGTAGAGAAATGAAAGAATGGAATATTTTCCATGTTAACTACTATAATTTCCTCTTTTTAAACTCATAATAAAGAATTCTCCTCATGACAATTACATTACTGTTTGTCTAATCATTCATCAAAGGAGCAATCAATTGTCCGTTAGTCATGGAATTTTCAGTATTTTATTTAGTAGAATTATGTTTTTCAAAAAGGTTTGCACATGAGAACTTCAACATGGATAGAATCATGCTTGTAAAAATCTTATTTCTACACATTCTGGCCAAAATTAAGCCATAACAAATTCAGTGTCAAACAAGTCTTTCAGCACTGGGCAAATGCAACAAAATAAAACTGGTCTCAAAGTTATTAATGATTAAATTAAAGGAAGTCTTTGCATTATTTTGAAAAGTTTGAAAAATTAATTCTGGGCAAAAGGGCCTACTAAACCCATGAGAACTTTTGAGAAACTCCAAGGATAGGCCATCAAGACTATGTTGATCTTCTGCCAGTTCTTTTCCCTTTTAAACACATAGCTGACAATAATTGGAATAGACACAAAGACAGATGGTAGTGCTGTTGGACAAGCCAGATTTTCTCGCAGGAAAAGAGTTTTGAAATATGATCATTTAATCTAGTGATTGTTTTTAAAGTTCCCTTTCCTAAGGGACAAAATGATGTGAGAGTACATGGGAATTTCATTATTGCAACATAGATTAGATATATGTGTCGTGATCAAGCTTTGTCACTAACATAAACCAAACACATTTGTGTCTTTCCACAGTGTCAGAACGTATTGGATAACAATACATTCACAGGCTACCCCACGTTTATTAATGACAGTTCTCTGAATATTATTATTATTATTTTAATTTATAATATCTATAACACTCAATTTGCACAACACAATTCACACAATTATATATAAATAGATCCCAGAAAGACTAAGAAAGAGTTAGGATGGCCAGTTGGAGAATGCTGAGCCAAGAAGACAGGTGGAGAAAGAGGTGAATTAGAGTTACTGTAGGTGGTAAGATACAGATTTATTGAATCCATTCTCCAGTGTTTTCAAAACAAAGGGTCCCAACAGACAACTGTTTCATTTGCTGAATGTGAGCTCAAGGTGTCAGCTTGGAGTTTCTGCTTAAAATGAAGCAGCTCATGGCAGACTATGACTTTACAAAATGGAATAACTCAGATTTGGGCAGAGCCTGAACAGTCTGCTCTCCACAGTATGACTTTTCACTTTATCTCACTTTGACCATCTGGGAGTATAAATCTGGAGACTTCTTAGCACGTTATTTCAAACTGATGGCATTAAGGATGCAATACTCGATCTGAATGGAGCCTCCAGAGACTGACAAGTACTGACTCTCCAAACATCCACCAGAAAAAAGAAAACCAGAAAAGTTTACTTAAAACTACATTGAGGCAGAAGGTATACAATCACAACAGCATTTTAAAATTTCTTAATAGGTTTTCAGCATAATAAATTTGAGAAAAATATTTTGCCTATTAAAATAATTGTATTAATAAATATATCATGGCAACCATTACATTTTTGAAATATATTTCTAGGATAGATAGACAAGACACTATGTGCATATGGTACAAAACCACTTGCTCTTCAATATTTTTGATTGGTTCAGATAACTCTCCATCAGGGCACTTCATGGTTTGATATCAGCTAAGGAGACAAAGAAAAAAAAAAGAAATTAAACATTTCAGCATTTCCCTTGTTCCCCACTAAATATGTTTGAATATGCAGCATATTAATGGAGATTGGAATGCTGTATTTTAAATTAGTTCCAATGTTATTCAAAATATGTACAAAAGGTAACTTTTCAATGTATAGTTATTATCATTAATATAAATAATTAATTTACTCATAATTGAAAAAAATCAGTACAATAAATTTTATAAAGCATTAAAAAATAAAATGAGCACAACAAAATTATTTGACTCCTTGAGTAGAGAATTAGTAAGATAGTGATGTTTGTCCAAAGGAAGAATTGATGAATTGTGGACTCAAATGAATTTTCCAGCAGACAAAATTCAGAGACTGTACTGATTTTAAATGAAGGAACATTTCAGGTTGTATTTTCTTTTCTTTCTTTCTTTTTTTTTTTTTTTCCTTTGCATAGGGAAATCAGAACTCTGTTCTTTGGCCTTCAGGTTATATTTTCTATTACATAATAAATCAATTATATAATTTCCCCAATGCCTGAGATATATTCCAACAGAAATATGGATATCCATAGTTACATTTTGTAGAGAACAAATTATTCATGCTTGCCTCTGTTATTCTTTAGCATGACCTTACAAATCCATCCTGTCAACCTATTCCTTTGTTTCTAAGTTTTGGATAATTGTTCCTTATAACTAACATCAGTACATTTAAACTTTTTAAAAGTTTCAAAATTATCTGGGCTTTATAAAATTTGAATAATTTTTCAAAGAACTCATATTTATTTTCCAACTGCCTTTATCTAATATGAATATTTTACCTTGATTTCTAAATACCTTTGTTCAATGAAGGAACCAGAATTCTTATTTAAAAAGTAGTTGATTCTTGATTGTGCTGATGTATAAGACAAGATGTATGTGGGAAATACCCTTTGTTTTCAGAAGCAAAAAAAAAAAAAAAAAAAAACCTGTATCAAAAGAACCCAAGAGACAACTTGATGATTTCCTACTTAGTACAGTTGAAGAAATTGGAACATTTCCCTTGTTTATATATATATTTTAAAACAAAGGAAAATTGTTCTAACTATTGAATAATAAAAAATAGAATATTTCATAAGTAATTTTATCACTCCCATCCTCCAATATAAAACTTTATAGTTAAATAGTGTAAATTAAAAATAAAGACTTTCTGAGTATAAAATGGAAAAGTTAGTATATCAAAAGTCAACTTTTGCTTTGTTTTGTTACTTGTAGTATGTATATACAGTAGCTGACCATTTGAAAATTACTTAGAATATTCAGCTTACACACACCTTCAAAAATGTGTATAAATAAAGATTGTTAGCTTTACCAATTTGAAAGCCAAGAGTATGAAATGTAGGCTTTCTAGTCTGCATTTACTATGATAAAATATGTATTTATTATAACAAATACTATAATAGGAATTTACTATAATAAAAAAATATAATCAGTATCAAACAATGATTATAATATTATAAATAATAATAAAATAGTGCAATAAATAGAATAATAAAATACCATAAGTATTTAATGTAATAAAACCAGTAGAAAAACAGTTATTAAACTTATTAGTTAATGAATTTATTAATTTTTACTGAATTTCTACTGTATACCAGGTACTCTCAGAGAGCATTTCCTTCCTAGAATTTTCATTAGCATAAAAACTTTTATCTAGCACTTAAACATGAACAAGGCACATTTTAAATACTGTTCACATACACTCATTTAACTTTTAAAACTTTGTGTTGTAATTGGGTTAATATGTTCTTGTTACAAATTAAAACCAAAATTTAACAAATAAAAAAAGAATAAAACACCAGAGACAAATAATTTTTATTTGATGGTTTACATCTGGAACTTTTAATTGAAGGTGTTACATTTGCAATATGTATGTACACTTTCAAATCAAAAAAAGTCTGTTAGTTTTATAGAACTGATAATCAAAGAGTTAATTGTTAAGAACTTTGAAATAGAGCTCTACAAATAGCATTATTTAATTCCACTAAGAAAGATAAACAAAAATCAGCTTTAGTGATTACTAAATTTCCATGGAAACTAGAACTGTGTATTTATAGAAAACTCAATAGTTTATAAATATCAAATTGTATGATTATCTGCAGATGAGATGTGCCAGTTCTGTCAAACTAAGCCAAAATTATGTAACTGTTTCTAAAACAAATTGTGATGAAAATGAAATATAATGAAAATGCCATTTCTCTTCCTAACTTGAAATTTTAAAAATTGGTACATAATGAAAGATAAAATTTATTTTTTATTTTAAATTAAAAATAGATTTGGTAATTCTAATATAATCTAATTATACTTTGTGACTAAACAGTCAATTGAAATTTTTATGACATTACTGAATCTCTTTAAAATATTATTAAATTGTTTTTCTTTCAAAAATATGAAATTTTAAAGAAAATAATGAGATGCAAACTTACTCTAAGCAGTAAATGTTACTAAGGTGTATATAAGCCATAATTCTAATTATTTATTAATAGTGTAAAAGATGTATAGGTCTCATATAGCAAATGCAAAATGAATACATATACTTTTGCACTAATCAAAATTGGGGAAGAAGAGAGGATTTCTTTCATAACTTGCTTACTAATTTCTTCTCTCATCCCTCTGTTGTATTATGTTATTTAGTGCTACATAAAAGAAAAGAAAAGAAAATCCATTCAATAAATAGTTCAACAAGGATGATTATATAATACTGTTTTTAGCCAATTCTTGACACAAAACATGCGAGTGGTACATGTTATGTATTAATCATATATTTTTTCCTAGCAATGCCAATCAATCACAACATTCGTACACAAATTCCTTTGTCTTATATATAACTTGGAAATAACAATCAGGAAATAACTGATTAGTGCATATTATTGTCTAATAAAACTAACCAGGACTCACTTCTATTTTACATAATTAACATTACATTAAAATATTACTCAAGCTTTGCTATGTAATTACTAAAGCATATATGACTTTACATTAATGCTATATCTGCCACATTTATAGGTATATTAACTTTTCTGTTTTTGTACTTTAATTGAAATCATCGGTTTGGATGAATCGTTTTTAAATTATTTAGCAATTATGCAACCATTCTTGTTTAATATATGATTGTCCAGGCATCTCTCAATGCAACCTTATCATTGAGGTTTTTTTTTTAAAACATCCACATCGTTTTCATTTGCGTATATATGCTCATATCAGTTCCAATCTTTGTTGATAGCAACTTGGCAGCAAAAGTTCAGGTTATCAGCCTTTATGAACTGATGAAAGTGGTTTCCTTAGCAACTGAAGCACTGTAGAATCTCTCAGAACACCTGTTTTTCCCACTCATGATTCCTGCAGATGAGATGTATGCACTTGAAAACGGCCTTTTTATTTTGATTGCTTTTACATGATCAGGTAGGTTAGAATAAGGAGAGTGTGCTGAGCTTGACTACTTACATAGTTCAAAAGACTGAAGAATCAGCATGCTTTAGACTTAGTTCCATGGATAGCAATTAGTATATCATCTTCTCAGCCCTCAAAGTATTCCTCATGTATTTTCCAAAATCTTTAGTATCCAGCAATAATGGTAAGATTTGCAAATCCAGCTAGGGCAGTGAACATTCTGTAAGTTCGAATGACAAACGTGGCTTCATTGTCACCCTCAGGCTTTTTATTCAGCCAACATTCATAATTCATTGGGCCTGGTAATATAAAAGGGCAATGTGCCTGGCTGCTTCAGAAAATTACTGTCATATTTTAGCTTATAAATTTTTAAAATTATTCATTTTCTTGATTGTGTAAGGTCATTCTTCTCTTTTTCTTGAAAATTTAACTGAACTTATTCAGATGTACTATGTGTATTACAGCTAATAAAAGCAATTATACCACCTAAAAAAGTTCACTCAGTTATTTTCTCTTAGAACAAATTAAACGACCTAAACTTAAGTTGTATTTTACCTTTCCATTATAAAATTTCATAAAAAGTTTCTTCTAATTTGAGGATCAACCTCAATAAGGTATCTTTTAAAAAAACTAAATGTATCAAAGGACAAAAATGTCTATGCAATAATACAATACTTTCTACATTCTGAAATCCTTCACAAAGCAATAGCTCAGAGAAGAAATTAAAGCTATTTTTTAATATATTGGCCAATCAATCAGTTGTCAATGTTTTCCTCATACAGCAACAGACCCTGCTATTTGATTGAACACTTTTCCCTTATTTATAAATCTTTTTTTTTTTTTTTTTTTGCTACCAGGCTAACTCAAACACTGAGACATATCCTCAGTCCTTATTTATTTCTTTATTCATTTTTTGAGACAGGGTCTCACTAGGTTACTTACAGCCTTGCTAAATTGCTCAGTCTGGCTTCAAACCTGCCATTCTCCTGCCTCAGATTCCTGAGCTGCTAGGAGTACAGGCATGAGCCATTACACCTGGCTCATTAGCCACTTATTTATAAATAAGATTAGTCACATTGTCCAAAAGCTGACTTTTTACTAATTAATTAAATGCTTTAAGAAAAATTTTAAAAATTAGCTCAACATCAGATCAAACTCTAATTAAAGGTAATTATTATTTTCCTGTTATTAAAAAGAAAATAAAGCAAAGATGCAAAAGTTATTACCAATTTTTCATTCATTATTTTCCTCAAATAAGCCTATTTAAAAATGATTTTATAAACATGTCATATTTTATAGTTAATTATAATTAATTATTGACATAAATATTATATGCTATATTATTAGAGACCCTTATATTAGTTATATCAAACATGAATTAATTTTTATTTCTCCTTTACCATCAGGAACAATTCTCTTCTGGAAAGTATATGTATGCCATTGTGTACTCAGTATCCTAAGGAAATATATATTTAAAGATACCTTTTATTGTTCAGAAGCTCTACTGCTTTAGGACATCTTCATTATTACATTTTGAAATATAGACAGGAAGAAATAGCACAGTGAAACTTTAGATTCCATTCTCTGATAGCTTCTTCTCAACACGTAACTCATATTTGAATTTTACCAGGTGATGCTCCCCATACTGACATCACAACTTTTTTCTTCCTTCTTAGATTCTTCCTCATCCTCCACATTCTTCTTCCTGTTGAATTTGTTGTACTAATAGTAGGAACATGTTTTCTTCCTTCTTCAAAACTGTATCCCCAGAGACAAACATATGTGACTAACTTTTAAAATGGGCTCAATATAACTTTTATTGTCCACAATCATTTACAATCACATATAAAAAACTAAAGATTTTAGAGCTAAAATTAGCATTAAAACTAAAATAAAGCATTACAGCTCTTAGAGTAATTCTACCCACTGGAACAAGTGAATCTATAAATTTTTCTGGCATAGTGTTATAGACATTTATTTCATACTCAAATAACAGTGCTATAGCATTATATTCTCCAGTGTGCCTGCATGGTAATCCAGAGATGAGCACAAATACAGGACTTCTGCATTGTTTTTCATACCCAGGTCCTCTGCATCCTTACAGTTAGTAGATTTCAAAACATAAAATATAGTTGTTTTTTTTTTTAAAAAAAAAAAACAAACATTTTCAGAACAATTTTATGAAGACTTTGAGAAGTTACTATGAAGATTTCCAATATATCCACACTCAGCTTCATCTATTAACACCTTATGTTACCACGGTATTTGTTAAGATTACTTAACTGATATTGGCCCATTTTTTTTAAAATAAAGTCCATACCATAATAAATATTCTTAACTGTCCCTTGATCACAAAGTGGATAGAGGATGCCACCTTAAATTTAGTGAATATATTTCTTAGTCTATTCTTGAATGTGACTGTTTCACAGTATTTTCTTGTTTTTGATAACTTTGACCACTCAAGTATTTGTAGAATATGCCTCAGTTTTAATTTCTATATTTTACTTATTTTTTGGTGTTACATATATGGATTTGGGGGTAGAATACAATAGAGGAAAAATGCAGTTTTACCAAATCACATCAAATTGTCTATTATAAATGTTGTTTTCCACTTCTTGTATTGACCTCAACTATTTACTTGAGATAGTGTTTGTCAGGTTTCTCCACTATAAATTTATTCATTTTTCATCTTTCAATTTCGCACTCTTTAAAGGGAAACAAATTATGTAGCCTGCATTTATGGTGATGGTGGAGGCATTTCAGGGTGTCGAGGAAAGTATTTATACTTCTTCTGCATGAGAGATTTGTCCATTATCTTACATATCTTTATTCAACAATTTATTTATAACAGCATCCACTATTAAACATTTATTTCATCTCTTGTATTATAATCCAGTAGTTCTTTATAATAGAGTATATTTACCTTCCTAAAAATTTCCTGTGATCCCCTATTAAACTAGCCCTCCTCGCTTGAAACCCCAACAATTATTACTTTTAACTATTTTTTTTTTAATTATTTTTAATACTATACCTTTTCAAGATATGATATAATTGGAATCATATAGTATGTATCCTGTACAGGATGACTTTTTTCACTTAACAATATACATTTAAAGTTCATCAGTGATTTTCTAGGACTTCCATAGTCAATTATTTTCATTGCTGAAATGTATGCAGTATGCACATTTCTTTTTATCCATTTATCTATCAAAAGATGTTCTGTTTGCTTCAAGTTTTTCGATAAGCATAAATAAACTGCTATGAAATACATACATGCAGGACTTTGCACGAACATAACCTTTAAGACTAGTTTAATAAATTCTGAGGGGTACAAGTAGTGGATCATGTGTTGAGACTGGTCTCATTTTATAAGAAACTGAAACTTGTTATCCAAAGTATCTGTGCTCTTTGTATTACAAGCAGCAAAAAATGTGGGCTTTTGATGCTTCACATATTCACCTGCAGTTAACATTATCAGTTTTTCTGTTAGTAATTTTATTAGGTGGCTAGTGTTATCTCATTATTGTTTTGGTTTGAGTTTCTGTTATAAAAATTATAGTTTACATCTTTTCAGATGTTTATTAGCCATATTCCTATCAGCTTAGATTCATATCTATCAGAACTTTTGCCTGGTCTTTAAGGATTTTGTTTGTATATTTTATTGTTGAGTTTTAAAGTTCTTTGTCACTTTTATATACATTTTCTTAAGTATATATGATGTGTGAAAAGACTTTTTCTATTAGTAGTGATTAAACTACTCACGTTACTACATATTGCAAACTTTATCCAGTAATATAATAATCAAAATTATTTTACATTTTATTCCCTTACATTCCAAAAATATGTTACATATCAATGCAATATATATTATTTTAAGATAAATGTAAAAGTTTTGTGAGCATTTTATTGTTAAAATTTTATTATTAAACCTTTTAGTACTTTTTATATTTTAAAATGATTCAACATCTTATCTAAATATTCTTAATAATAGTCACTTTCATTTCTTTTATATTTGAAAACAAAATTCACTCAGCTAAGTGTTCTTAAGTGTTAACATTTTACCTGTTACCAAATATTTTATATTTATTTTTAGTTATACATGACAATAGAATATATTGTGACATAATTATAAAAGCATGAAGTATAATTTGTTCGAATTCAGTCCCAGGTATTTCCACTTCCTCATTATTTTTTTCTATCAGTCTTTCATTTTCTTTTGTCATGTGTTTTAAACATTTTTGGAATTCAGATATGCTATATTTGAGAATAGAAACTTGAATAAATGGTTTTAGCTTGTTCTTTTGTATTCACCTCATTAGGTAATACCCTTGTTTAATATTTTATTTTATTTTTTTTTTGCTTTTCTTTTTGTTGCTGCAATTGCCAGAGGCTTTCAAACTTCTCTGACATCCTGTGCTTTGTCACACTTCCTGTCTTTAGGCTTTCAAAGAACATCTCCCAAATGGGGGTCTGTGCCTTGCAGCCCTTTCACTTGCAGACCTATTTATTTGGTGGGAACCAAACTGGAAAATGGAAAATATTCTATAGCCTTATGTTTAAAAAAGAGTCTTTTAGAGCACCTATGTAATTCTGCAGTGACCTTAAAAAGTATGTGTCCTTCCCTTCCCATATCTTAACTGAGTTGGATGGGTTACTTGGAGTGGGATTGTATAATAGTTCCTTTCTCTCCTTAGATAAGGTTTCCCTGCAGTAGCTTTCCTTGACAAACGGATTTTTTTTCCCCCTTGGGAATTGGCTGGGCAATTCAAAATATTTACTTTTCCCCTTACTCTGCCAGAATATAAGAGGTTTCCATGGACCTCCATGAGAGGTTTCATACTGAGAACTTGGTAGAAATGTGTTGTGACCTTAAGAGGTTGGGTAATTTCTGTGTCACATAGTAGGAGTTTACACTCTGCTATAATGGAGTACTATTTAAGTGTTCATGCCACTTTGTGGCTCTAGTATGTTCCACTATTGGATAGTTGATTCTGGATGTATTTATTTTTATTCCCATCTATCTCTAGTTTTGTGGTCATAATGTGTCCTGTGACCTAAATTCTCTGATAGATTAAAGGAAAAAAATCTTTAATTTTGGTTTGCTTATCTATTTTCTATCTGGAATCTCAGAGTGGCAACTTCCAATTTCTGCATGTTCGAGTTGAAACTGACTGTCTGACACATCGACTTTTACTATTCTTTTTGAAGAGGCACATCAAGTAGGTCTCAATATAATTAGCAAAAAATTATTAACATGGCTCCAGTTGGCTGCAAAGTATTCTGAGGAATATAGTCAGTCCCTTGCTGAACATCTATATCCTTTTGACAATGCCTTACAAAGAATCACAGGATTTGGTGGACAGTTGGCTCTCTCACATAGGATAACTATGAAGAAAAAGACACAATCAACATTGAAAAAGCACTTTCAGACTTCTGAATACAATGCATTTGTTATGGTTTGGATCTGGAATTCTCCTCCATAATGCCCATATTCTGAAAGCATGGTCCCTATTGCAGCAAAGTTCAGAAGTGAAACTTATATGAAATGATTGGATGATTACCATTATAGCCTTATCAGTGAATTAATCCACTTGATGGAGTAGTTTTTTGTTTTGTTTTGGGGTTTTTTTGGTGGTGCTGGGGATTGAACCCAGTGCCCTATGCTTGCGAAGCAAGCACTCTACCAACTGAGCTATATCCCCAACCCCTGAAGTAATAATTTGAATACATTACTGGATGGTGAGTGCAGGGAAGTGGGGTATGGATTGAGGAAATAGGCAACTGGGAGCTTACCTATAGGGACTATATTTTGTCCCTGGCTCCTTGTTCTCACTCTCTGCTTCCTGGCTTCTATAAGCAGCATGGTTTTGTTCACCATGGCTTTCTGCCATGATGTTCTGCCTCACCTCATGCCCAGAGCTATGGAATCAGCTGACCATGGATTGAACCTGTAAAATCATGATTTCATCTTTTCCTCTTCCAAGTCATTCTTCTCAGGTACTTTCATCACAGCAACACAAAGCTGACACAGTGGTGTGTTTTATGTATGTGATTTCATTTATAATTTATTACAACAAAAGATTATTAGACCATGTGGTAAATTTGATCAGAGAATTTATTCAAATACTCAAGTGCACACCTAAATCCTTATAACTCCAAAGGCCACTTACTATGGAAAATAGTTCAGCTGGGTAAGAGAATTTATTGAAATTTAATGTAAATATGATCATACTTATAAAACCATTTGAGAAAAATCAATCATTTGTACTAGAAAGCCTAAATCAAAAAATGTTGCATTTTTCTTTACTTAGTCAAGTTACTTCTTATATATTTGCCATTGTCTCAATGTAAAACATAAAACAACCTCACACCAGATTTTCCTGAGGAAAAATAGTGTTCAGATTTTTTTTCCATGTAATGGCTTGTGACCTACATCAGCCCTCCTCAGTAATCCAGAACTCCTTATACCATTTGTATTGAATTCATTTTGCTGTTTTGAATTGGGTATTCTAACTACAATGTCTCTTAGGATTCAGTATAAAAGAATGTTTTTCACATACTAATTGAATTCCTTATTGAATTCAATTTTAATATTTTCTTTGTTGAATCTACTGAGTATACCAAGAAGCCAAGCATATCACTAGAAAGCAATAATGCCACTTAATTCTCAGTATTATAGATATTTTTTCATATTGTATTTTCTATGATATTATAAAACAATAACAATAGTAGTAAGCATGTGTGTCATTTATACATCAATTCCTCCTGTTACTGTTACAAAGAACTCTCAACTAGTCTCTGTGTGTATTCAATATAATCAATCTCTAATATAGTCATGTTTAAAGTTTTGCTTAAAAGTTTGATTTGTACTGGTTAGATCATTAATGACAGGATGTATGAAATTGGTGTCAATGACAACTTCCATAGAGATTTTCATACTATCCACTGCAAAATTTGTGTTCTATCTCTGCGATTTTCTTTAAAATGTTTCTAGTTCTTTGAAACATCTTGAATAATTATACAGAATAAATAGGAAAAACAGAATCCTGTTAATAACTGTATTTGAGAAAGAAAAAAAATTACCAGAATCTGTAGATACTATAAATTCGGGTTTCCCGATGCATGGCAATCTGGCATGAAGAGTGATGGAGGAATTGGTAGTATCCTCACTGTCCTCCCTCATTCCTACTCCTGCCAATAATGCTCTCAGAAAAACCCACCTGGAAGCCAGATCATAAGGGAACTCATTAATAAAGTCCAGAAAAGTAGTTTTACTAGACACTGAGCAGAAAAACAAGAAGCAATGGACAAAGCTTGTGAAGACTGCAAAGGAAATAATGCAATACAGCTCACCCCTATTCATCCTTGAGATATTGTTTCCCAATGCACAGTCAGATCAACTATTGTAATTTTGTGTGCTAAGAGCAGTTCAATCATAATAATTTTCAATCCTAAATTATTAATTTTCACGAGTGACTTTCATATAAGCCATTGCAAACAAAATAAAGAAATAAATATCTAAAATAAGTGGAGTAATTATTGTCACTGTTGCTCTTATCAGGACACAAAGTCTAAATAACTTTTATTTTTGCAATTGTATCTTAAAATTTTTAGGCATCTTGGAAGAATTGAGGACATAAAGAAATGATGCAATTCTTTCTTTCTGTGATATCTGAGACCCTATTTTGGAGTTTGTTGTATTTTTGTACTTAAACAAGGACTTTTAAAATAGTGACTATATTACAGAGTAACTTCCTGAGTAGACCTGGTTCCAGACATAGTTCCTATGGCCATATTAGAACAATAAGAATTACTTTCAATAATCAGGATTTATTCCTGTTGTAATTGTCCCCATGTCTGTTGTTTGAGACTAGACAATTACCTTAATTTCAAATTTAGCAGAAAAGCTATATATATAGCTTTTCTGTTTATATATATATACTGATAAAAACAATCCTCAGGCTACTCTTAAGTTCCTCTCATGTTTTACACCTCTGCATTTTTTAAAAATTCTAATTTGTTATATATGACAGTGGAATGTATTACAATACATATTACACATGGAGAGCACAGTTTTTTCATATCTCTGGTTGTACACAAAGTTGAGTTACATAATTTATATCTTCATACATGTACTTTGGGTAATGATGTCCATCTCATTTCACTGTCTTTCCCGTTCCTCATGCCCCCTCTTTTCCCCTACCACCTCTTTGCCCTATCTAGTGTTCTTCT
The DNA here is from genome assembly GCF_048772815.1 of Callospermophilus lateralis. Taxonomy (NCBI): domain Eukaryota; kingdom Metazoa; phylum Chordata; class Mammalia; order Rodentia; family Sciuridae; genus Callospermophilus; species Callospermophilus lateralis. Next base: position 139,198,943 of record NC_135309.1, read on the forward strand.
AATCCTGCCATGCTCTCTGCCCCATCCACTTCATGAACCAACATCCTTATATCAGAGAAAATATTTTGCATTTGTTTTTTTGGGATTGGCTAACTTCACTTAGCTTTTTGTTCTCCAACTCCATCCATTTACCTGCAAATGCCATGATTTTATTATATTTTAATGCTGAATAATATTCCATTATGTATTTATACCACATTTTCTTTATCTATTTATTTACTGAAGAGCATGTAGATTGCTTCCACAGTTTAGCTATTGTGAGTTGTGCTGCTATAAACATTAATGTGGCTATGTTCCTGTAGTATGCTATTTTTAGGTCCTTTGGGTATTGGTTGAGACATGGGATAGCTACGTCAAATCGTGGTTCTATTCCAAGTTTTCCAAGGAATCTCTATACTGCCTTTCATATTTGCTGCACCAATTTGCAGTCCCACCAGCAATGTATGGGTGTGCCTTTTCCCCCACAACCTCACCAACACTTATTGATGTTGGTATTCTTAATAGCTGCCATTCTGACTAGAGTGAGATGAAATATTTGAGTAGTTTTGTTTGCATTTCTCTAATTACTAGAGATGTTACACATTTTTTTCCATATATTTGTTGACCGTATATCATCTTCTGAGAAGAGTCTGTTCAGTTCCTTGGCCCATTTATTGATTGAGTTATTTGTTTCATTGGTGTTAAGATTTTTAGTCCTTTATATTCCCTACAGATTAGTGCTCTAATGATGTGCGTATGGTAAAAATTTGCTCCCAAAATACAGGCTCTCTATTCACCTCACTAATTGTTTTCTTTTGTGTAGAAGCAGCTTTTTAGTTTGAATCCATCCTATTTATTGATTCTTGATTTTAATTCTTGAACTATAGTAGTCTTATTAAGGAAGTCAGGGCCTAATCTGAAATGATGGAGATTAAGGCTTACTTTTTTTTTTCTAACAGGCACAGTGTCCATGGTTTAATTCCTAGGTTCTTGATCCACTTTGAGTTAAGTTTTGTGAATTGTGAGAGATAGGGGTTTAATTTCATTTTGTTGTATATGGATTTCCAGTTTTCCCAGCACCATTTATTGAAAGGCTATCTTTCTCCAATGTATGTTGTTGGTTTCTTTGTCTAATATAACTATAATTATGTGGGTTAGTCTCTGTGTCTTCTATTCTGTACCATTGGTCTACCATTAGTGCCAATACCATGCTGTTTTTGTTACTATTGCTCTGTAGTATAGTTTAAGGTCTGGTGTAGTGATGCCATCTGCTTCACTCTTCTTGCTGAGGATTGCTGTATCTATTCTGGGTCTCTTATTTTTTCAGATAAATTTCATGACTGCCTTTTCTTTTTCTATGAGGAGTGTAATTGGGATTTTGATGGGGAATTGCATTGAATCTGTATAGTCCTCTTGGTAGTATGGTCATTTTGACAATGTTAATTCTGTCTATCCAAGAGCAAGGTAGATCTTTCCATCTTCTAAAGTCTTTTTTTATTTCTTTCTTTAGTGTTCTGTAGTTTTCATTGTATAGATCTTTCACCTCTTTTTTTAAGTTGATTCCAAATTATTTTATTTTATTTTTTGAGGCTATTTTAAATGGGGCGGTTTTCCTCATTTCCCTTTCAGAGGATTTGTCACTGGTGTACAGAAATGCCTTTAGTTTATGGGTGTTGATTTTATATTCTGCTACTTGGCTGAATTAATTTACTAGTTCTAGAAGTTTGCTGGTGGAATTTTTTTGGTCTTCTGGGTATAGAATCATATTGTCAGCAAATAGTGATAATTTGAGTTCTTTTTTTTTCTATTTGTATCCCTTTAATTTATTTCATCTGTCTAATTTCTCTGGCCTGTGTTTCAAGAACTATGTTAAATAGAAGTGGTGAACGAGGGTATTGCTGTCTTATTCCAGTTTTTAGAGGGAAAGTTTTCAAATTTTCTCCATTTAGAGTGATGTTGACCTGGGGCTTAGCATACATAGCTTTTAAAATATTGAGATATGTTCCTGTTACTCCCAGTTTCCCTACTTACTTGCACATAAAGGAGTACAGTATTTTGTTGAATGCTTTCTCTTGATCTATTGAGATGATCATATGATTCTTTAAGTCTATTGATGTGATGAATTACACTTGTTGATTTCCATATGTTTAACCAGCCTTGCATTCCTGGGACAAATCCCACTTCATCATGATGCACTATCTTTCTGATATGGTTTTGTATTCAAATTGCAAGAATTTTATTAAGAATTTTTGCACCTATGTTCATTAGCAATATTGGTCTGAAGTTTTCTTTCTTTGATGGTCTTTGCCTGCTTTTGGAATCTGGGTAATATTGGCCTCATAGAATGAGTTTGGAAGTAGTCCCTTTTTTTCTATTTCCTGAAACAAATTGAAGAATATTAGTATTAGTTCTCCTTTAAAGGTCTTGTAGAATTCCACTCTGTATTCATCCAGTGTTGGGCTTTTCTGGGTTGGTAGGCTTCTGATGGTGTCTTCTATTCCATTGCTTGAAATTGATCTGTTTATATTGTGTGCACCATCCTGTTACAATTTGGGAAAATCATATGACTCTAGAAATTTGTCAGTTCCTTTGATATTTTCTATTTTATTGGGGTACAAGCTTTCAAAATAATTGCTAGTTATCTGTAGTATCTGTTGTAGTATTTCCATTTTCATCATGTATGTTAATAATTTGAGTTTTCTCTCTCCTTCTCTTTATTACCATGCCTAAGGGTTGTCAATTTTATTTATTTTTTTAAAAAAAACTAGCTTTTTTGTCAATTTTTTAAATTGTTTCTTTTTTTTTAATTTCATTGTTTTCAGCTGTGTTTTTAATTATTTCCTGTCTTCTGTTCTTTTGGTGTTGATTTGTTCCTGTTTTTCTAGGACTTTGAGATGTAATGTTAGGTCATTTATTTGTTAACATTTTTTTTTTTTTTTTAAGGAATGAGCTCCATGCAATGAACTTTCTTCTTAGAACTGCTTTTATAGTGTTTCAGAGATTTTGGTATGTTGTATTAGTGTTCTCATTTACTTTTAAATTTTTTTAATCTCATTCTTGATGTCTTTTGCAACCCATTGTTCATTCAGTAGCATATTATTTAGTCTCCAGATGTTGCAGTGTTTTTTTTTTAATTTTGTCATTGATTTTTAATTTCTCTTCATTATGATTTGATAAAATGCAGGGTTGTATCTCTACTTTTTTGTATTTGCTAAGAGTTGCTTTGTGGCACAATATATGGTCTATTTTAGATAAGGATCCATGTGTTGCTGAGAAGAAAGTGCATTCACTCACTGAAGGATAAAATATTCTATATATGTCAGTTAAGTCTAAGTTATTGATGTATTGTTGTGTTCTGTAGTTTCTTTGTTCAGCTTTTGTTTGGAAGATCTATCCAATGGTGAAAGATGTGTATTAAAATCACCCAGAATTATTATGTTGTGGTCTATTTGACTCTTGAACTTGAGAAGACTTTGTTGGATGAATGTAGATGCTCCATTGTTTGGAGAATATATATTTATAATTGTTATGTCTTATTGGTGTATAGTTTCTTGAGCAGAATAAAATGACCTTCTTTATCCCTTTTGGTTAACTTTAGCTTAAATCTATTTTATTTATAATGAGGATGGCAACTGGTGCTTGCTTCAGTGGTCCATATGATTGGTATGTTTATCCCCAACCTTTCCCCTTCAGTCTGTCACCTTCAGTCTTTTCGTATGAGATGTATCTCTTGGAAGCAAAATACTGTTTTTTTGTTTTGTTTTGTTTTAATCCAATCTGCTAGTCTATGTCTTTTGATTGGAGAGTTTAGGCCATTAACTCAGGGTTATTATTGAGACATGATTGTATTCCCAGCCATTTTTGTTTATTTTCGGTATTTAACTTGACTTGGTTTTTCCTTTGGTGTAATACCTCCCTCTGCTGATTTTCATCATTATTTTTCATTTTCTCTTCATGGAATATTATGCTGAGGAAGTTCTGTAGTTCGAGCTTTCCAGTTGTAATTTTTTTAAACTTTTGTTTATCATGAAAGGTTTTTATTTCATCATCAAATATAAAGCTTAATTTTGATGGATATAAGATTTTTCATTGACAAGCATTTTCTTTTTTTACTGTTTATTTTTTATTTGCACACAATACTTTTATTTTGTTTATTTATTTTTATGTGGTGTTGAGTATTGAACCCAGGGTCTTGCACATGCTGGGCAAGAGCTGTACCACTGAGCCACAACACCAGCGCCCCCCCCAACCATTTTATTTTAGAGTTTGGTATATGTTGTTCCAGAATCTTCCAGCTTTCAGAGTCTGGGTTGAAAAATCTGCACATAATCTAATTGTTTTTCACTTACATGGAATCTGATTCCTTTCTCTCATGGCTTTTGAAATTCTCTCCTTATTCTCTATGCTAGGCATTTTCATTGTAATGTGCCTTGGTGTGGATCTGTTGTGATTTTGTACATTTGGCATCCTGTAAGCCTCTTGTAATTTGGCTTTCCAGTTCATTCTTTATCTTTGGGAATTTTTCTGATTTTTTTTCATTGAATAGATTGTTCATTACTTTGATTTGAAACTTTTTGCCTTCCTCTACCCAAATATCTCTTACATTTTGTCTTTTGATGCTATCCCATATTTTTGAATGTTCTGCTCATCATTTATTACCATCTTTACTGTGTGGTCTACATTCTTTTCAAAGATTATATATTTTGTCTTCATTGTCTGAGGTCTTGTCTTCCAAGTGGTCTAATCTGCTAGTAATGCCTTCAATTGAACTTTTAATTTTTTTTTGTTTCTTTCATTTCAAGTATTTCTGTTTTTTTTTTTTAGAACCCCTGTTTCCGTATTGAAGTAATCTTTTGCTTCATTTATTTGCTTATGTAGCTCTTTATTAAAATGATATTTTGCTGTCTGTATTTGCTCTCATATTATGCTTTAATTCACAGAACATTTTAATTATGTACATCCTGAACTTCTTCTCTGTCATTTTTGCTGCTGTGCTGATCATAGATTCTAATAATGTAGTATCTTGATTTGTTTTGGACACTTTCTTCTCTTGTGTCTTTTGTTGTTCATGTGTCTTCCCTTCTAGCACCGTGCATCTGAGGTATTACCATTTTACCCTTTAGGCTTCTGGGCCCCTGCAACATTTCAATATCGCTCCTTTGAGGGGAAGAACAATGTTAACAGATCCCAATACATACAATATACAATCTTAAACCTAGTAGTTACTATTAAGACATTTACAGTTTGGTCAGAATATGCAGAAATGGTAAATTCAATTATTGCCTACAATATAAACAGTAGGTTTTCAAATGGGTCTACAGTTTCTGATGGTGGACAAAAAACTGGGGGTGAGGTGTAGGATGATATGCTGAGGAGGTAGAAAGTGAAGATATATAGTTATTATATCTTAGAAAGTGTGAAGGAGGAATCTTAAGAAGAAGATTAGTAGAAGGAGAAGAGACAGGAAGTAATTTGGGGTAGACAAGTAAGTGGGGAGACTAGAGTACATAAACAAACACACATAAATATTAAGAAAAAAATGTAAAAATAGTAAAAACAGTAGAAAAAGAAAAAAAATAATATATAACACAACTGTAATACAATATTCAAACATCCCAGTTCTTGGTATCCTAATTCATGGACAGTACTGGGTTTCAGTACTGGGATACGAAGGCAGATATGAAGGTTTCAGTACTGGGATATGAAGGCAGCAGAATAGTGAGGGAGAAGGGGGGAAAAAAAAACCTAGAAGGAAGAAACATGGATTGTTTTGGTTGGCAATCAGTATCTTTTCTGCTTCCCTTCTCATCCAATAGGTGATGTTGTTTGTTCTTAGCTGGTATCTCTGCCCCCAGGATGGTGGGCATTACTAGGGTGTAAGGGTTGGTCTTGGGTGCAGAGCACCTGGACATGGGATATGGTGCCTGCTGATTCCTATGGAAGACTGCACCTCAAGGATCTCCTTTGGGACCTGCTCATGCGATGTGGGTGCCTGGTCTTATCTACTAATCTTGCCTGTAGGCCTCACAGTTCCTGACCTCTAAATGAGTCTCTATAGTGTATTTCCCTCACCCCCTCCCTTTCTACTTTCTTATCAGGAACCTTTATTTCTGTGGGTCTTGTGTGTTACACTCTGGTGGCTGAGCATCAGTTGTGGAGGTCTATATTGTATTGTTCAGTTGCTGTATGGGGTTAGTGGCTTCTGGGGATTAGGGGAAACTAGAAAACTATGAGTACCTGGCTATCCAATGTTTCAAACTGGTAGTTTCTCCAACTAAAGTTGGTGATGGAGGTCATCCAAGATGGAGGAGGCTGCTTTCAGTGATGGGATGTTGGTGGGTGGGGGAAGCCAGGCGATGGCATTGTGCTCACAGATGAGCTCTGTGGCATGCGGCTCTAGGCTGTCTTTGGAGCGTATGATGTCCCAGATGCAGGCAGGCTACCATGTAGGGGATTAGGGCAGTAGCTGCATAAGTCTCAAGATACCATAGAGTCCCAAGATGGAGAAAAACCAGGGGAGCCCCACTTTGGCAGATGTGTGTCCATAGGGGAGTGGTGGCCAGAGTTCCTGCATGTGGGTAGTGGTTGGGTATATTGTGTGGGAGCTGCATCTGTGAATTCTGCGCTGGTTCTGATGCTGGTGGTCCCACTAAGGCACTCATGAGACCTGAGACCTGCGGGGATGAGTAGTCAGGAGTCAGGAGTCCTGTTGTAAAGCCGAGGCCCTGGGTCCTGCAAGGGCATGGCAACCCTGACTCTTGTGTAGGACCAGCTGTGGACATGTCCTCTATCACTCTCAGAAAAGCAGTATTACCACTAGTTGAGACCCAGGTCATGGCAGCACTAATTGCTGTTTCCCTCTGGCCCACCATCTTGCATTCATTCCACGTCTCTGCATTTTGACTGTAAGGCCATTGTTTTAATGGTGAAGTAAAAGCTCGCCAAGTATCTTCCAATGGGACTATAATAGAAACATCAGCAGAACATGTATCCCTTAGAACAAACCAGTTACTCTGTGATATTAGAGCACTGGAATTTTAAATTCATGTTTAAGTCTATTGCTCTACTACTACTTCCATAAAAAGAGACGGTTGGCTGGTATTCTGTAATTACAAATAATGGTGATGGCAGAGATATTGCAGACAAGAAAGGCAAAGCTATATTCAAAATAAGAGATCTAATTTTTGTAGGACAAATCACCATCCTATCATTGAAAAGATCTAGCAAAATCCAAAAGTTTTCTTGGCTGAGAAAATTTTCCTATTGATGGGTCAATTTTCAGTCAATGTTTGGGGAAAACAAACCCTCAAAAATAGAATGTTGGGGGTTGGGGTTGTGGCTCAGTGGTAGAGGGCTTGCCTAGCATGTGTGAAGCACTGGATTCGATCCCCAGCACCACATAAAAACAAACAAATAAAGGTATTAAAAAATAGAATATTGGTCAATCCAGGCATAGCTCATTTTTTTTTGCCACTACAACAAAAGTTTTCATAGACTCTTGAACAAGATTTAGGTGACAATGTGTAAATGCTATATAGTATCTATAACACTTCAAACAAATTGTTTTGTCTTTAATCTACTGTGAGAAATAGATGAAAGTTTATTGTAGCCAAACTTTTTTTATAAGACTTCAGATATGTAATGTTTGTTGTCTGTACAACTTTACTACAACTACTCATATCTGCAGTTGTAATCATAAAAGTACCCACAGACCATATATAAATGAATAAATGATACTGTGTTCCAATTAAACTTAAATTACCCAAACAGTGTGACAGGTTAAATTTATAGTCATGGTTTGCCAGTTTCTGACCTATGTGATTATTGAGCATTTCTTCATTAGTCTATAAGCTAACCTTCTGATAATGGGAAATTACCAAGGGTCCAGTTCAAGTTTCTGTCACATGAGCTTGATGCAGTGGTATGCTGGAGCTGGCATAACAAAGCTTCCACAAGTCAATTAGGTACTCTCGTCTAATCTCCAAGTATTGACCAGTTTAGGAGTAGTATTGCCATGGAGATGAGCTACTGCTACTAATTAGGGTTTCAGACCATGTCTAAAAGGAAAGCTAGTTATCACCAATACGCCACTTGTCTGCACTCTTCCACATACAGTTTAGCTATCATCAGGCTTGTTTTAATGTTTGCAAGTTCTATTTTATAATACTACACTGCTTTTGACATCTGGTTTTATGGATAGGTAGGCCATAGTATACTTAATTTATGAGACCTTATTAGATTTCTCTCTCTTCAGTAATTGTCTGATTACATATGAAGCAGAATCTTATTAGTTGCCCATGCAGTTGATTCATAGGAACCCCCTTATCAAGCAGCCATTATTCAGATCCCTGCTGGTAAAAACATAAGGAGAATTACTTGGCTCTGTTACTTACTATGATAATTAAGTGATCTTGATTTTGCTGGTTATACATAAAACCCAGCCTCTATCCTCATACTAATAATTCTATTGAGATTAATAATTCATTCAACTTAATCATGATTCATTCATCTTAATGTCTATCTTTACTGACAACCTCCACTTCAGATATTTCCAATAAAGTTGGTGGCTATGTCTCCAATGGATTCCTTAAATAGAGTCCAGTCATCACATCCCTACAGGATTATTGTAGGATATAACTGAATAAGAACCATATAATAGATACATTTCATATATTTTTTTTTAATTCTCTGAATTTCTTTCTGTTCAAAAATTGCACAAAAATTCAACCAATCTACTTTATTCCATTTATTTAGTCATTAAATTAACCAACTAGCAGATTACCAATGGCACCCCCAGGTGATAAATCCAACATAACCCATAGAGGCCTTTTTTTTCTCTGAAATTTTGTTGTCAATTATCTTATGAGTCAGATATCTAATAATCTACATTGCATAGTCAAGTGAGTAATTAAATAGTCTTTGAGAAAGGAGCTATTGTCAAGTAAGTGGGTGAAGATTACAAAATCTGCAAGCAATGGTATATGGTTCCCCGGGACAGGAGCAGTTAGAACTTTATGACTGAAAATCTGAAGAGAAAGTGAAAGAAGGTTCTTTGAGAATTGATGCCCATGAGTTATTTTTATGACAGAGAAGCACGGCAAATATGTAATGATCTGACAGGGTGATTACTAGAGAGATAATTACCTTAAAGTAGCAAGACTCAATTAATAGACTTAGTATTAGGGACACTGAGGCTGTCCACTAAAAAGCTAGAGCTCTTATATTACAGATACCATTTGATCAAGAGTGAATCTGTAAAGTTCGTAAGAAAATATCTAGCACAGATCGAATAATAAGTCACAGAGGTTGTTCTCAGAAAATAATAAATTTGAAAAAGTGTTGGGAAAATAACAGTATCACAATAGCCAAAGGAAAAACGTCAGAGGTAAATGACTTGATCAATAAAAACACTGACAAGTAAGTACTATGTCAACTTTAACAGCTTTAATTTATTGCATATATAATGTTTCCTGGGCACTGGAAAAACATTATTACTTCTTAAAACATCTACATGCAGTATGGTATATTTTCCTAATCATAAGGAGTATGTCTCAGAGAGGTGTACACGATCTCAAAGGTTACACAGAGTAATTTTAAGTCCAAAGTCAGCTCCTCAAATACTGAACTTTATTTATTTATTTATTTATTTATTTAATATTTTTATTTTTCAGTTCTTGGCTGACACAACATCTTTGTATGTGGTGCTGAGGATTGAACCCGGGCCGCACACATACCAGGCGAGCGCGCTACTGCTTGAGCCACATCCCCAGCCCAAATACTGAACTTTAAATAATAAGTTCAAGAATTATGGAGCAGTTAAAGAAGGAAAAGCTAAGAACATATTGTTGATGTTGACCAAGTTGCTGGTAGGTAATTATAGATTGCTGGTTTTAAATTGATGGACTCTATAAGAATTGGAGGCAGCCGTTATAAATCACACATTCTCAGAAATTTTGTTTTAAACTATGAAATTTGGGTCAGATTGTAAATAATGGCTGTCAGTTTTAAGCAAATTAAAATATTTTGTACAAACACAAATGCACTGATTTTTATATCCTAAAATATTAGATGTTGTAGAATATATTCTGTATTATAATTAGTAGAATATGATATTTTGAAATCAATATTATTTTCTTACTTTTGCCAATGACCTGTAAATAATTAGCCTTTTTAAAAAACATATTTGGAATTTTTTGAAAACTTACTTGTAATTATCCAGACTATCTTTCCAAAGAGTCTACACAGCTTTTGAAAAGTTAAAAATGAAGTAACATTTTGACTTATTCATTGCCATATCACTTTTCTGAGGAATGTTCAAGTAAAACTCCATGTATTTCACTGATGCAGAATAATACAAGGTGGTTAAATAATCAGCCAGATGTATGCAGCACAGGTTTTGAAGCAGCCTGGCTGTCGATGTTGAGAGCCTTTCTTTTAAACACTAATCTGCAAAACTCAAGTCTATGAAACCAAGGTTCTTGATATAAACTGTATGTCTTAATCTGCATTGTCAATCACTAGATTTGTCTTAAATGGCTGATGGAGAAGACAAAACTGCATTATTTCCTTTTCTCTGACACAAGAAGATTTTAGCCAACATCTCAGTGGTCAAACTGCACAGTATTAAATGACTCTTGAATGGGAATTCAAGTATTTTATAAAAAAAAATTGAACCAAAATAAAAGTGAAAACAATCAGTTTTAGTTTTAATTTCAGGGAAGTGAGACTTTTTTCTTTAGTTGTCTTGCTACTATCCTCCCACCTTATTGTGGTTAAGTCAACAAATGCTCTTTTGTGTGTGTGTGTGTGTGTGTGTGTGTGTGTGTGTGTGTGTATGGATCTTAGGTTAAAAAAACAGCTACAGAAAAACAAGGGGTAAGAATTTTAAAAACTAGATAAAATCACTGTTTAATTTACAAAAATAATTTGAGTTTTACTTTTCATTTTGAAACTAGCTATCATGTCTTATTCCTATTATAAGAGAAAGATGAATTTCTCTAGATGATTCCATTCATTTAAAGATGTAAAAAGGTGGTATTCTCATTATTTAACCAAAACTTAGTCTGATTTATAAAATATTAAAACTACACAGGATAGCATAACACATAGTTAAAATATTTATAGATATTGTTTTAAATATGTATTGGAATCTAATTCAATATAGTTTTTTGATTTCACAGTATGTTCAAAATTATAATCCTATATTTTACTTAATTAACTGAATGGTCATGTTGATAATTTTAACTTCAACATTAATAATTTATTGTGTTCACGTGAATAAAACAATACAATAGAAATATGTGACAGTTCCACAAAATGGTTAAGAAAACAACAATCTCACATTTGTTTAAGTGGTGGAAGATAAGTAGAATATTATTAGTGAAAAAATTACCAAATGTTCTTTAATACAGACAGGAAAAACGTACATGAGAGATAAACTACAAACACTGTTAAAGTGACTCAACCTCTTGGTGGGGTAATTGTTGTTTGTCAAATGGTAATACCATCTTATATCTTCCTAGGGTCAATTTTTTTTTCCGTCTTGCCAAATAGTTTTTAACATTTTAAAAATGAGTTTTTGTGAAGAGTTAGAAAAGTAAAACTGTGCTAGAATCCAGAAATATTATAAATTAACTACATTCAAATGTTCCATTTTTCCTAAGTATAAGCAAAATTTTATTCAGATATCAAGATTAAAAAGAAAGTGAAACCATGTATAATGATTTCTGGTGTCTCTTGAATATTCATATTTGGGTCATTATCTTTCCAAGGACAGTAGATACTTTGATTCCCATGTTACCTAATGGGCATATTCCTTTAGGCATCAACAACTAAGAAAGAATTTTAAATCGGACTTATGCCTAATGGAGAAATATATGAAACAATTAATTCTTGCTATCATTTTTGCTCTGAATTCTGCTATTTTAATTCAATTTGTGAGGCACTAAACTTCTCATTGACAACATTCCCTCTCTTTAAATGCATTTTCCCTAACCTTCACTCTGAGAAATAAAGTTAAGTATGCTAATAATATTTATGCATAAAATGTGAAAATGAATTATTTTAGGAAGTTCTTTAAAAAAACATAGAAACTAAATCAGGATATAATTCTCTATAAGAACTTTGCCTTAAAATGCTTTGATGTGTTGATGAAATCAGCTATTTTTTATTCCACAATGGTAAAGTCAATATTAGACATTTTAATAAAATGTTCTTTATAAGACATTAAATATTGTTTAAATTTATTTATATAAAATGTAAAACATATTATACTTTGCTTAAATTCATTTATATAAGGTATAAAGTTCAAACCAATTATTTCTCCAAGTTATAGTTAGTATTGTGGTATGGTTTATTTGAATGCCATTGAAATGATATTTGAAGGTAAAGTAAACAGTTTTAATTCACTACACTCACCAGCTATATATAGTTTGATTATTTCTATTAATTTATTTATTTCACCATCTTGTCAGGCAAAATGCTTTGAGTACACACTTGCAAATTATATGAATGTTGTCCTTATATATGAAAGATGTGTAGCCACAGGAATGAAAGTCATCCTTGATAGCTGGAACTAAAAAATAAATAAATAAATAGCACAAAGATAGTTAATTACACTTAAACCAATATTAATTCTTAAATTTTAGCATAAAATTTAACTACATTTCTTTTCAGATTTTCTAAGCCTTATTTGAATTTTATATTATTTGTTTTGTGTCAAGCAGTCTGAATCAAATTATATATATAAATTTACATGTTTGATAAATTATATATACAATAATAGCCTTACACTCAAAAAATGTATGCATGTATCATTAAAGGATAATTATGTTAAAATTAATGTAGGAAAAAGAGAGACATGGCATTTATAAAATTTGAATGAATTAAACAACTAAATATTGTTTTCATAGTATTTTCATAGTACTCTAAAAAATCCAAGCATTAATTCAATAAGAAATGTATTTTTTACAGATCATGATAATCTTCAATTGTCATTAGTGTGAATTATCATTTATTTAATGCCTATTATTTCCAAGACACTAAAGTAAAGATTTTATAACCACTATTTAACAATCTTTAAAATGATTCTTCAAGGCACCAATTATATATTTCTTTTTATGTGCACATGTAAGTAACCAGACCAAAGTTATAGAGCAAATTTGTTGCTTATACAATATTTGAGTGTAAATTTCAAGGTACTTTCATTATACTTTTCTGCCTTTATATTAAGATTTGCAATATACATAGAAACTTTGTGCTTTCATTTAATGGTTTTCAGAATAAAAATTAAAGTCAACATTTTCACATAAATTTGCTTTCCAAACTGAATTGTGAACCCCATGAAAGCAAGCATACATATTTTTATTTCCTTCAATTTTTTGAAAAGCAAATAGAAATAATAGAAACTATATTGCCTTAAGAGTTGGATTGCTCTGTTGCAAGTTCTAACTTTTGACTCAATTGTTAGTACATCTGTAGACAAATTGTAATAATTTCATTATGTTGCTGTATGTATTCAAGAAAATCAGTATATGAAAGACTGGCGATTCATGACATTCAGCACTTTTTTGTTTAACATTTTGCTCAAGATAAATATTTATTTACTGATTTATTTATCCCCTTATAGAACTCAGAACATAATGTTCATTATCTGTTTACCTACAAATTTGAACCCATTAACCATTATGTAATTTGAGGTTAAGAAATCATTGATTTTTATAGTTAAAATAACTTTAAATTATTCCTCCTGTAGTGTCTGAACAGATGTAAAACACAAAGTTGGTTATTGTCTTCTCCACTTCACACTAGAGTCAGAGAGTTCAGAGTGAACATCATAGAGCACCTTCCCTGTTTGTGTATTAAACTTTAAAACTCAGGTACATGAGGCAACTTGCATTAGAGCTCCACTGTGACTAACACACTTGGGAAAAAAAAAAAAAAAAAAGGTGAACACATCTGGGACACAGAACTTGTCTAATTCAATGATCAAGTACATCTTTCCAAACCCACTCAATCAGTGGGTTATATGTCCTCCTGCAGAGCCAATCTTCATTGCTTTCTTCCTTATACATTCACAGTTTTAGCCAATCACTCTATAGTTACAGTTTTCAAACTCATTTCAGCAACCACATGGCTAACATTTCTAACATAGTATCTGTGATGTTGCTTACTGACATTTATCTAACTTCTTTTGACCATGAGTGATCACTAAAAACATTTACTCTAGAGACCTTGAATTCAAGTATATACACTTTTTGTCATAGATAATTCGCACCTATTCAGGCCTCTTTTATTTGACACACTGCCTCAAATTTTAAATTCTTGGACATGATCCATCCTTTTATGACTCTCATTTTTATTAATGATTTTAGTTCTACCTGTTGAATTGTTTCCCAACTAAATTCCAGCCAATCTGTTTATTTCAGTAAACTTGCCCCACCTTTTTTTCCACCTTTCTGGAAAGATCTCGTTGATAGATCCACCCTCTCTTTTTTTGAATATGTTAAAGTTGCAAAGTGTTTTTAGAGAAAATCACTCAGCCACTGGCTCTGATTCTGTTATAAATTCAAACAGCCAGCACCAACAGAGGTATAAAAGCCAACTAGTGGATATTTTTACCTGTCTCTGTTAACTTATCCTTGCCACATTCCACTCAGTTTATGGCATAATTTCTTGTTTGTTTGTTTGTTTGTTTGTTAAACGCAAACTTCTTCTACCCCATATTCTTCTTTGAGCAGCCAATTTTCCATTGTACATCTAAACAACATGAAAACTCATCCAAGAGCAACATAAACTCACATGGATACATACTGAAGTGCTACAACCTACCTCATAACCAGCTTCCCAGTCCATATTGATGTTTTTCAATCATATTATTTTCACAATAAATTAGGTGATTCTCTTAAGTTTCAATAAAGTAAATGTTAAACTGATCATGTTCCTTCTGGCCTACAGGGAAAGCTTGTCATTGGATGATCCCCTTAATTTCCTTCTCATTGTTTCTCAACCTCTGTGAAATCTTTAGAGTTTTTTCAGTAGCATTTTAACCATGCATGGTTAGTCCTTTTTGTAAAATCAACGATGGATAAATTAAGTAGCTCTCCTTTGATCCATTTATTGCCCTTCTCTACTTATTCTTTCCTCTTTTATCCCAGTAAATTTTTTGAACTGTATTTGCATAATTTGTCTTCACTAATCTCATACTAATTTTCCACTCACTGTCATACAAAATAGACATCTTACAAACTATGACTCTGAAAAGCTATTTTCAAATCATTAAAAAAATTGTGTGTATGTTCATCTATATATATATATGATATGAGTCAAATATCAAATGACCCTTTTCAGTCCTTACTTCAATATACCTTTTGGAACTACATAGCACCCCACCTTTTAACATGTCATCACTCTAGGTACAGGCACATGTCTGCAATCACAGTGAATTTAGAGGCTGAGGCAGGAGGATTGTAAGTTCAAAGCCAGCCTCAGCAACTTAGTAAGGCCCTAAGCAACTTTCAGAGACCCTGTCTCAAAATATAAAATAAAAAGGGGCTGGGATGTCACTCAGTGGTTAAGGGCCCCTGAATTCAATCCCCAATATCAAAATAAATAAATAAATAAAAAGATGGCATCATATGACTCTTGCTTTTCTGTAAGCACTCAATAGCTCCAAAGTAATCAACATAAGCTCAATGTGAAGATGAAGAGCAGACTCATAAAATAGCCTCTTGCTCTCCCATACATTGTTCATTTTTTAACCTTTCTGCTTCTTTCTTTTCAATGTTTAATATATAGAAAATACTTTTCATGATCTCACGTGAGGGCTTTTGTAAAGAAACTTTCTTAACCTGGTAGATACCTGTCTTACAAACACCCACCTCTTTCATCTGTATCACTCATAATGGTCATTCATTTTTTTATCACGACTGACCATCCCTTTCTTACACTCCTGCAAAGCTATCTACTTTCTAAGTCTATATCTATGTAACACCAAATTGTTACAAGCTTCATCATTCATCCAGACATGACACCATGTGAGAACAGATATTTCATTCACTCTATATTCTTGCACTTAACAGATATTTGTTGTGCCTAAGGTGAAATTTTATATTCATTTTTAAGACAGAGAATTGAGCTTTCGCTATCTTATCTTATTCTTTAAATGAGACATATCCTGAGTTTAAAAACAATATTTTTCTAATATCAAATATTTTAAATGTTATGAGAGGAAAGTATAAGGCAATTTTTAGAATAGCTGATTATATGTCAATAAATGAAATATTAAGTAGAGATTATAATTTCATTAATTATTTTATTAATTGTAGAAAATTATTTCATAGTTCAGTGTTTCAGCATAACAATTAACTGCATTTATTACAAATGTAATGTTTTAAGAGGATGGTATTTATTTTGTATATTTATATTATTATAGAACAGTAACTGAAATACTTCCTTTATGCTAGCTTATACTTAACTCCAAAATGAAGGGAAAATAGATGGTTAGTATTATTACAAATTACATTACAAGATTAAAGTACTAGTGGGTATTAGAGCTAATCAAAACTCACAGCATTTTCTAAGACAAATACAGAATACTTTGATAAAGAATAAATTAATTATGGCAGAGAAAATATCTTGTTTTACACAGATTAATAGTAGTAGGTGAAAAGAAAACAGGGAATGCTAGGAGATACAATTTTTAACTATATTTTTTGAATATCACCCTGAATTCTTGCTTAAAATCATTATTACTCATTTCTGAAAGTTATATGCAGAGGAAAGGAAATAAATGAGTAAAGTAAAGCAAATTAAATCACCAAAAAGAAATTTGAATTCCTCTCTAGCCAACGCTTTGTATATCTGTATTCTCTCCAGCCCTGACATTTAACATTGTGTGTAGTGTGAATAGTAGGTAAATGCTCTGCCTCTCCAGAGAGAATGTGTAATGCTATTCTTGCTTCGTGTAACCGACCTGAAGGAATCTATGTGAAGTTAATATTCATGCTCCTTTTGTGTTGGCATATAATTCTGAAGGACTGAGAGGAGCCTGAGGTCAGAATGTAGATAGTGAACTTCTTGAACTTTCATGCTGAGCTTATTTGCATAGCTCTGTGGTTCATAAGCTCACCTAACAGAAACTTTCTATTTTATTTAGGCAGTTTTCTCAATATACCTGTTGTTTCTGTATTTTTTCTAACTCTTTTCTTCCTGATAGATATTCTTTTTTCATATTTATAAATAGATGGTATCTGACTACAACTAGATGAGATATCTCTATTCGTCCATCACTGGACACATTGCTAACAAAACTGATTAATAAAAGTTCTGATTTCTGAATGTGATTGAAATGTATTTTGTTTCCCACTATGTCTTTTAAATAGAATGAATTTTCAATGGAGAGGCAAGAGTCATGGATAAATGATCTAGGAAAACAAATATCTCCTTTCCAGATACGCATCATATTTTAGTGTTTATAGGTTATAATTAATATTGATTTTTTTATTATCATAAATTATGAAGGCATCAAAAATATAAATATGCCTTAAGCTGTTTTCATGAAATGTCAAGTACCTATTTTAAAGCCCTGGAATATACAAGACTAGTACAAGGATTAATTTGTGTGTGTGTCTGTGTGTTTAAGTGAATATGTAACACATTTGTATGAACAAAATAAATAACAAAAACCTCCCAATAATGAATAGTTAGAGAAATTAAAATGAGTATTTGAGAATTTCTTCATCTCAAACAAGACATGGCAGCAAAAATTATCAGTGTGAAAAATATCACTCCAACATCAAGAAATAATACAATAAATCACAATGTTCATTATTAAAATGCTGCCATTTGTTGTTGCAACCAGAGTTATACATCATTATAGAGATTTTTAAAATTATCCACCCATGTTCTTCAGTTATTACCTCAGAATAAATACACATGACATAAGTACAAAACAGCAATGCAAGTAAACTGTTAAAACAGAATTATTGTGCTTTAGGGCCAGTCATTTGTGATTAGCTTAAAGGCTCCTTCCTACTCGAGCCATGATTTGTGCCCTTAAGAAGATTATTATCTCTACTGCTAACTAACTAGCTTTACGTGATCCCTAGGACCAAAATTAATCTAAATAAATAGAGAGAGAGAGAGAGAGAGAGAGAGAGAGAGAGAGATTTCTGTTTTTATTCCTGCCCTTCAAATATGCACCTCTGCTTTAAGAGGCAATATTTAAATTTAATTGACTCTATTTGTTCAGAAAAATCTTAAATCTATAATTTCTCATTTATAATTTAAAACATGCTATTTTATGAAAAAGGGATAACATGGACAATTTTTACGATTTTCATATAACAAATAAATATGTTTTCATACTTAATATTGCATTACCCTCTATTGATTTCTTAATTTCTTTTGAAAATGGATGCAATATAACAACTATGTGGAAATAAAGTGTTATTGTACAAGGAGTGAATATATTGAATCTCCAGAGTTTACATTATTAAAGTTTAATTTAAAAAACAGAATTTCTCTTTTAGAGATTCACACTGAACTTCAGGTTATTCCTAAATAAGAAAACTATACAAAACAATGTAACAAAAATGAAAACTGAGATGAAGTAAGTTGAATATGCACACTTGAGATATAAACCAGAGATTGGAAGGATATTAAATTGAATAAAGCGTGATCTTATTGGATGGAATGATAGTTAGTTTTATAGTGTGTTTCTATGGGGAAACAAAGCAAATCTTCTTAGCTACACAACTGTGGTAAAGATACAAAAAAAAATGCAAATACATGTCAAATAAACATATTCATAAATAAGACAGATAAAACTAAATGTATCTTGTACAAGATTCTAATAATATATGCAATAGTTATTTTCATTGTTAATAGAATGGTACCAAATGCCTTTCATGAAAAAAAAAAAAAAAAAGCAAAAGTGTGTCTTAGAGCATGGGTTATGTGTGTGCAGGAGTGGGATGCTCAATTCCATTAGCCTGTATAAGTATCTGTTTGCTGATCTGATGTTAGTAAGCAGCATATATAGTATCTCCAATGGCGGTGGATGAGGTGATGGGGGTAATTTTGTCATTCAATCATTCCTTAGTGAAAATTGTGTCCTCACCCTCAATACCATGGAGCTTTCAGCAATACTCATAGCACTCTATTTATAATTTATATCTAGCTAAAATTATTCTAGTGTTTGGTATTTAACTTCCAGTGCAGGAAAAATATATACACATAAAATAGATTCTGAGTTTACTTATTAGAGTTTGATTAATCTGCACTTAATTTTTTATAATGATATACAGAAAGGTCTATAGCTAGTTGCACAGATATAGTATTATATGTGGAAAACAGTTATATGTCTTTGAATGACTAATAGAACTGAGGTTGGTGAGAGCAAGATTGATATTTTTCAGTCAAAGTTTAGTTGTTTAAAAGATGCATTTGCCTGTAAGAAAGTTAATCCATCCTTTGCTCAAAGACCTCTCAAAATATCACTTTAAATGTGCTTGAGCAAGCAAGCATTCAGTCACAGGTCACAAAAATTTCACTCCATATTTCAGAGTCCTAATAATTTTATACTTAATAAGGAAAGAAAAAAATTAACTAATTTTCAGCATATATTTTATTTTTTCAAAATGAACTTAAATGTATATTACCAGTTGTTCAACAGGAAAAAATACTGCTCACATATTCTTCAAGATAAACTATGTATGAACTATAGTTATACCAAGTGAATAATTTGAGATAACTAGTTACATGAACTTGCTTTTTATAAAGCAGATAAAAGTCCCTCTTCCAAAAGTAATTTCATTTATTTTTTTTTAATTTTTGTTATAACTATATTATCTACATAATATCATATATCATGTATAAATATATTTATTATACATAAAATATATAAACATATAAACCAGTACTTATTTTTAACTTTTCAATTTTGTATTTACAGAAAAGTTACCAAGACAGTGCAGAGTTCTATATACCCTTCACTCAGATCCCTCTGTTAAGCCCTTTACATTATCATGATACACACAGCAAGGAAACAGCATGTTGGGTTACTACTAATGGGATTCTAGACTTTATTTGGATTTCACTTCTTTCCCACAAATCAGATTGATTATCCAATCAAACAAGGGTTTCAAAATTTAGCAGAGCAAATAATTAAACTTTTTAAATAATGGATAAATTTAAGATATCTAAAGTTAATAAAGCATTAAAAAAGCACACCATGTCAATGAGGATAATATTGTATCATTCACTGTTTCTTTTAATACCTTATGCATTTTAACTTAATGGGGGTTTTATTGTAAGAAAATATTGTTAGTATATATTGTTAGAAGGAGATACCATGTTATATATATTTTTAAAAAGTGGCCTGGGGACTGGAAATTAAAAAGAAAAATCAGATCAGTTGAACATGCTAAATGAATATGGGGGAACAATATAGTAACTCAGTGAACTTTGAAAATGTTACTACTCTCCAGGCTCAATTACCAAGTGATTTTATTCCAGAATCAATGTTCATTGTCAAAATACTATCACTTCTTATCACAGAACTTTATTAGAGATATGTTTTACAAAGTGCTTAAAACTTTGTACAAAGTTAAAGTTATATAGAAGGAAGAAGTTATGGTGTGTTATTGTATGACAAAGTGACTAGAGATAAAAGGAAGTTGCTATGTAATTTTAAAAGCTAGCAAAAATAATTTTAGTGCTTTCATTATACATAAAAATAAATGTGTAAGGAAGTAGACATGTTTAACCTGCCTTACACAATAAAAAGAAGATTCTCATTTACTTGAGATATGTTAAAGAAAAGCTAAGAGAATATTTACCATGCCAATATATTCTAGGACTTATGTTTTATTAATAGAAGTGAAAACTATATACAGCAAAGTATGGGACAAATAGTATGTGATGTTTTAAAATTCATGAGGCACTATATTATTTAGAACTTTTGCTACTATTTTAATTAGCTTTTCTTTTTCTTTTTATTTTCTTTTTCTTTTTTTTCCTTTTTCTTTTTTTGAGATATAATAATGCTATGTTGCCCAAGTTAGTGATGAACTCCTGAGTTTAAGTTATACTTCAGCTTCAGTCTCCCTAGGAGCTGGGACTACAGGCACTCAACAACATCCCTAGTAGCCTCACATTTTCTATGCTTTAACTATTCAGGAATTCTGTATTGTGTAAATGTGTGTGTGTGTGTGTGTGTGTGTGTGTGTGTGTGTGTCTATCTGTGTAGTGTTAGTAAAAAAAGGTTTTGAGTGTTTTCATTATAAAGAAATATAAATGTATAAGGAAGTAGATATAGTTACCCTAACTTAACCCATTTCCTCTCACAGGCTAAGTAAGTGTTCTGCCACTGAGCCAGACCC
This sequence comes from Callospermophilus lateralis, assembly GCF_048772815.1. Lineage (NCBI taxonomy): Eukaryota > Metazoa > Chordata > Mammalia > Rodentia > Sciuridae > Callospermophilus > Callospermophilus lateralis. The sequence goes on from NC_135309.1 coordinate 139,220,305, forward strand.
TGAGCTCCTACTCAATAATTTTTGATAGAACAAATGCTAGGAAAGAAACACCATACCCTGTAATTATAAGACTTTTTATCATAATTTTATTCTAAGAATTATTATTATTATCCACATTTAACTACATTCATACTCAATAATAACCTCAGCTAATAAGGTCGTAAGTGGTGGAATTTTAAACTCTTCCCTGCCAGCACAGATGATCACAGGTTTTGAAAGCCCCTTTTTTCATCTCTTTTATGTATTCATAAGTGAAGATGGACTCTACAGCAAACCTTAAAACAAGGGAAGAATTAGAACTTCATTCTGAATTTAAAATGTTTATTCTAAAGTGATTTTGAAAATACAAATGGTTATGATAATATAAACATGGGTAAGTAACAAGTCGTGATGTAATATTAAGATATAATAGCATTCTTAATTTCATATACTGTAAAGTATTTGTATTAAATTTCCAAAAATCCTGAAATGTAATCCAGAAGAGATTTTATTTTTGTTTCTATATAGCTTGTCAAAAAGTTTTTTTCAGGAAGGAATAATGTTTCCTTACTTCCTAATGAAAATTGTGTACGTTTCCATGAATTTCTCATCACTCTTTGGTAATAATAATGTCTTATGGTGACATTAAGGTGCAACCACACAGCACCAATTTGGTTATTGAATGTGTCCAATCTGATAATTAACACATCAATTTGCACTGAAAAGTGACTCATGCAATTTTTGAAATCAGACCTGGCTCAAAGAAATTCATTTGTTTTGTGGATTTCCTTTTATAACTTCAAATTATCTTTTCACTGGAACTCTGCATTCAAAAACAAAGCAAATGAGAAGGTTAACAATAACTCAAAATGCAAAACATTGACCAATTAAATTGAAAAAATGCATTTATACTAGAATATCTTTGAGTTATGAAGGGATTATATCCTGATGAATCGATAAATTGATAATATAATGTCAAAACTAATTTAAGACAACTAATCTATGAAAGTCTATAGCTTTGTCTCACAGTACAGCATAGAGTATCAGTTGGTCCCCTTTTTGATCACTTGGCGAACTCAGAGCTGTAGCTTGCAGCCTCTGCCAAACATCATGAAAGAGTATCATATTGCATATCACTAAACTAGGAAAACACTCAAATTCAAAATCTGATATATAGTTTTTATTGAGTGCTTATCAACTTTGCACCATCAAAAAGTGACAAAGTCATTATGGGCTTGGTAGCACATGCCTACAATCCAAAGGAGACTGAGGTAGGAGAATTTCAAGCTGTAGGCCAGTTTTTGACAACTTAAAATTAAATTAAAGAAAGAAAAATACTGGGGATAAAACTCAGTAGCAGATCACCCTACCAGCTCAACAGAAGTATAAATGTAAAATGAAACTATTGTAAGTCAGAGACTTGCAATAGTAAGTCTTCAGCCTTCAGGGCTTTGTACTTTATCAGCCTAACTTACTCAAAGCTAAATTTCCAGCAATATCATTTTCTGTTTGGCTCTGGCTTTGGGTTGAACACAGAGAAATTTTCTAATGTGGATGATGAAGGTGAAACATCATACATTATTTTGCTCCAAAAGTAGGAATGAAGCAGGCATTTTTGCAGCTTGAATATTTTGTTTCTCATCTACTAACTCTCCTTGGCTTGGGCTACTCACCAAAATTTTGTGTCCAATGTATCTCGTCTTTCACCAACTTCTAATCCTGAACAAGATTTCAACTTTATTTCTGTAACAAAGGAAACCTGTACCAAAGAAATCAGAAATCAAGAGAGATAAAAGTTCAATTTGTTCTAATAGGTTACAGTTTTTGAATCATCTTCAATGTGAACTCTTAATCAGCATATAATGCCTATGTGGAATATTTAACCACATCTCACAGATGTGTGATGTCTAAATCCTATAATGAACAACTGATATTCTTCTATCACTAGCAAATTTAGATTGTTTAGATATGTTCAGACATCACTTTAAGCGTATCCTTACAAATTTCCAGGGAGACACACACTTAGAGATGAATACAAATTTAGTCATTATATATAGATAGAAAGGTAAATAGACAGATATAAATAGATAAATGTCAGTATATCATAGAGTGTTAAACTGTCTTTCACAAATATGTAGATTTAAAATCCAATAATAAACTTACATTCTGCTAACATTAGCATCTTTAGATTGTTTTTTGTTAGATGTCAGATAATCTTAAATATAACCCCAAGCATATCCGTACAAATTTTTAGGAAAATATACACAGTTATATAGATAGATAGATAGTTAAAATATAGATATAGCTCCCAAATTTCAGAAAGCATATTAGTGATTCTTTCAGGGGAGATTCTTTCAAGCTTTACTGACTAAACAGAGGACGGTCTGTTAGTAGAGATACTCCTCCACTCATCCTTGCATTGACTGGGATTCACTACAATATTTCACCAAATTTATTTATCTTACAAAATCTTTCCTTAATCTCTATACCCCTGGCTTGTATATAACCTGCTTGTAAATGCCGCAGTCCGGCTGCAGCAAAATAACCGGGGGGTGACGAACAACTTGTGTACATTGATACAGCAGGAGTGGGAGCCATTTATTGTAGGACAGGAGGGGTATATATACATTACACACAGCTTATCTTAATTAACATAAACTAGATACAGCAGTCCACCAATAAGGAATCTCCACACTTAATGGCTTGCTGGCTTACTTCACAAACCACTCCCTCTGGCAAAATGCCAGGCGCCATCTTGACTTGTTTACAGACCCTAACATGTAAATTTAATAGCCATTGGAATTCAACTTTTAAATTTCTAAAAATTGTTTTAGTGATAATTTTTTATCTTGCTGTTATTTCTAAAGCTAATATTTTCACATCATTTATTTAATAAAAAATGGCCTAATGGGCTGAGGATGTGCCTCAAGCGGTAGCGCGCTCACCTGGCATGTGCGCGGCCGGGGTTCAATCCTCAGCACCACATACAAACAAAGATGTTGTGTCTGCCGAGAACTAAAAAATAAATATTAAAAAAGAAAAAATTCTCTCTCTCTCTCTTAAAAAAAATAGCCTATAATTTTAGATTAACTCATTCAAACAGTCCTGCCCAAGCTATAAAGGAAACATTGAGGTTACACTTTCCATATTAAGAGATTATTTTTGTTTAATGTTTCAGCCAATCTCACTACAAAGCTATGTTCTATTGCAGTTTGCTACATGAACTTTCATAAAATTTAGTAAAGAACAGTAGAAATATAGAATATTTTTCTCCATCATGAAGTAAGTCTGTATAAATAATACAATTTTTTTTTCGTACTTGCCTAATAGTATTAAGGAATATTGGAGTAAGAAGCAAGGTCTCCCTCACTGGTATTCAGTTTGATTGAGGTATTTCCATGAACAAAGCTTCTCTTAGGACAAGAAGAAATCCAATCAATTTCTTCACAGAATTTTGCAAAAGAAACTGGCAACTAAAAAGAAAAAAATTATCCAATCTTTTTGTTTGTTAAAATGAATCATTCTGACAACAAAATTAATATAATATATGCACATTTAATTTTGCAGTCATTGGTCAAATAAGGCTTAAATTGCATGTAATTTAATTTTTCCCCCTTAGACTTCACCCTATGGAGTAAGTTAATCCCTGATGATGTCAAAATTACTTCTAGCTTATGAGTCTTTGAAAGGAGAAAAATTCTAAACACCACACATGTTCTACCACAGAACAACATAATATAGATAGCCAATGAATTCTGTAAAACATCAAGACATGAAGTCAATATGTAAAGAAGAGTTGCTTTTATTTTCACTGATAATGATATATTCAGAAAAAAGAACTCAAGAAAACAATATATTCATAATATCATAGAATTATTATTAACCAAGGAAGCAAAATTCTGTACAGTGAAAATGGTAAAATATTGATTAAAAACTAATTGAGGAAGGCACAAAGAAATAAAATGATTTCTCATGTTTATTATTGAAACAATAGTATTATCAAAATCTCCATATTACTCCAAACAATATAAAGATTAACACAATTCTATCAAAATTCTAGAGACAATTTTCAAAGAAATAGAAAAAAAAAATTCTAAAATGAAACTGCCAAGGGCCCCCAAAGTCAAAATAATTTTGAAGAAAAAAAAAAAAAAAGTTGGAGGTATGGCACTTCCAGATTTCAAATTATATAACAAAGCCATAATAACTACATTAGTATGCTGCCAGAATAAAAGCAAATATGTAAAACAAAGGAGCAGAAATCAGAATAGAGGGGCCAGCCATAAACTCAAAAATGTATGGTTGAAAAATTTTGCCAAGACCACTAAGATGATTTAATGAAAGAAATTTAATGAAAGAATTGTTTTCAAAAATGCTGTTGGGGAAACTGGTATGAATAGGCAGAAGAATGGATCTGGACACTTAAACCACATCAGTAATCAAAATGAAAATGGATTGAAGTTCTAATGTAGTATTTATACCTGCAAAACTCCTAGAAGTAAATATAGCGGGAAAGCCTTTTGAAAATGACCACAGTAGATGTTTTAGCTATCACATTGGAAGCTTAGACAAGAGAAGCAAAATAAACACATAGGACTATATCAAACTAAAAAGTTTATTCACAGCAAAGGGAATGATCAGTGAAGTGAAATGTTAGCCCATAAATCAGGAGAATATATTTTCCAAACTATTTCTAATAAGGGCATCAAAGTTAAGTAAAAAACAAAAATAATTAAATTTCAAAATGAACAAAGGATCTGATTTCATGTTTTGAAAAAGTTGAAATAACAATGATCAACAAGCATATAAGGAGTTTCTCAACTGCACTAACAATCAGGTCAGTGTAAATCAAAACCACAATGTGATATCAACTATGTCATCCCTGGTGAATGGGAGAACAGCAATACGCCCTGTCTCTGGAGCGCACCTCTCCATCCTTGCCAGCTTAAAGGAACAATGGGAGTGAGTCTAAGCTGGAATGTTCTAACAGCATGTATGACCTTGGAGAACACAAGTCAGACACAGACAAAAATAATACTGCATGATCTCACTTATATGTTAAATTTGAAAAAAAAAAAATTTAAAAATACTACCTATATATGGAGAATAGACTGTTGGTTGCCAGAAACTAAAAGAGGAAGGACATGGGAATAGGGTCAAAAGATAGAAACCTGCAGTTATGTAGGATGACTAGAGATGTGATGTACAATTTGAGGTCTCTAACAAATAATATTGCATATCATACTGAAAAAAATGCTGAGTAGATTTTAGATAATCTTACCACAAACACTTTTTTTTTCACATACCTATACACAACTATGAGAAGTAATAAATGTGTTTATTTTTTAGACTGTAGTAGTAATTCTTTCAATATAAATATGTAAAAGCAAAATATCTTATTGTAGTATATAATGAAATGAAGATGAAACAATAGGGAAGGATTGATAAAGGAAGAGAGGATAAAAAGAGAAGGAAGAGAAAGAAGAAAGAGAGGAGACTGGGAACAAAATAAAGAGTTCCTGTCATAAAAGAATCCACTTGATTTACTTTCTGCGTATTTTTCCAGACTACTTTCTGCTCCCCTCTTTTATATTACAGAAAAAGACAAACTAGTACATGCTGTGGGATCTTTGTAACAGTTGAATTCTCTTCTGAGAATGTTTGTTTCCACAAATCTTTCTATAAATAACTATTTTTCTTATTATGTTAGTCTTAGAAACATCACTCCCTAGAGAAGTCTTCCCTGGCCACAAGATTATCATATACTACATTTTAAATTTCAACATAACTCTAATGATTTCATTTTTCCTCTATTTTCTGTCACTGCTTAGTAGAGGAAATAAATGTGTATTGTTCAGTCTCATATTTCTGTATTTCAATTTGTGTTTCACAGATAGGGATATAAAAAAATCTGTGAAGTTAATATATTAATGATTCCCTACCATTCTATTTTTCTACTCTATTAATAGGTTATGATGGTGTTTAAAAAAAATGTTTAGCAAAGGATTACAGTTTGTTCCACATGAGAAAATTACAAATTATTTTATTTTATTTTATTTTTGCTTTGCTTTTTGAATCTAGACACTCTTTTATTTATTTATTTTTTTGGGTTTTTGAAAAATTTTATTTTATTTTTGACTGACAATAGACCTTTAGGGTTTGGGTATATTTTTTAGCAGAGTATCTTTGGACTTATTTTCCTTCATGAGAAATTTCAAGATTTGGGTTATCCCTAATTACCAGCATGAGTCAGTTTTATTATTTTAAGAGAAGCAACTAGTAAGGCTCTACGTGAGTTACTTTCTGAAAAGGACATAAAATACTCTGTGATGCTTTTCCGAGTGAGAATGCTTCCAAAGATCCAAGACCATTTCATTTCTTGGCAGACTATTAGTGTCCTGTACTATCTTCAGATTTGGTCATGTCTCCAAAACAGAAAACAAAGCAATTCCCATTTTTACCCAAGAGCAAAATGAGAGATTTAAGATAAATATTTATTGGAATAAAAAATTTGCATGATCTTTCAAATTATTTAGGAAGAACTTCTTCTTTATTTATCATATCTGTATAGTTAAAGATAAAAGTAGGTTGGAGAAGGACATATTAGGGTAAATAAAACTTTCTGTTCACTTAATTTTATCCTGGTTTGTAGCAAATAGGAAGTGTGATAAAAATGCATTTCATAAATGGGTTAAGAAAACAACTCATCATTCTCAAAGTGCAGATCTCTTGGTAATACTAAATTAAGGAAAACATCTTAATCATGGGACCAGAGAAGGTTCTGTTCCCCAAATATTAATTTTCAAATCAACCAATTTTATGTTTGTTGAGCAGTATTGAATTTCCTAACCACTCCTAAGGGCTATTAAAGGCTGCTCATACACTCATTCATTCGTTTTTTAAATACAACATATTATGAGGATTTACTGTGTCCCTGTTACATAGCAGGGTGATGGTAATGAAATGATGAATTAACATAAAAAACACTTCCTGTTTATCTTTAGAAGTTTGTTTCACCCAATGAAGGCTGTATAAAGAAAAAAAATAGAAAACATGAAAAAAGTATCATATTGAATAAGAATAGTAAGGCCACTTGTCATGTAGTATGAGGGTCCTAGTTCAGATTCACTAAATAAGCTGGGTTCAAAAAGTGTTGTTTAAAAACTTGCACTATTTTGTATTTAAGATTGTTAAGAAGAAATAACATTTTCAAAAGAACTTACTTTCCCATGCTAAACCGTGAATTATGAATATGTTTGTAATATAAATAGTTAACCTTTTCAGTGCCATCATCTTCCTTGAGTTATCGCCTTCTAACTCAATAGATGCACGCAATTAACAACAATTTATAATAATCTACTGAGAAGAATTAATTTATCACTTCATAGAGTGATAAATCTTTCATAGAGAAAGGCTTTTAATTAGTAGAAACCACTATTTCATGTTTACCTCCATGAAGCTACCAAGATACCTCATGTCAAATGAGTAATCTTTTATATCTAGTGAAATTAATATTTCAATATGTAAATTTGCACATACATAATTAGGTGTTATTTTTCTCTAGGAAAACAGGATGCTTTCATTCTTTAAAAAGGGAAAAAAAATTTTTCTAGCAACTTTGTTTGCCCTTTTTTTCACATCATTGCAATATCCTCTTTCAATGTGTTTCTGTAACAAAAGTTATTCACCTAAAAACATTTCGGAATATATGAGAATCTTGATTTCTTTTTCTCTTACTTGCCTGTTTTCTCTTTTAGAAACTCATATTGGGATTATTAAAAAGAAAGACAAATTTTTATATATTTGTTACTTTTAAATGTCCATGAGTATAAAATACTTGATATTTGAAAAAACAAAATTTTATAATTAATTATTACCATTTTATTTGATAACACAGAAAAATGGAGTTGTAGAAACACTTCTAAAACTAATTGAAACTACCTTGAAAAAAATATGCATGTTAATTCCACCAGTACAATTAAATTAGTAGCAGATGAAGAAAGATACTTCAAAGCACGCAAAGTGACCAAGTTTGGAATCCCAGATACTCGCTACGCTGAGGAAGGAGGATCAAAATTTGAGGCCAGATTCAGCAACTTATCCTGACCCTCAGTATCTTAGCAAGACCCTGTGTCAAAATAGAAAAATAATGTATAATAATGTAAAATAAAATAGCTCAGTGGTAGAGCATCCCTGAGTTTATACACAGTGTCAAAAAAAAAAAAAAAAAAAAGGAAAAGAAAAAAAATAAAAGGAAAAAATGAAAAAAAAAGATTTTTCAGTTTGAGCTAAAATAAAAAAGCAGATATTCTAAAAAATGTATGAATAATCATTAAAATTTTTAACTGCAATAAATTATTTTAAGTGTTTATGATAGTTGTTTAAATAATATTCTATTTGGACTTTAATATTAAAATCAATGCAAATCCTTCTTCCCATTTTCAACCACCATTTTAAAATGAATATTCCAGTTTTACTGAATTATTTATTTTGTTGGAAAATATGAAAGTGTGAAAAATAAGGAAGTTTAAATACAATAAAATCAAAAGTGTTTTAAACTGGCTTATAGAAGAATAATATGTCATATAAATATCAAAACACAAGAGACACAGAAGTAAAATCAGATTTCACATTATTTTATTTTCAATAAAAGCACTGCCACTCACAATTTTCAGCTCAGAGTTAGTCTCTGCCAAAATGTTTATTTGCTTTTATTGACAGGCTAAATGTGTTATGTTCACTTCGCCCAAAACAACTTCTGTTAAGAGAGACATTTGATATACTTTCCTGGTCAAAGAGGAAATTTTCAGGCCATTTGTAACCAGAGATTTTAGAGAAACAAATAATTAACTTCAGATTTAAAAGAAATAATTAATTGTATAAGATAGTTTTTTTTTTAATTTGTGTTATTGCTACCTCAGAAAAGTTGGTATATATCTCATTATAATATAGAAACGATACCCGAATTCATTTAAAATAGTAATTTTATCTTCAAATACTCTGTGCATAACTGAAAGTGTTTAAACATACTTGAAAGAAAAAATACCACAAAACATAGCCATGCCCAAGAGAAGCTGCTGCTTTTATAAGCATGTAAAAATGTAATATATATATATGTAATTTTGTGTGAGAATATTGTCTATTGAAATTTATTAGCAGCATTGTATAATTATCCTTGCAATAGAAATACCTTGTTTTACCCAAATTGCCTAATATGTCATTATATAAACAGTCAGGATAATCCATTTGATTTTTGTAGTCAGGGAAAAAAAAAAAAAAACAACAGAACAACAGTGCAAGGTAGGTGGCCCCAGATGAACATCGAAATCTGAGAGAGGATACACAGGTCGTCTGAGCTGACAAGCAGGCTGATTTTGCAGAGGATGTCCAATTTGCAATTGGTACACAGATATAAAGCTTCTATTGACTGTATCCTTCTTTTATGGCTTTGCATGTAAGCAGAGTTAGCTGTGGCGCCCGTACTGTGCTGTGAAGAACTTTGCTGTATTATTTCTAATGAGAACACAACTGTAGCTATGGTTCATTGTCATGACAACAACTTGATGCTTTTATCTGAAAATCAATACCAATTCCTTGAGTCTATTTCTCTGCTATTGAAGTTTTACAGTAGTACACTGAACAAGCATATAGCATGCAGTGATATAATGTTATTTCCAATATTAATTCCTGAAAACACTTTGATATTCCCTGCTTTTTTGCACATGATATTTAGTATGATGGATACAATATAAATCACTAGTTGAAAAAGCATGATAAAATGCAAATTTATTGATAATTAGTACTATGCGCATTAAGTAACCGTGTATGACATTACATTAGGAGACTTTGAATAAGATATTTCAGACTGTTCCATTACTCTATTTTTGCTTCTGCTTTTTATGTATCATTTGATATCTTTATTGTGTCCTCTCAAAGTAAGACAATGGCAATAATGTTTGTTGTGCCTTATGAAAAAATTAAGAAATATTTACCTTATGTGACATCTTTTTCTAAAGCTTTTAAATTATAAAGTTTGATTTGGTTATTTTTTTCTTGATGTACTATTTTAACTTAAAATAGTATCAAATTTCTCTAGTCTTATTTATGCTCATGTTCTTTGCTGAGCATTGAGCTTTTCTAGAGTGCAAATTTACAGCAATACAATATTTTTTCCATACAATATTGCATAGATTATAGTCAAAACTGTCAGTTCAGAAATAATATTATAAACAAAGAATATGAAACATAAGATCTTCACATCAGATAAGCTAAAAACGTTTCAAAAGATATTAGGAATTTCAGTGTTTTATTTCTTTAGAAATTATGAAATTGAAGCATACATAAATTCAATGAATACTTAATCAAGTTTTTTTTCCAAAATCATGGAATGATGTTATAATATGACAATAAGGAAAATGAATCTTTTAAAACTCCAATATATTAAACTATACGTTTTATTTTATTTTTATATTTTCTGTCTCCTACTACAGAAGATATTTGTTTTTTGTGTGGAATTTTTTATATATACTCTGGAATATATAAGGGTTAGAAAGAGCGAGTTGTGCTAAAAGTATATTGGAGAGTAGCACTATGAATTGAACAGGTAAGACTCAGAAATGTATGGGGAAGTGGTCAGAACACAGTGCCAACTGGACACAGTGCCGACTCCAAGGAGAAATCTGCAGCAGAAGCTCTCCTGTATATACCTGCTAAAGTACTGAACAAGTGATTTGTGCAGTCAGTCATTCAAGAGGCCACTCCAAAAAACTTCACCACTGTTACCACACTCTGGTCAGTCCCTGGGCTATGTTTGACTCAAGAAGACAGAGGGCACAGTCATGCTCTTTTCAGCTATGCAAGAAGTATCTTGAAAAGGAGTATTGTCTCCATGTGAGATATTATATTTATTTATTGTTCATGCCAAATTCTTAATTATGTTTCTTTTTTCTCTGTTTCGGTTTCATGTGATTTCATTGGTGGAAGAATGGAAACTTGCTATTCACATTACAAGAAAAATCTATATTGGTAAACCATCCAATGAGAAAGTCTTCCACAAACAAAACTAAAAACAACTTTATGCCATTAGCACATTAGGCATGGAATAATGCCTAATTAAATTACATTTGTTTTTGTTTATTACCAGTAAATTTTTAATAAATTTATATATGATGTAGAGAAATCCAGTGCCGCAGTCCGGCTGCAGCAAAATAACCCCGGGGGTGACAAGCAACTTGTGTACATTGATACAGCAGAAGTGGGAGCCGTTTATTGTAGGACAGGAGGGGTATATATACATTCCACACTGCTTATATTAATTAACATAAACTATATACAGCAATCAACCAATAATGAATCTCCACACTTAATGACTCTCTGGTGTTACTTCACAAACCACTCCCCCTGGCAAAATGCCAGGCGTCATCTTGACTTGTTTACAGATCCTAACAATCCAGTAATGTAGAAGCTCAGTATTGGGGTTAATTCACCTGAATAAATGAGTAATTCTAGTCATTCAGAAATGAAATTGAATCTGTAAAATTGCAAATCTTGTCTTGTTATTATTTTACTTTTATTATAATCTCAATTCCACTTTTTCCATTCAACCAAGAACTTTCTCATAAAACAAACCCGAGGAAAAAAGAATACGTGTGTAGATGATATATGAGTTATGATATATAGTAATAGTTTGTTGTGTTCTCAAAAACAAAGATGCCACTACAGTTTTTTAAATTTTATCTCACATTAAAACCCAGCAAAAAGAAAACCGCCAACTTATTATGAATTATTGTCCGCATATTAGAGAAAACATTCAGCCTTCGGTTTTATGGGATTGGTTTGTCAAGCTTAGCATGATATTCTCCAACCCCATCCATTTACTAGCCAATGCCAATAGTTCACTCTTCTTTAAAACTGAGTAATATTCCATTGATTATATATACCACATTTTCTTTATTCATTCATCTATTGAAGGACACCTAGGTTGGTTCCATAGTTTAGCTATTGTGAATTGAGCTGCTGTAAACATTGATGTGGCTGCATTACTGTAGTATGCTGATTTTAAGTCCTCTGGCCATGTATGCATGATATATCAAAGTGCATAAATGCATTCTACTGTCAAGTATAACTAATTAAAATAAATAAATAGTTTTTAAATTTTGATATATTTTAAAGTAGATAACTAGATAAATTTTCAAATATTTACTTCATTTAAAAGTATTGTTTTTAGAATTTTATTGTTTTTGAATCAGAAAATATTTTCTAATATTTATAACTATCAAAGTCACTTGCAGTTCTATATATTCATGTAAAACAGTACTTATCCAACAAATATACAATATTTAGAATGCCAAAGGAGTTTGTATTTTTCCTTGATAATTCTAGTCTCTAGTGCTTTGAATTTAATCTATGATATTTTGGACATTTAATAAATATTTAAGTTTATAAATGCATTTATAAATTTGGCTTTTTATTTTGACCCAAAGCTATTTTTTCCCAGAATGATTAACTTAGTATTAAATCTTAGGGACTGGTTAATGATTCTACATAAATACAGAATAGTGTTATCATTTATATAAATTAAATTGAACATATCTAATCTTAAACATAAAAATTGATTAGTGAGATTATGCTAAATAGTGTAACAAAGCATTCCCAAACTTAGAATATTATCAATACGTCTTACATTGAGATTTGGGAATAAGACCTGTGACACCCCTGTTACTACGAGGATGCCACATTACTTCACACATAAAAAGCAATGGAGGATATCTGTGAGAGATCATTTATATAAAAGTCACCCATCTATCTGCTTATATTCTTTTGGTTAAAATTCACTGATGTCATTTTACTTAACAGCAAAACCAGTGGGGAAGTACAGTGAAATTATGTCCTCAGAAAAGAAGAGAAAAAATTTTTGTATTAGCAGCCATTGAACAGAAATGTGTTTTTTTTTTTTTTTTTTAATAAGATTTTGGGGTTATTTCTTGACTTATTAATTGCAATTACTTTGTTGAATTTCTTCCCAATGTTCCTGACCAACTTAACTCTAGGTGCATAAGATATCAAAGATTAGTCCATAAGTTTTTATTTACTTACATTTTTGTTTTATTTTTATTTATTTTTATTGGCTAGACTCAGTATTCTAAATGAAATGTACACAGATAATATTTAAATATTATAAATATATATATATATCCATATCTATAACATTCAACTATATTTTCTTACTTTGAAGAAAATAAGAAAGTTGCCTCTTGAAGATAAGAAAAGCTGAAAAGGGATACAAGGAAAATTTGGAAGGGGGAGAAAATGCTAAAAAATAGAAGAGAAATAGTACTGTTAATCATTTACAAAGAGTGGATATGCAAATTGATTAAAGCAACAAACAACACTTGGCTTCTGGCTATTATGAATTAGATTTGTGAGATCAATATTTCTGCCAAATTATTATTTTATTGAAAGCTGGATAAAATTCTAAATTAAATAAAATATAAAACTAAAGCAATCTGAAGACACTGTAGAACCATCAATGAAGTTGAAATTGATAAACCAAGAAACCAGAGGAAGACATGAGAGGATAGACATCACACCTAAAACACCAGCTGTGATATTAAAACCCTAGCCAGAAATATTGACTGTCTCTATATTAAACATTTCAGGTGAGTGTTCTGAAATATTACAGTCTAACAAGCAAATGTAGTTGAGCCAGCCTCGCAAAACTGAGCACTCTAAGCGAGTACTCTATCACTGAGCCACAACCCCAGCCTCTCCTTTTGGCTTTTAAAAGCACTTTTGGAGAATAGATTTTCAAAATACACACTTTACCAGAAATAATGCTTATGTAATTTCTCTATAAAGAGTATGCTCAAATTTTCTTTGTTACTTAGAATATAATCTGTTCACTCAAGTGAATACATACTATTATAAAATTCACCAATACATAAAATGTAAAAATTATATAAAACAAGAACCAATAAAGTAAAAAAAAATATAAGGTAAATGCAAATATCTTCAATAAATGTTAAGTCTGTTTTTAAAAATGTAAAAAAAAAAAATTATTGAGGAAAATTTAGAATTATTTACAAGAAAATGTCTTGACATATTGTAACAGAACAGTATCATTATACCCAATTTAATCTATAAATTGAAAACCATTTGAATAAATATCAATAAATATTTTTTTACCCCTAAACTTACAAACTGATCCATTATACAAATTATTAAAGAAAACATCAGGGCTGAGGATCTAGCTCAGTGTCAGAGCACTTAGCCGGCATGTGTGAGATCCTGGGTTTGGTCTCCAGTTTCACAAAAAGAAAGGAAAAAAAAAGAATAATAAAAAAAAAATGGAACCATCATCATCTGATATTTTTGAGAAGGAATGAGGTGGGAGAAAGCTGGAACTATTAGATAATGATGATAATAATAATAAAACTAGAATATTTAAAATAATAAGATGTTGACACAAAGTCAGATATGACAATTATTAATAATTTAGATTATATTCATTTATGCATTTAGAGGCACTCAGTAGTAGAAAGTGACTGAAATAGAATAGAAAATTAATGTGAAAAAATAAGGCTTTGTAAAAATAGGTTTTGCTTTGTCTGCATAGTAGGGATTCAGTGAAACTCCTCACATAAAGACACTAGTATGGCAGTATGTAAAAATGTGGATGTATAACTGATGTGATTCTGCAATCTGTATACGGGGTAAAAATGGGAGTTCATAACTCACTTGAATCAAATGTATGAAATATGATATGTCAAGAGCTACGTAATGTTTTGAACAACTAATAATAAAAAAATAATTAATAAATAAATAAAGATATTTCAATTGAGGAAATTTTTGATACTCTGAAAATTCGGCATATCCACATCTAATGTGACTTATTATTACTTAAAACGACATTTTTTTTTTTTTTTTTTTTTTTTGGTGCAACTAACTCTGGGCTATCAGTTTATCAACAGACCTTTTCATTTAGGATATTCAAGCAATGCCTTTCCCTGGAACATGTTGTCTCTTGTGTCGTGTATCAAGTTCTATACACTATCTTTCAACATTACTTGAACAATGTTTTCTTCTTTCAGAGATATTAGAGAGGACATTTAAGAGGTACATGGTATATTTGAAATTCTCTCATTCAACTTTATATTTTTTTTTTCACTGTGACTTGCTTTTTTTTACATTTACACATTTCAAGGCTTGTCAACAGATCAGCAAGAGTTAGCTTGCAGACATCCAGGGTGGAATAATAGATACAATTATTTTGTAGTTAATAGAAAGCTAGTTTTATATTTTTTCCATGAGATGATTTAGGAATTAAAATGGAATAAAAATGTTTCTCCCCTAGGAGTAAGTGGAAGTGAAAAAAATATAAAGTAAATGGCAAATGTAGACCTACAAAATAAAAAATTTTTAGAAAATTCCCTGTGATATGAGCAAGAAAATGGGATTGATTTGTGTAAAGCTAAATTTTATTACTTCTTTTTACATTGCTAATAATTTTCTAACATATCTTTCAACTCTTCACTCAATAGCTGAAAGAAACAAAAAATAAACATAGTTACTTTGTTTATATACCAATACTACTTTTAAGTGAAGATTACTATTTTCATTATTAATCTTCATTAAATAACTAATTTAACAGTTTTACCACTTTTGTAGCCTGTCAATTGCAAAATATTTCTTCATAATTTATGGCAAATTATTTTAATAGTAATATACAAATTACTTTTCAGATTTGAAAAACAATATTTTTTAAAAGTTAATTTCCCCCAAATAGCATATCATGTGAATATTCTCTCCCTTGGACCTGACATTATAGAAGAGAAAGTTTAACTCTATATATGTAAAGACATTATTGTTAATCTATGTGGTTTCATTACTTCTTTTAAAAAATTACATTTTTTAAATCTTAAAAATAATTTCTCAATAGTCAGACTTACAAGTGTATTCCTATCACAAGTCTATGATGTTGAGCTGGATTTCTAACATTTGGTACACATGTGTTTTATAAATATATCAGTGTCTCTCCTAATACTGCTTTATTTGGTTAACTTTGAAATCAAATGCTGGGACCATCCACCAGAAATCAAAATCAAGATCAATTTTGCTATCTCCAACCTGATGGATTCTTGTATCTTTCAAATTTAGTCAAGGCATTTAACTTGTGCTTTCTTAACGTGTTTTAATAAGGTACTGCATATTATTTTTATACATAGATCACAATATTAATGTTTCTCTTGTGACATCTGTGAAAATTCACTTTCATGTCACTTTATATGAAGGGTGCTGTAGTGAATACATTGAGATATAGGCAATTTGAATTGAAGGTCTTCCCATAAATGATGAGAATGGACAATTCTCAATGTCATTTCGGTATCACTGAATTTCTCTGCCCTTTGGTAGAGAAGAAAGCTTTAGATTAGTTTACACCTTGAATGCTTCATTTACAATTCAATTAGATTGAATGTCACTGGAGGCAAATACTGTGAACAGCATTTCCAGATTCATTTATAAAGATGCTTACCAGATAACACAGGTTCAGTTTCAGAAGTAAGCTTTCTATGGAATTTTAGGTAGGTTAGAAAGAATTATAGTCTCCTCTCATCATTAAAATGCATGCACGAAATACTTCAAGCCAGCTTATTCATCACTCTGAAATGCTGACAACATGCTTTAGGGCTTACTTCACCAAGGTGAAAAAAAAAAAAAAATCCCCCTTTCTTTAAGGTGCAGAGGGATATTGTTCACAGGTAGGTCCATTCATCTGTGGCATTTCTTATAATCTATAAACAAAACCATGGATTAGTTACTGCTGTTCTTCAGCATGCTGCTTTGTCATAAACATGAACCTACATTAGAGAGAAAATGTACTACTAAAATTTTGAAAAATAAGAGAGCACATGCACTCAATACCCACTTTTTCAAACCTTGAAGATGGCATCTCTCTCTGAATATCCTATTCACATTTCAGGCTACTAATTCTTAACTAAAGAGATATTTATTCTTTTAAAAAATAACAAGATTTTTAAAGGATTTTTATATCCAAGTCATTTAATGAAATTATAAATGTATTTATAATAAATAGTTTTTTGGTGGCATTGATTTCTTTGCATAATAATGAGCTTTCTTGTGGTGATATTTAGTGGGTGTGATGAAAACATAGTAGATATGTGGTGCCATTTTAATAGCATCAGAATATATCTGAACTTTTGGCTTTTAAGTATGAGCTTTTCAAATTATAATCAGTATAACATCACATATTTTTCTGAAATTTCAGAAAAATATTGAGGGAAACATACATAAAATATTTTAAAATATATTTTTACATTTTAACATCAGCTATGAGGGGCTGGGGATGTGGCTCAAGTGGTAGCGCGCTCGCCTGGCATGCGTGCACCCCGGGTTCTATCCTCAGCACCACATACAAACAAAGATGTTGTGTTCGCCGAAAACTAAAAAAAAAATATTAAAATTCTCTCTCTAAAACAAAACAAAACAAACAACAACAAAAAAAAACATCATGCTATGAACTTCTTAAGAGTTAATATCAAATGAATGTATTTATTGAAGTAATTTAGTTTTCTGAATTAGAATTGAAACTTCACTACTCTGGCACTTCCAAATGTTTCTACATCATTCCATACCAAAGCTTGGATCACCTTTAAATTTTATAAAAAACACTTAAGTGCTCTTAGTAATTTTCAAAGAATATCTACAACATTGCCCAGAATTTGAACTCTTCCAGATTTAATTTCCAATAAATTTAAATTGCTTTGAATAGTGAAGGGTAATTCAAGATTATTGTAGTGCTCTAAATTGCATGGTAGAGTACTCATAAAATGTAAAGCCCTTCAATGTTTTTAAATCACTATGCACACTTTAGAGTAATTTCAACACAGTGAATGCTATGATTTTTAGTTTTCATTGCTTTAATTTGAAATAATGAAAAATGCCAATCCAGAATAGCATTTTTTACCAGTGAAAGTAGTAACTAAAGTGAATTTCAAACTGAATTAGAGACTTTAATAAGTGAAATGAAAGGATGTAATTGATAAGGAAAAAATGGTAGTCACCATTATCACAATGATCTTTAATACTCATTCAAATTCCTCTATCATGAGATTCAATTTATTATATTAGCACATTTTAATACTGTGCCAACAGTGTATTTTTTATTTTATATATTTCATATTGCTATGGAAAGTTGATGGTAGATAGATATGGAAAGACAGGTATTCAGATTTTAATTTGAATTGATTCAATATTATGAAGAAAATATAATAACCCAATTACATTGGAAATATTTAGAGTTTAAGAACTGAAACCATTAAAATTAAATGTTAAAATAATCCTGTTTTGAGTCTAAGATAATGGTATAATAAAAATTTGTTGACACTAGCTAAAACATTTAGACTATCACATATGTGAATAAGTAAGACATATTACACATAACATAATATTTAAAGGTAAAATAAAAGTATATAAAATAATAAAGTATTGATATTTCTGTATTCAGCTTATTTTGCTTGGTATAACATCGTCAATGTTCATTTATCTTGTTGTGAATGACAAGATTTCATCATTTTTACTGTTTAATAGCATTATTTAGTGTGTGAGTATTCATATCACATTTTCCTTTCTTTATCCATCCATAAATTGATGGGTACTTAGATTGATTCCATATCTTGACTATTGTGAATAGTACTACAATAAACATGGGACTGAGGATATGCCTTCAACCTAATGATTTCATTACTTATGAATATATACTTAGCATTGGCATTTCTGAGTCTTATAAGAATTCTGTTTTAAACTCCTTAAGAAATATCCTTACTGTTTTCCATAAAGGCTATGCTACCTTATATTCCCACCTAGAGAGTGTAAGTATTCCCTTTTCTTCACATCCTTGTCAACACTTGTCTTTTGTAAATGAAGGTATTGCATAGTGATAAAATAGTCATTAAGAAAAAAAAATGATTAGGTCGATCTCATCTTTACCTAATATGAGAACCAGAAATTATTTAAAACAAAATCAGAAAGAAAAAGAAAATGGAATGGGCAATTCCACAAGCATAATAGAAGATTATAACACCACTTTTGTAGCAGTTAATATAATAACTAGGTAAATAATAATAATAATAATACACAACAAGAATAATACTTGGAACTAATTGATATTTAAAGAACACTATTTCTCCCAACCACAGAGTAAACTTTCTTTTAAAAGTGTATGTATATATTTGTCACAATAAAACACATACTGCACGTAACTAGTGTTGATGGGATCACGCAAATGGATTCAAAATTTATACAATGTGTTATCCAGTCTTATGAAATACAGTTAAATATCAGTTTTTAAAAATCTAGAAAAGCTCTAAATGTCTGTAAATAGAGCAATATTCTTCTATTCTATGAGACAACTTTGTCCCCAGCAACTAGAAAATTGTCTAGCCAACAGTAAAGGCAACAATTGTTACTATCAGAAATGCCCCAGGGAGGGGAAAAGAAACTGATCAAAAAATATACTACTGTTCTGTGTAAACAAAATCAAGAAAAGATTTATATAAAGATTGTAACAAAATTCGACTGCCAAGAGGACCTAAATAGGTGCTACTTTGTCTCACAGATCAATTCCTATCTAAGAGTGTACCCATAAACCAGAATCTATCATTCATCCTCTGAGACTACCTTCATAACTAGAAAAATTTTCTGAAATTTCCAACTTGTTAATTACTTAATCAAAAATTTAAGCAAGGAAAGACACAGAAATTGAAGTGATTTGATTAAAATACACACTACAGTGACTGTCTCAAAGTAAATAAGTCAACAAATTTGATTTGTTTTGAAAGATGTGTATGATAGTGGGCATGTGTATATGCACCATGACCATCAATAAATTCGATTTATTATCACAAAATATTGTTTATTCTGGAAAAATGGGTGTCTGATCCCTAACACTGAGATTCCTGAGATTATAAGAGATTTGTAAATTCATTTTACCTCTAAGATATATTGTTTTATTAAAAGAAAAAAGTATTTCCTTGCTATGTAAAAATTTAGAAATAATTGATGGGATAAAAGAAGTATTATATATTATTAATGTTCTTGTGATCAAGTAGATCAGAAAGTAGTCTTAAGGAATGAAAGACTAATTTAAACAATAGAAAAACTCTAGGACTAGAAAGCATTTTATTGAAGAGTTCTTTGTTGTTATGAGTTTTTACTCAGTGAACAAAACATACGTCTTTTGATTTAGAGAAAAGTATGTTCTTATTAAGAAATAAGTATACTGAGAACTGGCTGTTATTTTTGAAATTACTCTCTAAGTTCTTATAAATTAACAAAGGAATACTATTAGAAATAATACAGAATGTTTCAATGAGGAAAAATAGTTAGAGACAAATACTTCAGAAGTAGGATCTGTACAAAATGGTTTTAAAAAGTCATAATTTCTAACCCAACTTCTTATAGTCTGCATTTTTATTTGTGTTCTTGGAACTATATTTGTAAACTAAAGATGAAAACAATCAGCCTATAAAATTGTTCTATTGGAATAGTAAATATAAAGTTCCTGCTTGACATCTTGTTAGTCACCTGATATATAGTAGCTACTATTATTATGTTTGTGAACTAGTAAAGGGTTTTTGAAAAAGTTGCCTTTTCAACTTTTAGAAATTTAGAAGAGAGGTTTTGAAAGTTGGGTCTGATGGTAGGCATATGTATATGCACCGTGACCCTTTTGGGTATCTACTGACATTTATAGACTGCTAGTGTGTGTGTGTGTGTGTGTGTGTGTGTGTGTATGTGTATACATTTTTAAATGCATAATTAAAATACAAATGCATAGTATTAAAACTTGAGTTTTGAGATGGGATTACATTCCTTCTTTGCCAGTTATCTGTGGGTTCTTGTCTCTTAAATTTTGAAGAACAAAATCCACGGACAATCACAAACAGTCACAGAAGGTTTAAGCCTGTAACATTTTATGTTTAACATTGACCATTTTAAAGACTAATTCTTAACAATAAATTATAACTACTAAGTATGAAACAAAAGCGTATTAAATCCCTATAACTTGTGTTTTACAAAAAGTAGAATATATGCATCTAACACAAATCTAAAATATGAACCTGATAAATAACTTATGTGCCATAAACAGAGAATAGGTAAGTTTGTATGATGTATGTACATAAAATATTTAAATATATAAAAATTTAAAATGGAATATCAGTAATATGATTAGTATAAAAAACAAATTTAGGTTTGTGTAAAAACTAAAAAATGCTTGGAGGGTTCATTATAGCACAAAAAGTTGTTCAAATACTGAAATTCACCTACTAAAACAATAAGAATATAAAAATCTTCCTTAAAAACAAGATTCTATCCAGATCTAACAAATTTAATATTGCTTATATTACTGTTTATTTTTTTCTGGAGACTGTTTCACATACTACCTTTTATGTAACATTTTCCATTCTTTATGCTATGGAAAGATTTTATTTAAAACAGTCAAACAATGGTTAACCACGTTCTGAATGATTAATGATCATATTTTAAAAGTAATATTCTCCTGATCAGTATGGGAGAGTAGTGATATGTATATGATTAAATCATAGTGTATATCACTTCTGAGAAAGACTTTCTAGTTGAATATAATATCATGCAGCTCTCTTTGAGTAACAGGTTAATATTGAGTCCTTAGACTTCTGCAAGTCCAGTCCAATAATCTCACCTTTGAAAGCACAGGTTTTCAAAGCATCAAAATGAAAACAGAAATATTTATTAATGTTTATGCATAGTGATTGCCATTCATGATGATGAAGTTAGAGAGGTCATGATACAATCACTTTATGTAAACCTTACTTCTGAACATAACTGAAATTTGGGACAAAACATCCAATACATGAGATTTGGGGATATTTCACATGGAAATCATAACATATGTACACCTAAAATGTTCTCTTAGGTATTTTTATTTATAACTGGGGGATTAGATGCAAGAATATTATATGTAGCCTGACTGCAATTTAGAAATTCAGGTTTGTCAAAGAGGAAATGTAAGGGATATGAAGGTAATTCCCTGATGTATTTGATCATTCAGAAATCTATTAAAGCATCCATGTAGATGTATTTACTGACAATACTTAGGCTATAATAAATTTCATATTTGTTCTCCAAGGCTCAGTGTGATTCACTATAGGAAATCCATAAAAACACTGTCACGGCCTTTCAAGACTGAAATGGAAACATCCTTGAGTAACAGGTTTTTGAAAAGGTCTCAGAATCTTAGAAGTTCAGTCTGATATTGTAATATGTAACTAAAGTTAAACTGAACAACAACTGAAATTATCTGGTAAAGCTTTTATAAATTCATCCACTGTGGGATGAAAAATATTCCAAACTGATTTTCATTTCAAATAAATATTTTATTATTGGTAAAATCAGTTAGCCTCAATCCCAGTGTAGTAAATTGTAACCTGAAATTATGTGTTCCAAAAAATACATAGAAAAGACTTTTACTTTTGTTGTTTCATTTTAAAATGTGGTTTATCATTTAATGATTAAATTTTAATGATATAAAACTCTAAGTTCATGTGGATATAAAACTTTGTAAAATAATCTGAGGATCTATATATAGTTTGTGAATTAACAAAAGAAAATTTTATGGAGATTAAACTGTCATTAGTACAATGGATACTGTCAATGAATAAATTTCTTCTAGAAAATAAGATACTCAGGCAATAATATCAATTAGAGATTGTATCCTCAGTAGACTGAAAATAATAAGGATTTTATCTAAGTATATGAAGTTTCTTTCATAATCTTGCATTTTCTTTCTTATTAAACATTATCTCATCACTTCAGAACATACTTTCCAAAGAGGTCAGAACACTTGAAAACTGGCATGAATTTTAAAGAAGATATTTTGATAGTAATTTAAAGTTGATATTGATGCACTTGTAATGGATTCCAAATAGATGGCTAAGAATAAAAGTGATGGGAATTTATAAGATATCAATAAATTATGAGAAATTTTTCTCTAAGGCACTTAAAATTATATTGTAATTTATTTAATAAGACGTTGAAAAGCTCCATCTATTGCTCTAAAGCTTCATTGGACCTCATATAAAATATATTTTAGCTATTCCAAAGTCTCTTGGAAAGTACAGCAGGATGGGGATGTAATTTCAATTGAGTGTTGGAGGGTAAGTATGTTTTAGCCAGATGGAATATGAAGGTTGTGAATGGAGAACTTGGTCAAAGCAAGGGCATAGACTAAGGAATAAATATATGAACATTTAATGAATTAAAGTGCAGTTAACTGAATATTGCATAAGCACAGCTATGAAAAGTAAGGAAAAAGGCACACAATATTGTGCTAAAGAGTTTTGAGCATTCAAGACAGTGAAAGGCTTCATAGGCTACTCCAAGAAAACATCCACTGAGAGCAGTGGAAAGACTGTAAAAAATGTAAGTAGAAAGAAGACATGATGATATATATGTGGGTAATGGATAGAAAGTGAGCTGGAAGATAGAATAAAGAAGTGGTAGAAACCCAAATGGGAAAATTAATTAGTCAAAAGTTACTGATAGAAAATAAGGAAAATACTAAATTAATAATATAAGTCTTCCTAATTTACCAGAGTGAGTAGACAGAATAAATGAAATTTTAAAGTATTAGTGATGTATCCCCAACAAGATTTTTTGATCAAATGTATAGGAAATTAAGGGAAGTGAAAAATTAGAGAATTGTAAGCTGTCTTGTTTGTAGATGAGAAGACCATTAATAGACAATGTGAGCAATAATTAGAAGTAGATTTTTGGGTGCCAAGAAGAAAAACTCTATTTATAAAATAGATATACTTTGAGAAATCTAGAAGAAAATGCCATTAGGCAGATGGAAAATTGTACCCAGAAAAGTATGTGCTAGAAAAATAGATTTTGAGACTGTAGAGATGTTACTTTAAGGTAAGGTACAGGAAACAAAGATGTAATGATGAGGAGGATGATGATGATTTGGTTCACAACTTAAATATATGGTTGTAGATGGACTTTTATTGTGTTTGTTTATTTATATGTGGTGCTGAGAATTCAACCAGCATCTCACACATGCTAGGAAAGCACTCTACCACTAAGCCACAACTCTATTCCCCCAACTTAAATTTTATTTTTTTAAATGTTTGTGTATTTTTAAAAATGAATGAATTTTATTTTTATTTATTTTAATTGGCAAATCAAGCAGAAAATTACATATTAATTAATTGATTAATGTATACATATAGGTATTAATTCATGTATATTTATTAATCAATGAGATATGATGTAATGTGCATATAGAAAGACTGAGAGAGAGAATAATGTTTAAACCAATTTAAACATATTTATCTCCTCAATTATTTATCATTTATTTACAGTGAAAATGCTTAAAATTATTTATTCTAACAGAATGTTTTTCTTATCTATGATTCTCCAAATGTGCATAGAAAACCTTTCTCTCATCTAATTCTAATTGAGTACTTATTCATCAAACTTTCCCTATCCTACCCACTTCTCCAAACCCTGGCACATGCCATTTTACACTGTTTTACTTTAACTTTTATGAGATCAACTTTTAAAAATGCCACATAAGGGTAATATCATGTGTTACTGATAATTTTTTTTTTTGGCCTGGTTTCTTTCATTTAACAGGATGGTCTTCAATTCTGTCAACTAAAATATCACAAAAGATGAGATTTCATTTTCATGACTGAATTGTATTTCTTGATGGACATGTACTACTGTTTCTTTATCCATTCACTAGTTGATGTACTCAGCTTGTTTCTATTCCTTCACTGTTATAACCGGTGTGGTCCAATGAACATGGGAACACATGAGTACTGTTGATACCCTATTTCATTTCCTTTGAATATATATACAGTGAGGTGGTTGGTGGATAATTTTACTTTAATGTATTAAGGAACCTCTATGCATATAAATAGCAGCTATGTTAGTATGCATTCCCACCAGCATATGCAAGTGTATCCTCTTTTTCACATCTTCATAGCAATTGCTAGCTGTTGTTTTTTGGTAATAGGCATTGGTCCATTGTTTCAATACTTCCTTGAAATTTTATTTCATTTTTCTCTAATGATTAGTGATATGGAGAACTATTTCAAAAGTCTTATTTTTTAATTTTTCTTTTTTTCCCATTTTATTCCCTCTGCTTTTAAGTTCTTATATCAAAATCACTGCCTATCCTAATGTTATGAAGCATTGCCATATGCTGTCTTCTATTAGTGTTATATTTTGGGACTTATCTTTAAATCTATAATCTCTTTTTAATTCATTTTGAAACTGATGAAAGATAGCATTCTAGCTTGATTCTTCTGTGAATGGATACCCAATTTTCCAGAAAATGAAATGAAAACATGGTTCAAGGGAAATACAATAAAATTTTAAAACTCTTTGCTCTAATAGCTAAGAAAAAAAACCCCAGAAGACTCAAATATATAAAATCAGAGACGAAAAATCACACATTATAATTGACAACAGAACTGCTATGAATAATTAGAGAGTGTTATATATGCCAACAAATTTGAAAATCTAGAATAAATTATCAAATTTATATAAACATACTCCTTACTACAGTTGAATCATGAACCAATATAAAACCCAAATAGACCAATAAGTAGTTGTGAGTTTAAATTAGTTAGCAAATGTCTCCCTTCAAGGAGAATTTCAGGAATAGAAAGCTTCAATAAATATTTAATAAAATAATATTAATTATTTTTAGTATATTCCAAAAATTGAAAAAAATAAACTTCATCCAAAGAAATTTTATAAGATCAGCATTACCCTCATAAATAAAAAAATACACAAAATGACACAAAAATAACAACAATATTAAAAGTCAATTATCTTTAATGAATATAGGTATTAAAATTCTCAACACAGCACTGTAAAATCAAATTCAACAGCACATTAAAACGTTTATTTACCACAATCAAATGAGGTTTATTTCAAGGATTAAAGAATAGTTGAACATATGAAATCAATAAATGCCAAATGCCATGTTAAATGAATGAAGCCAAAAACAACAACACAACAACAAAAAAAACCATGTAGTCATCAGCACAACCGGTGCAGAAACAACATTTGATTAAATTCAATATCTTTTCATGATAAAAACACTGAAATAATTAGTCATGAGGAGACACACCTGAACATAGTAATACTAAATGTAATAAGCTCATATGAAACATTGTACTGAGTAGGAGAAATCTGAAACTCTGTGTCTAAGTTGTGGAACAAGATAGGTATAACACCTCTATCTCTTTTATTTAAACACAATATTATAAGCCCTCGCCAGAGTTATCAAGCAAGTTAAAGAATAAGTGAGACAATAGTTATGAAACACAAGGTAAAATTGTCACCATTTTCAGATGACATAATTATATATATACATATATATTCAAAAGCTCTAAAGGCTCTACCAACAAGTTACTAGAAATGACAAATACTTTTGGCAAAATTGCAGAATATAAAATTGACATGTAAAATCAATAGTCTTAATATTCTCCAGTAGCCAATGATGCAAGATGGAATAAAAAAATGATCTATTTGCAATATCTACAAAAATATTCTCAGGAATGAATTTCGCCAGAGTGGTAAAAGAATATAAACAATAAAATATTGATGAATCTAACCATACTTTCCTATGTACATATATAAATGTACCAGAGTTACTCACCGTCATGTACAGCTACAAGACACAAACTGAAACAAAACAAACACATAATGCCAAAAATGATATAGCCAAAATATTTACAAAAGCCAAACTAAATAATATGTGACCAAGAATTTTAGTCCCAGATAAATTGTAATTTTTAATATAGGCATTCACAGCCAAGCATGGTGGTTCAAGCCTGTAATTCCATAGGCTGAACAGGCTGAGGCAGGAGGACCCTGAGTTCAAAGCCAGCCTCTGCAAAAGCAAGGCTGCTAAGCAACTCAGTGAGAACCTGTCTCTAAATAAAATACAAAATAGAGATGGGGATGGGGCTCAGTGGTCATTTGCCCCTGAGTTTCATTCCCAGTAAACAACAACAACAACAACAAAAAGAATATAGTAATTCATGAAGAAAAATTTCAGGAGCACAACATTGAATATATATGAATCTAAAATTAAACATAAACAGATGTTTTATATTTTAAAAAATGTATCAGTGATATAAAACTGAACAATACAGTAATATAATCTGATTGTAATATAATCTGATTAAAATTTTCATAATCTTTTTATCTTTAATTAGAAGAGCTCTTTTAGAAATTAATAATTTCTATTATAAAAACAAGGTTAGGTATTCCTATCATGTCCATGTTTCTTTTCTTCTACAAAATCAAGTAAAATTAAAATTAATGTATCTTATTGTTAATCAACATCCATCACACTATTTCATTTTAATAAAACTATTATTTTTATTTAGTTTTCTTTTATTATCATGCACCAAAAGAAATCTGGATTGTAATTAATATTAAGTCAATGCTTATTTCTGGGTGATGAAATTTGGAATTCTTTCTGTACAGTTTGTACACTTTGTATTGCACTTGTAATACATTTTATAAAGACAGCAACATCATTATTCAAAAATAAATAAAAGTTGACATATACAGGAAAATAAATAAATAAGCAAATAACAACAACACAAAATATCTAAAAGTAAACAACAGATGACCAGCAGAGTAGAGGGAATTAAAAGGGAAGGAGGAGGAGAGGGAAACGGGAAATATTGGGGAGAGAATGAGAGCAAATTCTATTCCATGCTTTCAAAATTATGTCATAATAAATCATGTGTTTATGTATAGCCAAAAAGAACAAATAAAAAACATTAATGAAATTACAGTGATTATACACACACACACACACACATGCATCTAGATATACAATGATATCCATATTCATGCATTGGAGGAACCAATAATGTTATAGTGTCTATACTATAAAAAGTGATCTATAGATTAAATGCAATACCAATAACATTTCTCAAAGTAAGAAAAAACAATCTGCAAATTTAGATGATATCATGAAAAATTACAACTAGCCTAAGCTATCTACAGCAAAAATAACAAAGGAGACATTGTACTATGTGTGGTGAAAACATACTTCATAGTTTTAAAAATCAGAATAGCATGGTACTGGCATAGAAACAGACATAGTGAAGGGGAACAAAATTGAGAGAAGTAAAACCCCGTATATTCAGTCAAATGATTTTTATTTATATGTGATGTACACAGATATTCTTATTAAATTCAAAAATTAAATGTTAAAGTAACACTCATGAAAGAATAAACAATTGTATTTGCCTATTCAAGAACTTTGATGGAATACATGTGTATATGCATATGTATGTATTTGTGTACAGTTATATTTTGTGCAATTTTTAATTGTTTTATACTTTCATTTAATTGGTTAATATTATACTGGTTCTTTTTAGTTATACATGACAGTAAAATCCACTTTGACATCGCTGTAAAATCATGGAGTATACCTTGTTCATGTGTCCAAAATATCTATCTTTTTGTAACAATTTCATAATGGCATCTGTATCCACAGACACCTTACCTGGCAATTAGTAAAAAATGATTCCATAGAAGATATTTTAAGTAAACAATTGTGACCCTGACATTTTCTTTCTTACTATTCTTTTTATATTTAAAGCCAATTTCTTTAAGAGTGTCCAGAGTTTTAATGATCTGTATTATCATTACTTCTGTGAACTTCTGTGGTGCCCATTCCCACAAATGCAGATAATATTCATCAGTGATAATTAATTAGATTTTGTCTTGTTTTCTCACCTCTCCATGTGTTTGAAAATACTCATCTCCTATTCACATTTAATCTGATTTATTACAATTTGATTTTCAATGCTGTTTAATATTTATCCCTATCTCAGTTTTTTATCTTCAAATATTATGTATTTTAATATTTGAAATTTTAAAAAAAATTTAAGGAAATAAAGATGTCCCACTGCATAAAAATATTGATGATAAGGCTGAGTGCAATGACATATTTCTATAATCCCAGCAACTTCAGAGGCTGAGACCAGAGGATTTCAAGTTCGAGGTGAGCCTTAGCAACTTAGCAAAGCCCTAAGAAACTCAGTGAGACCCTATCTCAAAATAAAAAACAAAAGGACTAGTGGCAGAGTGTTCAGTGTCAAAGTGTTCCTGAGTTCAATCTCCAGTAACCCCACTCCAAAAAAAAAAATGACATTAAGTCATGAATTTATGTAGGGGCACAACAATGAGTATTTGTTAAATTAATAAATTATTGCCAAATATAATTGCAAAGATTTTTCTTTAATTTATCAGGACTATGTCAAAAAAGTAAGTATAATATTTCAAAAAGAAACTGAACTGCAAAAATAGCCTGTGTGTGTGTGTGTGTGTGTATAATATGTCCATATGTCCATCAGATTATTATAATCTTCTAAACCTTGAAGCATTAAAAAAGCTCAATTTTTCTTATTCTAATGTTCAAAAGCATTTTCTGAACAATATAAAATTATATTACTTGTTTTCATTACTCATACCAATAAGAATTATATTTTGAAATATGAAGAAAAGGAAAACAGAAATCTATTTATTCTTACAGTTATGTAATGTTATACCAAATGGTAAGTAAATTATTTAATTGAAATCAACTCATGAAGAATAAGAATTTAATATTAATAATTTTTTGTTTGTTTCATGTAGTACATGCTGCTAATCCCAGTTACTAAGGAGGCTAAGGCAGAGGATCTTGAACTTGAGTCCACACTGGGCAACTTAATGCGACCCTCACTCAGAATAGACTTAATTAAAACAACAACAAGAACAAGCTGGAGATGTAGATTGGTGGTATAACACGCTAAGCTCTTGGATAAATATCTATACAACAACAAAAACAATGATTTTTAAAAAAACATAAATAAATTCAATACCTGAATAATATTCTTATGGAGAAACAGTGTGTGTTAATCAACTTTTCATCTCTGTGACAATATACCTGTTATAATTAATTAAAACAGTGAAAAGTTTGACTTTGACTCACAGTTACAGAGGTTTTAGTACATGGATTGACACAGTTGTTTTGGGTCTGTAGTGAGGCAATACAACATGGCAAAAATGGAGCAAACTTTCTCAGTTCATGGTAGCTGATAAGACAAAAGAAAGGGTCAGGGGTCCCAATATCATTTTTTCTGTCATGGACCCAAGGTCATATCTTCCTTCCAGAAGACCTTACCTCCTACCTCCTAAATGTCCCACCATCTTTCAATAGTGCTACTGACAGGTGACCCAACCTTTAGCATATGGGCTTTTGGGGACACTGAAGTTCCAAACCATGACACTATCATTATTGAATATACTAGTAATGTGAAGATATTAAACACATATTTTCTTTCATATGTCATATTATCTGATGCATTCAGCTTTGATGATATTCCAGGAAACACTAACTATAAAACTTTTCAGGAATTTTATTATGATACCACAAATTAAGTTTATTCTAGTGTTGTAACAAAACTCCTAAAAGTATTATGT
This sequence comes from Callospermophilus lateralis, assembly GCF_048772815.1. Lineage (NCBI taxonomy): Eukaryota > Metazoa > Chordata > Mammalia > Rodentia > Sciuridae > Callospermophilus > Callospermophilus lateralis. The sequence goes on from NC_135309.1 coordinate 139,250,854, forward strand.
GAGACCAGATCTCCGAAGTTATCATTAAGCATATATTATTTACTAGTCATAGAGGGAAGGGAAACTGGTATTTCTAGTGTCTAAAGGGCATATTAGCAGGCATACATGCATAATAACATACCTAAATGCCAATCAGTTTTATAAATACATGTGTTCATTTTCGAATATTTATTTTGATATGTTCTTGTATTTGTGGCTGTTATGTAATATAATAGGATCTATTTTTTACTCTGTGGAATAGAAGTGAATGTAGTTCTCAGAAGTTCAAAATTATAGGCAACCACTTTAAGGGTCCCCTCTTGGCCCTACAAGAGTTCTGTTTCTATTCACATTTGAATAAATACTACTACTTTCATTCTTGGGAAAAAAAATCCAAAGTCATACTGGGATTGGCAGTACATGCCTGTAATCCCAGTGACTATGGAGGCTGAGACAAGAGAATCACAGGGTCATATCCAGCCTCAGCAACTTAGCAAGGAGTTAAGCAATTTAATGAGACTCTATCTCAAACTAGAAAAATAAAATAAAATAAAAAATCTGGGGCTCTAGCTCAGTGGTAAAACACTCCTGTGTTCAATGTCCAGGGACAAAAAAAAAAAAGTTTAAAATCACTACATTTTGTTGACATTTCAAATTCTCTTTGCTAAATAATAATGGGATTATCACCTCAGTGAAAGAATAATTTGTAGTCAATGGGATTTTTAACTAAAGATAAGTAATGAGTGCCACCAAAGAGAAAGAGAAAAAGCAAAATTAGGGAAATAAAGTTAGTAAGCATCTGAAATGTGATCTAAATTTATATAATAATAATGCAATGTGTCATAAACATGGTGTTATAAAACTAAAACAAGTCAATAATTCAAAACATTTTTGTGATTCCAAAACTCAAATCTTTAATAGCCATTTAAAAAAAAAAAAAAAATATATATATATATATATATATATATGAGAAATATGTTAATATTTTTCTTGATATTGGAATTTTATTTTTTTATGTGTGTTATGTATGTATACGTATATGTATGTATGTGTGTGTGTGTGTGTATATATATATATATATATATATATATATATATATATATATATTATATTGCTTCTGGGGTCTATACCCAAAAGATTTAAAAACAGCATATTACAGGGACACAGCCAATCAATGTTTATAGCAGCACAATTCACAATAGCTAAACTGTGGAGTCAACCTAGATGCCCTTCAGTGGATGAATGGATAAAAATAATGTGGCAAATATACACAATGGAATTTTACTCAGCAATAAAAGAAAATAAAAATCATGGTGTTTGCAGGTAAATGGATGACCTTGGAAAAGATAATGCTAAGTAAAGTTAACCAATCCAAAAAAAAACAAATGCTGAATGTTTTCTCTGATATAAGAGGTGGGGGGTGACTCATAGCATGGTAGGGAGGGGGAGCATGGGAGATAGAAGAATTCTAGATAGGGCAGAGAGGTAGGAGGGAAAAGGAGGGGGAAGGGGATTAGCAAGAATGGTGGAATGTGATACACATCATTATCCAAAGTACATGTATGAAGACACGTACTGGTGTCAACATAGTTTATATACAACCAGAGATATGAAAAATTGGGCTGTATGTGTGTAATAAGAATTATAATGCATTCTGCTGTCATTTATTTTAAAAATACATAAATAAATAAAATTCCAATATCAAGAAAAAAATTAACATTTCTTCATTAAAATATCCCTAATGAAAAGAGACATATTGCAAATGTTTTTGAATAAAATTTATTTGATTTTAGATATTTGGATTAGTTTTCATAGACAGGACACAAAATATAACTAATATTAATGTAGCATTATAATCTCAAGAATATTTTTATTTATGTCTGTTTTAATCATGAAAATTTTCACTTTGAAATTGTTAACATTTCAATTGATCTATTACAAATATGCAAATGAAATTGTGACTCCTCCAGCTAATGTTTTATCCATACCAATGTATATTGTGATATTGTAAAATAAATTATCGGTCCACTGATTTAGCATACTCAACATTATCAAAATATGTAAATATTTAAGTGAAATACTTGCATATTCATAAAATGTTGAAAATTTAATTAAAATGCCTAATGTTCTTTAATGTTCTTTATTTCTATGAAAACACCTGGTAAGGAATAAGAATTATGTATTTTTATTTGCTTGCAAAACCGGCCTTTACTAATTTACTTAGAAATGACTAGAAATGCACTGAGATGCAGAAGTTGTTGTCACTGTATTGAAAGAAGAGGTTAATTATCTTTTGTGGACTTTATGATTTTTAAGAGCTAGTAGGGTTACATGAAAGAAGATCATATAGAGAATTGCATGCTTTATATAGTATAGTGTAGTTGGTTAAATTTCTGGCATTTAATTAAACCAAAAGCACCTCCCACCCCAACTTTGACAGGCTTAAGTCCTTAGAAAACATTCTGTGGCATCAATGTGTTTTGCACAAAATAGAATGGCAAGTGAAAGGCTTCACACTGAGAATCTAGAAATGGTATATGAATGTAAAGTTCTTGCTCATGTCCAGCAACTTTCATGGGACAGCCTCTACTGAAACTTTATTGTAATTGAGATAGGAAGGTATATAAAACAGGACATGTTTAAGCAAGCAGAATAAGTATTCACATATTTGGATGAACAATTGGAAAAAATAAAATAATATGAAAAAGTAAAAAACATATTTACAATACAAAGAGCATATGCAATTTGAAGAATAAAGAGATGGTATTGTGTTGTTATTGTTTTTGCTGGTGGTCATGAGGCAAGCTGACATGCTATGTGGGTGGATACTATTGTTTATTCAGAGGAAATAGGAACAAAATAAAATCTAGGAAAGTAAAATAAGTACCAAATATTTAAATTCCTTCCATGTAAAAATTAAAAGATTCATAATAATAAAAATGAACTATATAAAAATATCACAGTAAAATGATTCATGGTGGATTATACAAAGTATAACTGCAAACAGACATTAACTTGCATATGATTTGCTTCCCATATTGTTATTACGGGAATGTAATAATTTTATTTTTCTTAGGAATTTATCCCATTCACTTTTTTAAAATTCATGACATGATTCTTAAGATTATTCTCACTTTACTTTGCATATTTGTCCTTTTTATACGTGTAAAGGAACACCTGTGCAGGAAGATTTGTGGAGGAGGTGCACAAAGGACAGACACAGACACACAGGGAAGGTGCAGACAGAAGAATGGCAGACAAAAGGAATGCCTATCCCTCTCTGGCTTTGTCTTTAATAACCCCCAAAATTAGATATTGCCCACTACCAATGACTACACTTGGACCAATATTCCTTTAACCCTGAGTGTTAGCTAACTGAGTTAATTAAGGTCCAGGTTAATGCAAACACAGAGCCTCTCTCCTTCAAAGATGTCACTATGTAAACCAGGTAAGTGCATCCACATAGTTATCTTAATAGTCTCAGAAGGGAATAGCTGGGCATTCAAAACGTGGGAATCAGGGTGCCAGTTAACCCCCCCCCCACCCCAGAGTTTGCTCACCAGGGGAAAACTTCCCTGTCTATTTCTAGGGTCAGAATACCTACATATGTTAAATATTCGAGCAACATATAACATGTTTTCAGTCTCCAAATTTTAAAAGAAAGCAAACAGAAATCTTTTACTATCCTGTCATTGATATTATCTCTGATCTCAAAAGCTCTCATATCATTATTCTCCCCTCTTGCATCAAAATTTCCCCAAGTAATGTACATTGTATCCTTAATATCTTTACTCAATTACATCACCAATCTCTAAATATGTCACATTTGGCTTTCTTCCTATTTCATCATTCCATGAAACATGAAAACAACATTTTTAAAGTCAAATCTAATGATCAAGCTTTCCCATGTTTTAGTCAGTTTCGCTACTGTGACAAAAAGATCTGACCAGAACAGTCATAGAGGAAAAGGTTTTTTTGACAGCTTATGATTTTAGAGGTCTTAGTCCATAGAAGGCCAGCTTCATTCCTTGGGGCTTGCTCAAGGTGAGGCAAAACACCATGGCCAAAGTTTGACAGATGGAAGCAGCTCACATAATGGTCAGGAATCAGAGAGAGAGAGAGAGGGAATCCACGCTCCAGATACAAAATGTCCCAGCAACACACACACACACACACACACACACACACACACACACACACACACACGAATCCCAGAAACAAAATATATACCCCCAAGCCACACTCCCAATGAGCCACTTCCTCCAGCTACACTCTACCTGCCTCCAGTTACCACTCAGTTAATCTCATCAGGGATTAATTCACTGATTGGACCTTAAGGCTGTAACCTAATCATTTCTCCTCAAAAACTTATTGCGATGTCTCATGTGTGAGCTTTTGGGAGACACGCATCAAAGCCATAACAGTGTGTATTTTCTCCCACCTGTCAACTGTCCTGAACATAGGTTTATGCCACCACTTTCCCTTTGCACATATCTTTCCTGATTTTATAACTTATCACTGCCAATTGTTCTCCTAGTTAAGTTCTGACTCTTTAGTATTCTTTGTCCATCCTACATCTTTTATCCAACTCCACTGCAGTAACTGAAGAGTCATTCTTGATTTTGCTTCCTTCTTAAACTAAAGTAAGCTTTTTGATTTTCCTTGATTTCAATATTAAATATTTGCTTAGGCTGTAATTTTTATACCTGTATATCACATCTCAGATTCAGACATCTATTTCCTACTTACTATTCTCACTTCAATCTTAAAGGAAATTGAATTGAATGTGTTCTAAATATTTCTTCAAATTTACTGTTTAACTGGGTGTCACATCTAGATTTTTTTTAGTAATCTTCATCATTTATTTTATTTCCTACTTCAAATATAATAGAAAAAATTTTAAACTTTGGAAATCCATAACACATTTTTCTAAGCCTCTCAATTTCTATTGTTCCCATCTGAGAAACTTCCTAAATATTTCTGTAATAAGTGACTGGTATGTTTTCTCTAATGCATACTATGATGCATTCTTCTCAAAGTAAGAAAAAAAAGTTAACTGTGAAATATTAGTAAGAAAACTGATTTTTTTCTGCTCAAGGATTCTTTCTTTCCTTATAGTAGATGAAAGTAGATACAGTAATCTTACATTGTTTTTGAGAGATCTCCAGGCATGCTCCATGGCTCCTAAAGATTCTGGCCAAACACATGTGTTATTTTCTGATTTGATCAGATTATCAAGATGCAAGAATACCACATTGTCCTATGATAGGACAATGTGGTATTCTTGCTATGATTTAGGTAGGAAGCAACAATTAATAATCCTTCTGGTGATTTTTCTGCACAACTACAGATCTTACCCTAAATCCCAAGTAGTGGGGGATTTATTCTTGCTACCACAAATGTCCATTTCAATTTAACATTTTTGGAAAAGAGAAATGACCATTAGTTTTAGAGCTAATACAAAGATCTGACCAGAAGAATCAGAGGAGAAAAAGTTTATTTGAGAGCTTATGATTTCAGTGGTCTTAGTCCATAGAAGTTCAGCTCCATTCCTTGGGGCTTGCTAGAGGTGAGGCAAAACACCATGGCCAAAGAGTTTGGCAGAAGTCCAATCTATCTTAGGACATTGCTTATTATTTGAAGTTTCTTTAGCTGCATTCCCAAACAAGGGTCCCTGAGTATAGTGGCAGTTGGATTCTGAATTGAAAAATTATCTCAGTATTGGTTACTCAAATAAATGATTTCAAGTTCAAGAAGGACTAGTATTATCACCATCATATCTACTTGCCAAAGTTATTTCTCTGGGAGACATGGCCTCTCATTCAGCCAATGGGTTCTGAATCTATAATATAGTTATGAACTGGGCTAGAAAATATGATTTTTAATTGAAGTAGCTACTCTGCATCTCCTAATCCTGCAATTTAAATATATTTTGTCAGCTTGAACTATTCTCTTATTGACTGAAAACATTATTTTTGGCCCCTGTGGCATTGCATTGTTAACTATCTCATAATTCCCTGTGGGTCACCTCTTCCTCAGCTATATTCTCTTCATCATTATAATTCCACCCACCTTTTTTCTGATGTTGAAATGCTGCCATCTGGCTTCTCCAATATGAGGATTCTGTCATGCTAATTGGAACATGGAACAAAGTTGTGTGTCAACATTTTCTATTCACTTCTCATCTACAAATAAATTAACATTGAAGCTTCTCAGCCACACTCTTACTTCACTCACAGTCACATTTCTAAATGTTTTGGTAAACAGAATTTCCTTTGGGTCTTGCAAAAGAAACATAATTCTCTGGTGGATGTGTTGGATTTGTCTGCTGTATCACTTTTGCATGTTCTTTTTCTCTGCCTTTACAATTGCACTTAAACAATCTGTTATAATAATTCTGGAAAAGCTACTTGACCTGCTTTCTCCAAATTTCTCAGGCAAATCCCAGTGACATTTTACCATTCTCTCCATGCATACTGTACAAAATATCAGTGACTACATCCTGGGAGAGTGTTCTTAAAACAACAGAAAACAAACAAACAAACAAACTTCCCTGACCAATTTTATATTTCATTTCTCTTGATCCAATACCAGCAAAATTTAATCCCAATTATATTTTTCAACTTCCCAGTAATATGCATTGACTTGTCATTGCTCCTCTTTATGAGGATAATAAATTTTCTGTTAGTGAACTCAGCACCCCTCCAACATAGTAGTTAAACCTTTATCCTAAAATTTGTTTTAGTGGTCAAGAGGGCATGTAGGGACAGGTCCTCAATAGCAAGGGTGTTATTTAATAAGACACTCTCTTCAAATAAGATAAGCTGTAGTTTCTTGCATTAAAATGATAGAATTGGGCCATTTTTCCAAAGAATCAGATATAAATTTTAGTGTCATAATTTTGGACGGCTTCCAACATGAATCTTCATTTACTGTCTGAATTCCCCATTTCTTCCCAGTTAGTACTTGACCACTCTGTAACATATATATCCGAAAATTCAAACTTATCAGGAGTTTGCTAATGATGTAACCAAGCCTTAATCCAAGATGCTCATCCTTTTCAACACTCTGCTTTTTAAGTTGAGAGTCCACTTATTAGCCACCAGGATTGTTTCTGATATTTACACTGTTAATGTAATTGCTGAGATCAGTCATTCTCTGTCTCTTATTGTCTTTCTCCATGCTATCAATTGCCGCTAGGAATGGTCATCCGGTTCTGTAGTCCTTGTCCTTGTAAAAACAATAGAAGTATAATAATAGCACATTTGCAGTACTGCCTCATGTTAAAGGTTATGAGTGGTTCACCTATCAACAGTGAAGGAAAGTTCTTTGTCAACTAGTCAACATTTAATGCTGTCACCATTTTGATCCAAGTAAAAATTTCATTTTAGCATTTACTTTTTTATACCACTTCTTGTTATTTTAATTCCCCATGAAACAGACTATGAGACAAACATTTGCATGGTGATATAACAATGAAGAATTTGTTTTTCAGCAATGACAGCTGTAGGGAGTGAAGGAAGTAGGACAGACGAATAAGGTAATTGCTGATGATGATGCAGCGGTACAAGAAAAATTCATTACTGATTCAGTGACACATAACTCTAGCCAGTCTCATGGGAAGCTCTGGAGCTGGAATGGTCATACAAAATAGCTATGAGTTAGCAAGGGGATCAGGTCCCTTTAAAAATTTATCATCTAGTCATTAGATGTGTGATGATAGAAAGGGAGAGAGTTTTCATTTACAATAGCACTTCAGCAAAAGCCAATTCTATGAGAACATCTCAGGTATGACAATGAGTTCTGAACCCTCCCAATAATTTGAAGTATTTCATTTTTGAAAGCAGAAAACTGGGAATTTGAGGAATAAACCAAGATGCTTATTTCAAAGAAAAAAATATCACCATCTGTTATACAAATATTCTTTCTTCCCACAATCCATTTTTTAACATTGCTTATTTTTTTTCATTTTTATTATTCCCATGTTTATCTTTATTGATGTACTTTTTTATCTCTTAGCACCACAGTACAATCTCTAAAATAGAGTCAAGAACTTTTGACTTATTCAAAGTACATTAGCAGTACTGCCTGCACAATATATAATAATTAGTTATACTGGCTGTCACAAATAGAACCATTTATACTAGAGTATAAAAGTTTTTTCTACAATATTATGCTAAAGAAAAATAAATATAAGAAGGAAGAGCATGAATCAGATCAAACTATAATCTAGTTTGCTTGGGTATCATTAAAATGCCAGAGCTTGGGTGACTGAAAATATTTTTTTTTTTTTCCTCAGAGTTCTGGAGAATGGAAAGTCCAAGGAAATTCTGCCTACTGACTTTGTTTAAGGAAAGGGCTATCTCTCTGATTTGTAGACGCTGTCTTTTCACTGTCCTCGGAGAGCAGATGGAGAGACTGGGCTCTGGGGTCCATTTCTGTTATAAGGGTATCAACGCTATTGTATTGGAGTCCTACTGTCCACATTTAAACTTTATCACCTTCTTTCAAACCTTCTCTTCAAATGCAATCATGTTGGGGTTGAGGGCTTCAATATGAGTTTTGGAAAGACATACTCAGTACCTAACACTTGAATAATGGTACAAAACTTCCTGAAAGACTATACATGAAAAACTTTTTTTGAATGAGATAATCATACGCAGTCATGATCTAGTAAATATTTAAAAACTCAATCTCAGGCTATAGTCCCTCTATGAATGTTGGTTGACAATTTTATTTATGTTTATGAGTAAAATAAAATATACCAGTGAAAATATATGTCAGAACCCTGCCTGTTCATCAATGGTACAAGAAAAAAAAAATTTATAATTAGTTAATGGTTATTTGAATTTGGGGAGAATATCTTCTCAATATTTTGGTTCATATTGGTGAACAGACATTCTCATTTTTAAATTGAATATGTTATATTAATATTTTCTGCATCAAATTCATAAACTTAGATAATCTGAGAAAGGAATAAATTCATCCTTGCTTTGTAGTAGTTGCTCATTTCTGTGTTTGAAATATTCCTACAATTGGTTTCAAATTACTAAACTGAGATAATTGATTTTGAAGTTTGGAAGAAATAAACACCCGTGCAATAAAACATACTGCTGTTTTATGCAACCAATATAAATTACCTCTGGAGCACAAACAATAGCAAAGAGAAAAAAAAAACAGTAAAGAAAGGATGCATTTGAAGATATCTCTTACATGATTTAATTATTAGGCTGTTTAAAAATTGGGTTGCAATATTGTTGATAATTTAACACTTGGCTCTCATGAAAATGAACTGGTATAGATTAGCTTAAACACAGCACTGCTTTTTCCAAAAAAGAACCTGGTCAGACTATTAAGAGTAGGGGAGGCAAGGATTGTTAAAAAATTTAATCCACAGATGTACCATATACAAACTGAAAAATTGTTAATGAAATAAACATGGCATATTTCATATTCTAAAGTCATTCTGTTTGTATGAAGAGTTGTACCCTTTTCAAAAATTTCAGGAAATAGAAAATACCTGAGAAATCATTTAACTTTTGTTTTTTGGAGACTTATCTCATTTAGCATGATAGTCTCCATATCCACCCATTTGCTGGAAAATGTCATCAAGTCATCCTTCTTTATGGCTTATACTCTATTGTGTATATATACTACCTTCTTCTTTATCCATTCTTTATTTGAAGGGCACTTTGATTTGGTCCATGGCTTAGCTATTGTAAATTAAGCTGTTATAAACATGGATATGGTTGCATCTATGTAGTATACTGATTCTATGTAGTATACTGATTTTAAATCTGCTGGAGAAAATATATATATATCTCAAGGAGTAGGATAACTGGGTCAAATGGTGTTTTCATTCCAAATTTTCTGAGGATACTCCATGCTGCTTTCCAGAAAGCTCACACCAATTTGGATTCCCACCAGTAACGTATGAATGTACCTTTTGCCCCACATCCTTGCCAACATTTATTGTTATTTGTATTCTTCTTGATAATTGTCATTCTTGACTGGAGTGAGATGGAATCCCAGTGTAGTTTTAATTTGCATTTTCTAATTGCTAGAGCTATTGAACATTATTTCATATATTTGTTGAACATTCATATTTCTTCTTCTGTGAAGTGTATGTTCGGTTCCTTTGTCAGTTAATTGATTGGGTTATTGGATTATTTTTGTGTGTGCTAAGTTTTTTGAGTTATTTATATATCCAGGAACTCAATGCTATATCTAAGATGCAAGTGGTCAAGATTTTCTTCCATTCTGTAGCATCTCTCTTCACACTTTTGTTTCTTTTGCTGTGAAGAATTTTTTTTGTTTGATGCCATCCTATTTATTGAATATTGATTTTCTTCTTATGCTTTTAGGAGTTCTTGGTAAGGAAATCATTTCCTGAGCCAATATTTTGCATATTGGTCATCAACAACAAACCCAAGGCCAACATCACTGTAAATGAAAACATATTGAAAGATTTCCGTGTAAAAACTTTGACAAGGATGTACACTTTTCCCATTTCCACTCAACATAGTCCTTGAATTTTTAGCCAGAACAATTAGACAAAGGAAAGAAATTAAAGAGATACCAATAAGAAATAAAGAATTAAAACTACATCTGTTTGCTGATGACATGATTCTATATTTAGAAGACACAATAAACTCCACCAGAAAACTTCTGGAACTCATTAAGGATTCATCAAAGTAGCAGAATACAAAATTAACACTCATATATCAATTGCATCACATTCACAATAGCCCCTTCCCTCTCTTACCTCCTTGCCTTCATTAGTTTTTGAGTAATTTTCACATTTAAGTTTTAAACTCATCTCAATAGAATTTTTTTCTCCAGCCAAGACTAAAACTGATACAACCTCTTAATTATGGAACTGCAAATATGTCTATATTATTAAGACACTATATTAAGTGTCTCCTCTACACAGCCTCAAATACACTCCCATCTAAGATAAGGAAGTGGCCACAAAATGAAATTAATGAGTGACCACACTTATAAAATGAACATTTTAATATGAACTATGTCTTCCTTACAGTGTCATTTTAATATCAACTGATATAATATATGCAAAAATATTTTATAAATTGTAAAACATGATAAGTATTATTTTGTGTGGATGATAAATATAACTATTGATTCTCTTGACTGTAAGACAAACACTGTTCCTACATGAAACAAACCATTAATTCCTGATGGTGCTTAATTATTATTGAGCATATTTTTCTTCATAGGAGCTGTCATTTATATGTGCTTGCCAACCAGCTTGTTTATCAAAACATTTCAGGCCTTTTCAAATTCTCATTTACATTGCCTCATGTTTACCACTCCCACAAATTTGTATTATCAGCACATTTAACTAGTGGGCTATTTTGGAGATTGAAAAGAGAAACGTTGATTCATCATGTGCAATATTTCACATCTGTCATTTCTATTCTACTGCCATTTGTTTAGTTCAGTCCCTTATTACTTCATATTTGAATAATTGCAATAAATTTCATGCTGTTCTTGCCTTTGAACTTTCTCTACTATATATATATATATATATATATATATATATATATATATATATACATTCATTAGACATAATACCACCAGATTATTTTTTCCACCTGCCTTCTTAAAATATTTGTTCTTCAATCTTCTCTTTTTTTCCAGCCTTTTATTGTAGCCTTCTTATAGATACAGATTTTCTCAATTCTGTCAGGCTATACATGCATAAACTTTTCAAAATCTCAGTAAAACCTATTATATAGGCCTCCATAATATGATTATCTTATAGCAGCAATATTAACATTCATAAAACCCTTGAGACATAAAACATATCTGAAATTATCCATTTTAACAAAATATTTTCCATTTTTAATAAATATTGGTTAAGAGCCTATTCCCCTTCAGATCAATTTGATTTTTCATAAATGAAATAGTGAGTTAAGAATTTAACTTATTTAATGATAATAGTTGATTGATAACTTGATGCCAGGAAAGATTTAGATTTGAAGTCCATTCATTTTTTTTTAATTTCACACTAAGTTACTGCATGCATACTGGCACTATTTCCACTAAGTGAACAGTTGAATATTGTTACCCAGTTATTTAAGTAAATGCATTATTTACCCTGTAATATCAGCCTAAAAGAATGAGTCAAAAATAACAGTAATCTCACTTTGAGAAAACAAACAAAAAACAAGAGAAGCAAAAAGCATTCAAACGTTTACAGTATTTATCATAAACCACAAAGTATAGCTATATTAGTTTCTTATACTCATACAAGACTAAGTTATATTTTAATTAAATATTAGTTAAAATAATAATATTACCTTTATTCAAGTTAATAACTCATCAACAGAAGAGTCAAGGTCAAGTAAGAATGACCTCAATATAGATACTTTATTTAATTTGCATCTTATCATTAAGGATATATTTATTTTTATTTTTTATTATTTTAACAGTCATAAAATTAACAGAGGTAATTCATTTAACTTGAATATCTACATGGCCAGAATAAGTTCTTCAAACTAAATATAATGTTAAAATTACCAAAAATATAGCAGAGGTGGTATGTGTGTTGCAAATCAGGAAAAATATTTTAAGTGTTCAACCAGGATTTTAAAAAAAATTTACTTATATTTAAGTTTTATGTGTAAATTTTACATTAATTTGTGTGCTTCTGCAATCCATTCTTTGAGCTTATACACAAAGCCTATATTCTTTCAATAGATTCCAATATTTGCTTTGAGATTGTCTAATGAAACATACACATATGTGTGTGTGTATACATGTATATATAAAGTGTATGCAATGGAATATAATGGTGGCAATAAATACAAATTTAAAAATTATATGATAGCCAAAAACCCACTTTATCGGGGCAGGGGTTGTAGCTCAGCCCTGGGTTCAATTCTCAGCACCACATAAAAATAAATAAATAAAAATAAAGATATTTTAAAAAACCCACCTAATAGCATACTGATATTTTAATTTTTTTAGTTATATATGAACATAATACCTTTACTTTATTTATTTTTTCATTTATATTTATTTATGAGGATCAAACCCAGTGCTTCACACATGCTAGATAAGTGCTTTACCGCTGAGCTGCAACCCCACAACCCCTCATACTGATCTTTATCATCTCTTATACCATGGATCTAAAATGTCTAAACACTACTTTCTTTCCAAGCAGAAAACACAATAAATTTAAAGCAACATGTTTTAATACATATTCAATTTTTTTCTAATTCAGAAACTTATGCAATGTTTTTATCAGCTATATGACTTTGATAAGTTATTAACTTCTATCAACCTTATTTATTCATGGATAAATTAGAGTGAAAATCATATTTATGTCATTTTTGAAGTTGCAATATAACACAGTTAAAAGAAGCCTAATAATCATTGATTTGTAATTAGTATATACTGTGATAATTGGTTGGAAAGAATGGGGTATGACAACTGTTCTGCATCCTTTGCCAAATTATGATCTAATTTTGATTACTATATATAAAATAGGGCTGAATATTTAATCCATTGCTCAGTTCCTTCCCTTAAGCCATTGATTCTCAACCAGGGATGATATTGACATCCAGGGAACATTTGACATCTGGAAATATTGTATATTGTACAGGACAATTCTGTGCAAAAATATCTGGTGCAAAATGTCAGATAATTGTTAATGATAGTGCCAAGTTAAGAAAGCTTGTGTTAAGCTTTTTTTGATTGCTACTAAACTATTTGTTTTCTCCTGTCCCCAGCTTTATGGACAATGAATTCTTTAGTTTTTACTTTTAACTCACACAGACATTTTAATTTGATTTGTGTGTATCTTCTTGGTGTATCTTTCCTCTTACTAAATTTTTAATGTATTTCTAGAAAAAAAAAAACATATCCTTGAGATTTCACAATAAATTTCAGTAAATTTCTATTTGCTTCAGTCTGGGATGGAATTCTTCATTAAAATGAAACAAGAGATTTTTAAAAATAATCTAGGCAACACATTTAACAAACTTAATTACTTAAATATTTGGATTTGATGAATTATGGTCAGTATGTGCTTTGTATCCAGACTGAATTAGGAAATTTTGAATCAGGAAATTTCATCTGCAGTGATATGAAGTTTACATATGCCCCTGTGGGCTCACACTAGTAGTAGTCACTGACTCTTAGGATTCCCTTAGGATAAGTAGTGCAACTTGTCTCACATTCAAAGAAACATAATTTCTGGTAGTACTGGCTGTTTCCATAAAGATTGGTCAATATGAGAATTCAACTTTTCAAAGACATTCTTTATAAAATATCTTCTGTGTTGCTTAAGATATTGCATAGGTCATGTTTTTATTCCTTTTTTTTTAACATAAGGTAAGAACCAAACAGCTCATTCCTCAATTTACCAGTACCTGTGCAAATCTCTTTCCTTCACTGACATACTTTCTGCACTATATTTTTTATTAGCTTCTTACACTCATATAAGACTAAGTTATGTTTTAGTTAAATATTAGTCAAAATAATAATATTACCTTTATTCAGAAAGTTTTACATGTTTTTAAAAGGATTAGAAGAAATATACATGAGGAACCCCAAGAAGTACTAAGCATCCTGGACCTACTTATCAAAAACAAAATAAGTTAATTTAATGAAAGGAAGGTTTTCTGAATTTACATAAATGACATTTATTTTTATAGGAATTAGATTGTAAAAAATTCATTCTGGATCTTAAAAATTTTATGTATTTATCTTTACATATTAAGAAGCTTGTTCCATAAATATTACTTGAGCACCTGTAATAAGTAAAAAATATTTAACTTTTATAGAACTTATATAATTTTTCAATAAATAATGACCACACATTTACTGTAGTCTAAGCATTGGAGGTAAAGCACTTATGAATAAAGTGAATTCTACCACTATGTGGCTTTAAATTCTAGATTTAAGAAATTAAGAGAATGTTGACTTCCTAGAAATTTTAATTGTACCTAAGAAATTTCATGACATAATTTTTCTCTCTCTGAGACCTTTATTTGTAATTTTCATATTTCAGTGCCGCAGTCTGGCTGGGCACAAATCATGAGCCACTGAAGCAGGAACAAACTTTATTTCTGAACTCCCCCAGCACACTCCACACACGCTCCCGGGAAAAATGCCGAACGCCACACCAGGCGGCTCCTCCCAGGACACACTACCAACAGGAAATCCCTCCTCCGGAATTCCCTCCTACCGCACTTCCCCAACCAATGGAGAGCTCCAAAATAGCAGGCCTAGGCAGACAGCAGGGGTCTAATCTCCAATTGAATGCACATCTTAACATAATCATTATCATCTCAATGACTTGCTGGGGTCACCTTTCAACCAAAAATGCCATGCATCATTCCTACTTGGCTATGGCTCTCAGCATTTCAGTAAATTTATTCCATAGTAGATTTTATAGTAACATATTGAGAAACCATTTAGGTTTTAAACATTCATTTACCTAATACATTTTAATTTTAACTAGAATTTTAATGAAGTTACCTTCTCTAGTTCTTCAGTTTCTAGAATTTTTTCTATATTATTTAATATTATTCTTTTCTAAAAGAGAAATTTAAATATTTTTAAAATATTTATTTAAATATATTATTCATATAAATTAAAATTTCAGAACTCTTTTGGTTTGGAAATTGTGTCCAAAAATGTTTCTTCTAACCTGATTTTCCAACCTTGAGAAACAATATAATCCTAAAAATTACTATAATTTAGTCATGCACTTTAAATATTGTAATGTTTAAAAGAAGACAGTTTCGTGTGCTTGTCATTTCTCTATTTGTATTCTTTAAAAATACTAGATCAAATTCTAAATATTCAATGAAATAATAATTTATCCATTTTAGTATTAATTTTTATTAAGTGAATACCTAATGAATGAGTTTTGTTTGTCAGGAACTCTAATAGGTATCAGGGATAAAGAGGCATGTTTCATCACTTATAGAAGGTATATATTAGCTGTACTTGTTACAAGTATTTCTCAGAATAAATTTAAATGCTGTTGCAAAATGAGAAAACACTTGTGATGCAAGAGAGGCAACAACAAATTTACAGTTCACTTGTTTTCTGAAATTTGGGGATTTCATTTACACAGAGTTCTTTACTTTGTTAAATTAAATATGAAGGGGTATTAAATTCTAGGTTTTTAAAAAGGAATCCATCAATATTAGAGATAATAGTGTTCTATATGAAGGGAGAGAATGAAAATTCCAAAGTTACCTCTCAGGCTTAACAGGTATTTAAAAGTTTATAAAGGTACATATCTCTATTCAAATATTAACACACTGACTTTTAAGAAAAGAATGACATATAAAAGCAAACCTTCAGTGATTACAGATTGTATCTTGGAGAACATATTAATAATCTCTGCAGAACACTTGTCTTAAACTATGAACTTATTAAACATTGACTCAAACAGGTGATACATTTTCATACAAATTTTCACATTTAAGAGATGAATACAATTGGTACTTTTGTAAATATCCTCAATAAACCAGTTTTTGAAAACCAGCTCCTTTATATATGAGACAGTCTGTATTTTCATATCTATAAGAAAGAATCCATCATGACATTCTTTTTAGTTGTCTGAGATGTTCCCCAGTTTTGTTAAGCTGAAGTCTTGGAATTCCATTGGTTAGATCAGAAAGAAAATTACCTACCATCAGAACTTAACTACCAACAATGTAAAATCAGAAAAGGGAAGAAAAGAATTTCTAATAAATGAGACATGCAGTACTTTGCTTCTATACTTCTAACACATTTTAGTATATTTTTCAGGGTCATTTCGTGTAATTGTATTTTGGCCAGTCAGTCAAAATGTAACAAACATAAATTGGGGATACTAGAAATTATGTACCCACATGTTCTTTTAGTTAATCAGCTTTGAAGTTTCATTTTTGTACTGTTCAGAATTGACTCTGTCTTGCTCATTCCTCTTCACTAGTAGAGTTCAGTCGTTTTCATAAACTTCCTTTGACATTGCTGGTGCTCCATTAGTAGTTGTTATAATAGTCCACAATGAAACAAAACCTTATACGGTTACATACTCTATAATATTATTTTATGGTGTCAAGGAGTATTATAGACAGTAAAGTTTTTATAAACATAATCTTATAATAAATCTAGTAATGGTCTCCTTTTAATATAATCTAATGTAACCCAGAAAATTGATATAATGGCAGAAGACTTTAAATAGAGCTAAATCCCCTTTAGAAAGTTTTCTATCCTTGAAAAATTATATTACTCGACATTAGTATTATGCTATTCAAGTCATATAATATTTTATATGGCAAAAGAATGTACATTTTTAATTATACTCTCATTGCTTATGCTAATTTCATAGTCATAGTAATATTTTAATAATAAAGTATTAAATGGTATTAATAAAATTGTTTAAATTTAGTAAAATTATGTAATTTTAATTGCAGTTTGATTGAAATCATGACTTTATTCAAATATACTCATACATAAATACATATATATATAGGCATATTCAACTTTATATATTTATTTAAATATTATACTTTTTGATTTCAGGGAATCCTGTAAATTATACACCTACATTATCCATTTTATGTCTGTATGTATCATATTTTTATAATCTGAAGACAGTAAGACAGTCTGATTCACATCTTTTTATCACAGAAGAATTATGTCTGTATTTTAGACAGCTTTCTAAAAAACTGTAAAATCTCCTCCATTGGGAATGGTTTGGCTCCTTGTTCTGGAGGTGTCAGCACATGGTCTTTTTGTCCTTTTGTTTTTGAGCCTATGGTGAGATAGTACATCATGGCAGGAACATGTGGGAACAGAATCTACTCACTTCCTGCTGGCTAGAGAAAAAACAGAAGAAAACAGAAGGAAAAAAGCTTGGGTTTCCTTATTCTGTGTGAGAACATTTCCCAATGACTTAAGATGCACCTGTAGGCACCACCTCTTCAAAGTTTCACCTCCTTGTGATAGTGAATGTCAATCAGAGGGCCAGCATATGGGCCATTGGGGGACATTCCAAATCTAAATTCTTGTGGTCAATTTGCATAAAAAATAATTTACTTTAGGTATTGACTCAAAATTTTCCTTGGATGACTTTGTACAGAAATGAAATAGATGCTTCTATTTCTCTAAGTCTTCTGAACTACACGTTTAAAATTTTATCAGAATATCTTCATTAGTAAGAATATATTTTTATCTAATGTTTTATATTGTTAATGAAACTAATATCTTTTAATGGTGATATTTGCTGTCAAACAAAAAATAATATGATTGACAAGGTTTTTCCATTAATTTAGAATATATTTAGCACCTATACAGCTATTCTATGTATATGAGACTTTAATTTTAAATCTTTAAGATTTTGCTGCCTTTCCAGATACACAAAAATAATGAGTATTGGCTACCCCACCCACAATCAGCTATAAAAGGATACAAAAATAACATAGAAAGGATATGGAAACTTGATATCAGGGACCAGTCTCTAATGTCACCACCAATAGCTCCAAAGTAAAAAAAAAAAAAAAAAAAAAAACCTGCATAAATCATAACATTGTCTTATGCTATTGTGTGGTATGTGGGGTAAGTAGGTAACAACAGGCAGAAGCAACATGAAGAAATATTGACATAAAACTTAAAAGAAAAAAGGGAGGGAGGATAGTACTAAGAAAGATAGGAATGAATCTGACATGACTTTCCTACGTAATATATGCATACACACAGTGAATCTCATCATCGTGTACGTACACAAGACTGGGATCCTAATTAGAATAAGATATATTCCATATTTGTGTAAATATATAAAAATAGGTTCTACTGTCATGTATAACTAAAAAGAACAAATAAAAAATACAATAAAATCAAAGAATGTTTATCAAATAAAGAATAAGTTATTCAAGGTATGTAGCACCTGAGGTTGGCCTTACCCCAACATTGCTCAGAGATGCATATTATTTTTAAATACTCAATCTTCTCTCTGCTCTCTCAATTTCTTACATTTGTGAAATGCAATTTAAGAAAATCTCCTTTAATCTCTACTAGTTTTCTGTACAGGGACAAAGGTATATCCCAGACCAGAATAATTACCTGTGAAATTACATCAAACAGAAATGTTAGATGTGACTTGCCACAGTGAAGAGTATTCTCCCTTCAGTCACAGAAATGCATTCAGGTTGCAATTCAATGTTAGTTTTAATGCAACACTTATTAATAGGTATAATAATTGATCTCTAAGTGGGTTATGGAAAAATTAGAATAATTAGGTAACCAAAGAGTATAATGCTAATTTAGAAAGAAAAACCAAACAATATTTAGAATAGGATTAAAATATTGCAACAAATCTTTATAAATTTAGTTAGAAAATCCTTTAGAAAATTTTTTAAAATTGAAAATACAGAATTGAAGGAAAAATAAAAGATCTCTTCAAGTTGAAAAATTCATGCAATATCTTAGATGAATAATAAGGAAAACATCTCCATTTGTCCTCATTGTAAAATTTAATGCTAACAATGCAGAAATTGAGGAAACCATAAATGCTTCTGTACAGTTAAGCAAATCACCTACACAGAACACAAAGCAGATTGGCATCATATTCCTTATAATAAGTGAAGTCAGAAAAATGATTGAGGAATAATTTTTCATTTCTTTTTAAAAAAATCAACTTTCACCAGATAAGGTGGCACAAGCCTGTAATCCCAGTAGCTTGAGAGGCTGAGACAGGTGAATTGCAAGTTCAAAGCCACCCTCAGCAAAAGAGGTGCTAAGAAACTCAGTGAGACCCTGTCTCTTATTAAAATAATAATAGGGCTGGAGATTTGGCAGTAGTCCAGTGTCTCTGAATTCAGTCCCAGGTACAAAAAAATAATAAGAAAGAAAAGAAAAGAAAAAAAGAAATCAACTTTGAACCCAAACATTTATTTCATTTACAACCAAATTTTACTTCAAGAGTGTCAGAACTGAATGCACCGAAAAGAGAAAATACAAACGTCAAAACCTCTGATTTAAATGTTTCATGCAAGACAACATTATGGGGGTATAGGGGAAGACTGAAGGAATATGAAATCATCTTAACCTACTTGTGATATAACAGGGGAGGATAAGAATACTGATAAACCTAAGATTAATATAAATACAAAGATGAGAATAGGTCTTCAGTTAAGTGCAAACTCATGAGAACAACACAGAGTAAATATTTTAATGAAATTAATATTGAAAAGCTCTTACTGATCGCAGAGATAATAAATATATTATTAGATATGAACAGTTTGTGAGTATAGAAAACAAAATTTGACCAACTGGCTGTAATGCTGACCACTGTAACATTCTGCTGCATTATGCTGTGAATCTACCTACTGATTTTTCAATTTCCCAATCCATCCTGAAGTTTTTATAGGTATTGTGTCAGTACTGATATTCTTATGCTAGGTGCATTTCCTAGTGTAAATTCATTTTGTTTTGTTCTGCTTTGTTTTCCATTTGCTTTAGTTCTTCACATTTGCAAGTTCAAACAAGTGCAAATAACTTAAAATTAATCATTGATATCATTGTTCTAAGGATAACTCTCTCATTTATTCCATAAAAATACTGTTCCATGTTGAAATAACTTTAGGGATTACTGGCATAAACAATCGTCTAACTTCTGTGTATTATAGGGCCTTTATTTTATTCATGTGTGAGAAAAATCCCCAAACACAAATATATTACGATAGTTTTCCAAACATATCAGAATATGTCCTTGGATATTATTTCACAAACAGAATAGTAAATACAGGCATGTTATAATAAATCAAATACAAATTTTGGAAAAGTCTCACCTAACTCTGTTTAGCAATTGACACTGAAGCAGCCTGGGAGTATTCAGTATCTGCTCTTCATTAATAAATATTTGAACTTATAAAAGTTATTTGTTTCTTTGTGTCTTAGTTTCCTTCCTTTAATATGGGCAATTAAAAGTTATTGTTTACTAATAATTAGATGTCATACATATTTTATCAATTATTATTTAATTTGTATAACTGTCTATAAATTGCATTATAGATTTAAAAACAATTTTATATGCTTTTTGTGTCATTTATCAGTTTACTCAGAGTTTGTTTTGTTTTGTTTGGCTTTATCAGTCCTGGGGATTGAGTGTAGGGACACTATACCACTGAGCTACAACACCAGCCTTTCATAATATTTTAAAAACACTTTCAACCATATATTATTAGAGTGCACATATATGTAGATGATCTTAGAATTTTATTTAATATTTTCATAAATTTATTAATATTTCCAGTTTGGGGACATTACGTAAACTTGCACCAACAACAATAGAACAAATGTGTGATAAGCAAAATACAATCTTCAAGTTAACAAAGTATGTTTGGATTTAAACAATCAAATTTGGTAGTTTTCTCTTAATTTTTGTTATGCTTACTGAGAAATACAAACTGTTAAGTTTATTTTCTAAAATTGTATCCATAATCATGCAAGATCCAGCCATTTAGAAAGTAACTTTAATTGATAGAAACAATTCTTTCTCTTCTATTGATTAATTATTATAAAATAGCAAAGTTCCTGTTTAGCTGAGAACATCAGGGTTTTATGAATTGATAGCACTTTACCCCTACCAGCAACCATTACATTGACAATTCTAGGATTTAATCCACCAGTAATCTCTTGAATTCATATTCTTCAAAGGTGGAAATTGCAGATGAATAAATTGCATTTAGGGAAATCAATCTTCACAGCACTTAAAACACAAAACATTGTTTTTTAAAGAAGGAAAAACAGTGTATTTTTCTAAAGACTTGCATTTGCCAACTATATTTTTTTGTCTTTTTTAAGACTACAAGCAAGAGTAAACATTCACTATTTTCTTTAATTTTTACCAGGCAAAATCTTTTCATGTCTATAGGTGATGTGACAAGAAGAGTGAGAGGAGAAGCTTGATGAAATATGAGGGAAGGACAGTGAAACGATGCTGTTTATTATTGTCATTCTGACATATTACATGGTTTATTCATGAACTAAATTATTTCATGAGCACAAGAATGTACACACACATATTAAATTATGACATAGTAACTTGAAAACAATGAGAATGTCACCGGTGAATATAATTATTTTGTGTTTTCCTATTTAAACAATAACCAAAAGATTTTGTACAGTAAATTCACTTAAAGAGAAAAGAGACAATCTGAGCAATATTTAGAAATTCTTAAAGCTGGGAAATCAATTAAATCAACTAGAAAATAGGCTACTAATCATTGCCTCATCTTATTAAAATGATATGAAAACGTCAGAAAGAAAATTTTTGCAGTTATTCATATATAGTTTTTTAAGGTTCATAAAACTCGTGAACTATTACATATGTTTTACATCTATAATACAATTTACTATGGGTTCTAGAAATTCTGGTTTAAATAATTTATTTGTTAAATAAATTTATTAAACAATTTCTTTTAAAACTACTGTATAAATTTAATTTTTATTTTTACTCTATATGAGTATCACTAAAGTAAGTACCTTAGTCCTAAATCTATGATTTTTAAATATTTTTAAGGAGGTACTACTTTCATGTAGTTCTCCTCACCTTAATTAAGGAATATTTCTGTAGTTTGACTACTTAAAGCATTCTATTGATATTCACTTCTTGCAAAAAATGACTGGACACAGAAAATAAACCCTGATATCAAAAAATTGTTCCACTATTGAAATGTTCTCAAACTTCTTATTTGCTCTTTTACAGAAAGAAGTATCTAATGCATGGACAGATCAATTAGAAAGTTTCTCTGATTTCTAAATGGTACTAGAACACTTTCCAGAGACTCTGTCAGAATTTCCTTTTCTT
Organism: Callospermophilus lateralis; assembly: GCF_048772815.1. Classification (NCBI taxonomy): domain Eukaryota; kingdom Metazoa; phylum Chordata; class Mammalia; order Rodentia; family Sciuridae; genus Callospermophilus; species Callospermophilus lateralis. Next base: position 139,273,676 of record NC_135309.1, read on the forward strand.
ATTCTGTAAGATTGACTCTGCTTTCAAGTATCTTTAATGTCTACTGAAAGAAAATTAATGTAGATGTTTTGTTTTCTCTTATGAACACTAACCCTTTGTTAGTTTTGTCCACAGCATTATAGAAAAATATGTAATATTCAACAAGTCAGTTGAATTGTATTGTGAGATATATTTGAAATGTTTTATGAGAAACAAAAATTGATCAGAATTTATGGAGTGAAAGATATTAATAAAGTACATACTAATATGCATATGTGTATAGATCATAAAGTAATTGTCCCATGCAATAAAGTTAGAGGAATAAGAGCTTCCGACTTTCTTTTCCAGACCAATGAGTTTTTACAGGACATAAACTTGCTTTAAAAGAAGCTAAATGGTGACCAGACAAATATATACTATCTAGATGGAAGTCTATGAATTATTTAAAATTTCTGGACTTTACTTTCTTCTAATTACAGCCACATCACTATTGATTCATTATGAACTGTGGCACAGACTGTAGCAGATGATACCACAACAAAGATCTATAACTTAACATGGCATGCAAGAAGTGATATGCTAGAGATGATGATGACGATGGTAGTGGTAGTGGTGGTAATGATGGTGAATGTATGGAATCCTGTTTTAAGATACATAGGAAAAATACAAGCATAATTAAGGTAATAACCCTTTATTTATTATTATTTATTGTTATTCATAAAAGTGTGGCAAAGAGTATTATTGTGGTAACATGAATAAAACATTATGCTGTTTGAAGGAAGCCAAACACAGAAGAAAGAATGCTGCAAGAGGTCATGTGTGTAATCTGAACAGGCAAATGCACAGAAGGAGTGGGTAGAATAGTGATTCTATTAGGGTGAGTAGCTGAAATAGATGATGTTGGTCAGAAAGTAGAAACTTTCAGTTATAAGATGAATAATTCTATAGATCTAATATCCAACATGATAGCTAGTGTTAATAATACTAATTTGCTGAGAGAGTGAATCTTAAATGTTTTCATCACACCACAGAGAGTAACCATGCCAAGTGAAAGATGCTAATTAGCTGAATTTCCATAATAATTTCATAATATATATATATATGTATATATACATATATATATATTAAAACATAATTTTATACACCTTAAATATGTATAATTTTGGTTTGTCAATTTTGTCTCAAGAATGCTGTTTTTTAATTCAAAAGATAAGCAAATGTTTAACTTTTGGCACTGGGTTATCATTTGAAGAATTAAAAATTAATTTAGATTCCATATAGGCTGAAATTATTAATTATTTCAAATCTCAAACTTAAATACTTATCTATAATTTGTTAGTTTACCAACTTAATGATTGGTCAAATAATGCATATATTTGTGTCTTAAAATAAAATGATATCATCATGAAATTATTTTTATGATTTTTGTATTTCTTTTCATGAGAAAAAAATATGGAAAAGAACTCAGCTTTTATGTATTTCACTTGATTAAACCTATATTGTTTTCTTAATAGATACCTTTTGAGTTAGTCATTTAATGTTAACTTTTGAAAAAGTCTTGACATTCTCAGGTTTTCATGTCTTCACATCTCTTATCTTGAAATGATCTCACTCAACCTAAATAATGATCTCATCCTTTTTACTGAGTTTATGGCTGACTATAATTCCTTGAGGATAAAAAAAAAGGTTAACATTTTTTATAACCCATATGAAGTATGTTACTTTCACTTTACCATTAACATAAGAAATAGCTCTTTAAGTCAAGAAAGATAATAATTTTTCACTAATCTCCACAGGGGTACCAAGTAAGATCAACAAAGAACACTATGTTTCATTTTACACTAGAGACCCTTGAAAAGTGCATAGTTAAATGTCATTCTTTTAGAAGTAAATCATTCATGGTTTGGGAAGACAATTTAGCACTTCTTAACCATGATTTAGTGACAAGACTTCTGTAGTTGTTAAGAAGTGAAAGAAAGTGCATAGTATAATTTTAAAGCCTATATTCATATATAAGAATTTGCAGAAAGTTTGGGTATATTTCAAATAAACTATAAATTGTTTATACCTAACTCCACCTAATTCAGAAAAAGATCAATCATTAACAAACCTAACTTTATTGAATAACATTCAGACCAAAATGCTCTAGGCTCATACCCTTTATAAGTTAATATTCTAAATTTTAAATGTGTATGAAATATGGTGGGTTTATAGTTCAGTGGTAGAGCATTTGTCTAGCATGTGTGAAGCACTGGGTTTGATTTTAGCACTGCATTTAAATAACTAAATAAAATAAAATAAAGGTCCATCGACAACAAAAGTAACTTATTTTAAAAATTGTGTAAAATATATTTACCTTAATATTTAATATATTTAATAATAGCTGTGTTTCAATGTAACTTAACTATCAAAAATTATCTACTTTAAAGTGTAAAATTTAATGCATTCTTGAAATTATGTTTACCTGTGCAAACGTTACCACTATCTCATTCCAGAACATAACCTAGAGTGCTGCACAAAAAAGAGTCTTCAGAATTATCACATGATTGCTATTCAGAAGCTGAGTACCACCCATGTAGTAGTACAACTTACGAAAAACCGAACAACCTGAGAAACATTTGTATTGGACAGATAGTGAACTGGTCTCCCATACTCCTCTGGAAATTCTTAAGACCTCCTCAATATGATGATATTACAGCCTGCATCATTCACAAAAACTGGTGTCAAGTGTTAACCTGTTATTGCCTATTTTTTACATCATTGCTGAAGAGAATTGTACCCTTTTTTATAGAGATAATATAGAAAATTCAGATTACTTTAAAAGTAGTAAGAGGGCTGGGGATGTGGCTCAAGTGGTAGCACGCTCGCCTGGCATGCGTGCGGCCCGGGTTCAATCCTCAGCACCACATACAAACAAAGATGTTGTGTCTGCCAATAACTAAAAAAAATATATAAATATTAAAAAATTCTCTCTCTCTCTCTCTCTCTCTCTCTCTCTCTCTCTCTCTCACTTTAAAAAGTAAATAAAATAAAAGTAGTAAGAATTACTTAAGTCACAAATGAATGCATTAATATCATTATAGAATTGGCAGAAATAAACACAGACATGTGAAAACATACTAAGACTGTACTATGAAAATTTTATCTAAACAAAACTGATAGCCAGGTTGGGTTGTGGCTCCGTGGCAGAACATTTGCTTTGCACATGTGAGGTACAGAGTTTGATCCTCAGCAACACTTAAAAAAAAGTAAAAACAAATTAAAGGTATAAAAAAACCAGCTTACATACAATGGGCAAATTCATGGAAAGATTTAAATTTCTCACATTGATGGAAGTATAATTCCATATGTCTTTACTTTTGGTAATTTCTAACAAGTGTTTATAAAATGTATTGACATTCCTTCAAAACCCCATCTATGAAATAGCAGCCAAGGGAAAATTAATCTTTATATTTATATTTTGATTTTTTGTGATAATGCCAACACAATCCAAAGAGGAAAGAATAGTATCCAAAATAATGTGCTTTCTCTCATTCTGTAGGCTAGCTCTTCATGCTTTTAATCATTTCCTTTGATATGCAGAAGATTTTTAATTTGATGATATCCCATTTATTGATTATTAGTTTTATTTCTTGTACTTCAGGAGTATTGCTAAAGAAGTTGGTGATTGCAGGATATGGTGGAATGTTTATCCTAAATTTTCTTGTATCAGCTGCAAGTTTTTTGGTAAATTCATAAATCTTTGGTCCACTTTGATTTGACTTTTGTGCAGGGTAAAAGATAGAATCTAATTTCATTCTTCTACGTATGGATATCCAGTTTTTCAAGTAGCAATGGTTAAAAAGTCTATCTTTTTTCCCAGTACATATTTTGGCACCATTGTTAAAAGTATCATATGGCTGTAAGTGTGTAGTTTTGCTCTTTGTCTTCTATTCTGTACCATTTGCCTTCAAGTCTATTTTGATGCCAATGTCATGCTGTTTTTGTTATTGGAACTCTGAAGTATAATTTGAGATCTGTTATAGTGATGCCTTCTGCATCGCTCTTCTTGCTCAGAATTATTTTGGCTATTCTAGGTCTCTATTATTCCAAAAAAAAGTTTAAGGAGTGATTTTTCTAGCTCTGTGAAAAATATCACTGGTATTTTGACCAGAAGTGCTTGAATCTATATATTGCTTTTGGTAGTAGGGTCATTTTGACAATATTAATTCTGCCTATCCAAAAATATGACAAGAGTTCCATCTTCTAAGGTCTTCCTCAATGTCTTTCTTTAATGTTCTATAGCTTTCATCCTAAAGATTTTTTGACTTCTTAGTCAGATTTATTCCCATTTTTTTTTTAGGTTATTGTGAAAGGGATGACATTCCTGATTTCTTTCTTAGCAAAATTGCTATTGAGTATAGGAAAGCTACTGATTTATGAGTGTTGATATTGTATCCTTCTACTTTGTTGAATTCAATTATCAGTTTTAAAACTCTTATGACGGAGGTTCTTTTTGGGGAGGGTATCTTCTATATATATAAAATCATGTCATCAGCAAACTGAAATAGTTCAATTTCTCCTTTTCTTACTTTTATCTCCTTAATTACCTTCTTTGTCCTTATTGCTATGACTAGAATTTCAAGAACTATAATGAATAGTAGTAATAAGAATGGGCAACATTGTCTTGTTCCTGATTTTAGAGAAAATGCTTTTTATTTTTCTCTTCTTTTGTTTTTCAAATATATCCTTTATAATGCTGAGGTAAGTCACTTCTATCCTTAGTTTCTCCATCATTTTTAACCTGAATGGGTGCTGAATTTTACCAAAGGCCTTTTCTGCACCTATTGAAATGATTATATGATTCTTTTTCTTGAAAATATTTGCCAGTTGCTACTTTGATAAGGGATTAATATCCAGAATATATAAGGTAACTCAGTCAATAAATAAGCAAAAGAAAAAAATTGAAATTTCTCAGAAAGAAAGAAAGAAACACAAACAGCCAAGAAGTTAAGAAAAATATGGTCTAAACATTTCTATCAATCGTGAGAATGAAAATCAAAACTATATTAAAATTTCATTTCATTCCAATCAGAATGCAATTATCATAAATACAAATAATAATAAATTCTGGTGAGGATGTGGGAAAAATGTACACTGATACTTTGTTGGTGAGACTTCAATAATATAGCCATTCTGATAGGCTGTATGGACATTTCTCAAAATACTAAGTATAAAGCCACCATATGACCAGGTATCCCACTCCTTGATATTTATTCAAAACACCTAAAATCAGCAGACTATAGTGATAGAGCCATTTCAATATTTATAGCATCATAATTTGCATTATTCAAATGTAACAGGATCATCCCACATGCCCCTTGACAGATGAATGGGTGAAGATAATGAAGTATATGTACACAATAGAGTTTTATTAAATTATAAAGAGGAATGAAATAATGGTATTTGCTGATGAACAGATGAAAATGGAGATTATCGTGTTAAGTGAAATGTCAGATTCAGAAAGTATAGTGTGAGATGTTTTCTTTTATATGTGGAAACTAGAACAAAATAGGGGAAAGAAACCAGTGGAAGAGGTAATCGGTTATCATAATGTATATGGAGTAGAAGAAGGAGAATGAGGGGGAGGGAAGGAGGATGGGAAAGGGGAGGAAATAGAGAATGAATTTTAATTAATAAAAATGCAAAATCATTGTGTATGCATATACATACATATATATGCATACACATAAATCATTGTGTTTGCATATGTGTGTTTATATATATATATGAAAATTTACCTTAATGCATATGTATAAAATATCAATAAAAATAAATAAATGTGCAAAAGGAAGAAATGTACTATAGAGGAAGTATAATAAGGGGAGGGAGGCGTGAATAGGGTAGAATGGCATATAAAAATGAAATTCCTTGCATGTATTGTTTTATCAAAATAAACCAACTACTATTGTATAACTATAATGCTATAATAAAAAATAATACTGGAAAAGAGATTCAAATGGAAAGACAACTAGGTTGGACCCTTACTTTTGACCACATACTAAAATAATGTTGAGAT